>NC_134492.1:10333601-10658601 GCF_040206685.1 Ascaphus truei | reverse complement strand
CTCTCTCTCTCTCTGTGTCGCTCTCTCTCTCTGTGTGTATCGCTCTGTCTGTGTCGCTCTCTCTCTCTCTCTCTCTCTCTGTCGCTCTCTCTCTCTCTCTGTGTGTCGCTCTCTCTCTCTCTCTGTGTCACGCTCTCTCTCTCTCTGTATGTCGTGCTCTCTCTCTCTCTGTGTGTCGCTCTCTCTCTCTGTGTGTGTCGCTCTCTCTCTCTCTCCGTGTGTCGCTCTTGCTCTCTCTCTCTGTGTGTGTCGCTCTCTCTCTCTCTGTGTGTCGCTCTCTCTCTCACCCACTCTCTGTCTCTCTCTCACACTCTGGAGCTGGATATCTTACTTACCCATATATCTTAACTGCCCTATACCTACACTGAAATAACCTATACTGCTTACTTCCAGATCTGACACAAGCTTCACACAGGAGACATCGGAATCTCCCCTAACCCAGAAGACAGGTAAGAAACACCTCACCACAACATATAACATTGCGGGAATGAGGGTACCTGGACTGCGGATCAGGTAAGATTACACACACACACACGTAACAATGACTAATTATTGTATAATGTAATACAATAAATAAACTTATGTCAAAAACGAATGTTGTTCTTACTAGGAATTTATTCAATTTATTTTATTTGATTTTTTAAAGCGGGTTGGGGGCGGGACTAGGTGGCGAGTAGATTTTTTGGTTCGGCGAGTAGATTTTTGGGGGATTTGTCGACCACTGTATATATATTGTGACAGAGTCACTGACTCAGTAGGCTGGAATAGTGAATGGAGAGACGCTGCAGCCAGTACACAGAGCGTTAATCTCCTCAGAGAGAGAGCACAGCTGAAGACTGATTAAACAGGGGCTGAACTCATCAGTGAAACAAGTGTTTTAAAAAGCAGGAAGTTGCTCACAAGGTGAGCTTGTTTTTCCACAGAAAGGTGGAGAGACTTCTCCCGGCTAGGAAGCCGTAGCTGTTGCTCTGGTCCCCCAGTCCTGCGAGGAGCTATGCTGCTGGGACCAGCTGGGACCCCAACCAAGGATAAAGATTGCTGCGAGGCTGGCAACAGCCTGCTCCCCGGAACCGTGTTCCTGTTTGCTGTTGGAGCTGCATTACAGATAAGACTTTATTATTATACTTATTGGTTATACTTTGTGTAGCATATGTTTTGGGCATAACCAGATTAGCTGGCTGCCCTGTTAGTAAGGGCTCAAGAAGTGAGTTAGTTTCCCTAACGGGAATAGGCTTTATTTTCTAGAAAGTAGTTTCTTAAAGGGACAGTGCACCCGTACTTTATTTTGGTTGTGGCTAATAAACCACTATAGTTTAAAGTTTCCCATCATGTCTAGCGTCTTACTGACCCCGCCACGAGGCTGTCCTGCCACAATATATATATATAAATACATACATACATACATAAACACACACACGCGTATAGCACTAATCATTTATTCACTTTAGATCTCTAATGTATTTTATATTATGTAAAAAATGTGTAATTTCACAATTATTTGTAAAATTGGCACTTTTTGATATATATGCCTATTACATCACTGAAAGAGAGGTAATAATAACATAATCTAATTTGCATATGGCGCAAAACTGAATAGATTTGTGATTGGTGGATGTTTGCATAAATATATTTGTACACACTATTAGTTATATTACACCTGAGGAAGGGTTAACACCTCAAAACGTTATGCCCTGCCGATCTTTATACAGATGTAACAAATGAGAGAGTTTGTCAAAATGCTCAAATACCTAGCTTGTATTAAAAGGTAATAAGTCCAGAGCATAGATAGGTGTATTCAATATACAAGTGAGTAGGTCCACAGCCAAATATAACCAGAGTTCCCTGAAAACTGAGAGTGAATGAGATAAACCCACCACTCACAATTTCATTGGGAATAATAAGGCAGTAATAAAGGTTAAGACTCACAAACACCTCCTTGTAGGGAAGACGTGCTGCTGCTGAAGTAATCCAGATTGAGATGAGAAGAGTAGAGCACAGACAAAAAACGGGAGTCAGGAGAGGATCCAAAATACAAAAATCTTTAATGGAGTCAATACAGCATAGGAAAAAACCTCCTATGCGTTTCGAACGTCTTGTTCTTTATCAAGGAGTAAAGAACTAGTGCAGATCTGTCCCCTATTAAGCACAGCTGATCCGCCGCTGTTTCGCGCCAAAAAAACGTGATGACATCATGACGCATCCAACTGAGCGCAAGCATCTCAATATGTAACAAATGGTGTTTTTTCACTGAAAACTAGTGCGTATTTCTATTCCTGGACATAAATTAAAAAGGGAGCCAGCAGGCAACCTGGCAGAGAGAGTAACCACCTGCAAGCGAGCAGGTTCCCAGAGGGCTTATCTGGGGAGAAGCTTGGACTAACAACCTGCACCAAAGCGGAGGATGCTTCATTTGTTTGGCAGAGTTATGCTACTTTTTTTGGGTTGTACTGCACTGATGATACTGTATATGTGTATTGCAACCCCCCACCTCACCCCCCCTCCGGTCTGAGAAATAAATAACTATCTTAAACAGAAGTTGATATGTGAATCTCCTAACTGATCCTACCTAGGAGGTCTCTCTGTCACAGACCACCATCATGAATAAGTAGGCTACAATGTTGGACCATCATTACAGTAATTGGAGAATCCATACAACATACTGTAGTAATGAAGTTGCTCAAATATTTCACAATAGCCTCTTCTTTCACTGGGGATGGGTCACTGCTTACCTCTCAATAGGACTAACCTTTTTGTAGAGAAGGCTTTGATTTTATTTCCCTCTTTTTCCTCTCTTCCTTTATTAGTTCTCTTACACAGGGAGGTGGAGATTGCGGGATTTGGTTCCTCTGGTTATAAACAATCTCGGTGTCATTCAGCACCTGATACAGAAATAGGATTCATTTTCAAATAAGTTACCCTGAGTGATGTGTTTCTGTAGACTTGTTTTTTGGATCGTGTTTGATATGTTTTACATAATGTATACAGTATATGCAGAGAAATCCAACAACCATTGTCAAAAAACGATAAACAGAATTAACCATTGGCATAATATTGTGTGAAACCTTCATGGACCAAATTTACTGGCATGCAGAAGAATGCCGATTGATTTATAATATACCACTGCAATTTGAGAGATATTCTTACAACATTTTATTGTATCAATTTGTTGAGGAATTCATTTTGACATAAAATGTGTTCTATAGATAACATACTGAAAATACACATTCACAGCTATAAAGATAGTCGGGCCTAACTTGGTGTTGTGCAGGTAATATAGATCACTTGTGATATAATTTTGACTATCCCTTATTTCCTCAACCGTGCACAACAACTGCCTCCTGGAAAGGCTCTTTGCCCCCTGTGTGTGCGTGGTCATTCTATGGATGCATGCATATATATACACACATATACATAAACACACACACACACACACACACACAGAGCACAAAGAAAAACCCTCATGGTGTAGTATATTAGTGTTTTTAATAAATTGAAGCAAACTTTACGGTCATCTACTCACACACGATGGAGATACTAGTACTGTACACAGACTAAGACCTTGTCTTGAGAAAGGTCTGCATTTAGGAACGAAATGTGGAACAAATAAACGAATGAACTTGTGAAGAAAAAGGCCATGCGAGTGCTTTGTATTCCTCTGCTGATGGAACCCTATGTTTAAACATGTTTTTATTTTACTTTGAAATTTCTGCTCAGCCGCACTTCTGGGAAGTGTCAGTGATCTCCGGCTGCGGACGGAGGCTGCAGCACAGAGCATAAGGCCAGGTCACCAGTGGCCGCTGCGGCGCGCTACAGCGTGCACGCCACACACCACAGCACATCCCACTATGGGGCAGGCCCCAGTGGCTGTGTGTGCACACGCAAAGAGCTGTGACGTGCACGCTGGCAGGAGGACATTTATAATCGTCCTAGGGGCAGTGAAAGGGTTAAAAAGTGACACACAGCATATGCATGCGCATCATTATTGTATTGTATGTCTTTATTTATATAGCGCCACTAATGTACATAGCGCTTCACAGCAGTAATACACGTGGTAATCAAATAAATAACAGATAATATAAATAACAGGTCATGGGAGTAAGTGCTACAGGCATAAAAGTAACATTAAGGAAGAGGAGTCCCTGCCCCGAGGAGCTTACAGTCTATATGTATTATTATTTATCCATAATTATCAGTCATTATGAATGAGCCACGTGTGCTGAGGCAGGTATTTCCTGAAAAACCTGACCTGTTGGTGGCCCTTGAGGACTGGAGTTGGCCTCCCCTGATCTGAAGTTTAACCTCCATATTACAGATACGAATGGGATAAATGAGGCAGTGTTAGGGACCTGCTGAAGATATGCAGATTATCTCATTATTTCTGATTTCTACTGTACATTGTACGGTGCAGAACTGTTGGTACTTTTTTTATCCATCTTAACCTTATTGCTTCTGGTTTGCACCAGTTTCAGCTTCACTAGGCAGGATGGGAAACCAAGCTTAAACTGATGAAGTAGCAGTCTTAGAACGGATTTTCTAACTCCATATTTCCTTAATCCAGTCTTTGCTGTATAAATGGAGTGACGCTGCAAACAAACTCTAGGCAAATATATTACAAGTGGATAGGGGTCTCATATTCAGATGCACACTATGCTCAAACCCCATAAATAATGTCTGCAGCTTATCCACTGTATGACATGTGGCAATAGGTTGAATATAGCAGGTATTAGGGACCTATGAAAGATATGCAGAGGCACTGCTGGTTTCTGCTGTTTGAATAAACACGGTCATAATTAATGAAAGCTACGATCCTACTAAAGATTCTGTTAAACAAACATTTCCTTCTTTATCCCATATGCGTCTTACCTGGAGAGTATCCATGTGCAATCTGCTTAGGTCTACAGTAATATGCATCACTCTGTTACTGGCAGGTGTGCAGTTAATTCTTTTCACGGTCTGTTTAAAAGTTTGTGAAAGAAAAAGGCATCATAAGAGAGCATTCTTATTCTGAAATCGGTCCACGTTGCTTTAGCAAACTAAATGATCCATATTTACTTTGCTAATAAAATCATGCTGAAAATAACCTCTGCGGTAGTTACTCTTATAATAACCTCATCCACACAACGTCACATTTGTATAAAACTCATTTTCGAATATTTACACCATGTTCCTTAGGTGTCAACATTTATATTATGATGGCTCAGATCTGCACTGGCTTTTCTAACTGATTGATAAAACATTAAAGATTTCTTCTGACGGACTACAAATGAAAAATTACCCTTAATATTGCATAAGCTGAATGTTACATTTCTAATGATACAAAAAGTCAAAATTCAACAATGTTAATGTATCTTAGAAAAAAATGACATCATTACATTTTTCCAACTCACCTGTTTAATAATCGGGAGCTTTTCGTCATCTTTGCAGAATGTATGTGTAGGGAAGGTATATATCAGTATATTTCTTTCCTCATCCGGACTTGTTCTATGCGGGATGTGTATTCTTTTCTGTTGCCTTCTCGGTGGAGAAATAAGACTAGAAGAGTACACACCGTATATTATTTTCAGTTGATTATGTACATATTGTAAGCCTTAGGTAAAATATGGAGAAAATTATATGATCCCATACATTAATCATTGAGATCTGCACTGTAGTGCTACTCACAATTGGATTTTCCATTGTTTATATTGTATATGGACATTTCATTTTTCTTTTTTATGTCCCCACTAGTTTTCTCTTTAGTGACCTCTTCAGCTCCAAACCATCCTTAACTCACGGCCACTTTACCTCCTTGGGAACACCTTCAAACATTAACACTTTCACCAAGATACCCTTTCTCCAGAGGGGGTAACTCAAGACATCGTAAAAACATGTCTGTATTGATGATGTTTTATCCCATTTGGGAAAAATAACCAGATACAATAGGTCTTTACATTACACCTTTCTACAGTTCTGGGTTACACATACTGTACTTAATGTTTTTTTCCTATTGCATTGAAACAATAATTTGTGTCCTGGATCCCAACCTGAAAAGGAACTATCTGCAAATAACAGAAATGTTGAGTAAAACTACACACTTTAAATGGTCTAAAAACTATTTGCTTCCCCGTTGCTTTATTCTAATATCCAGAAATTACAGCAGCTAAAGAAAATATCTACTTGAAAGAGGTTTCTGTTGGTTATTGCCGTGAACTATTGGGCAACAAAGAATCAATATTTTAGGCAGGTTTATCCTGTGTAGATTTTGCTATTTTACATTTTATGCTACTGTAAACAGCAGTGTTTTTCAACAGGGATTCCTAGGAGCCCTTGGGTTCCCCAGGCGTCCCTAAAGGGTTCCCTGCAATTTTCAGGTAATTTGAAAAAGGTACCAAATACAGAAGAATTGACAATGCATCTGATCTCAGACACACTATTAGAGAGGGTTGGGGTTCCTTACAATGCATCTGATCTCAGACACACTATTAGAGAGGGTTGGGGATAATAATAATAATAATAATAATAATAGCATGTTTTTGTATAGCACTGCTAGTTATACGTAGCGCTTTACAGAGACATTTTGCAGGCACAGGTCCCTGCCCCGTGGAGCTCACAATCTATGTTTTTGGTGCCTGAGGCACAGGGAGATAAAGTGACTTGCCCAAGGTCACAAGGAGCCGACACCAGGAATTGAACCAGGCTCCCCTACTTCAAACTCTCAGTGCCAGTCAGTGTCTTTACTCACTGAGCCACTCCCTCTCCCCTTACAATGCATCTGATCTCAGACGCACTATTAGAGAGGGTCGGGGTTCCTTACAATGAATGCATCTGATCTCAGACTCACTATTAGAGAGGGTGTGGGTTCCACAGAATTGCACAATATTATTATAAGGTTCGTTAATAAAAATTTAAAAAAGGTGAAAGTCTCTGGAATAGCATGTTCATGATTCAAATGAGCCAAAACATTTTTACATCAACATCAACTAATGTTGGAAACCTTTTTTATGTGGATTTTGTGTAGTGTAGTATCCTTTTCCCCTGCCAAAGAAATAATAGCAAACACTAACAAAAATACTCACCCCAATGTTTTGCGTGTTAAATATCCTCGTATCCATCTCTGAACAACAAGCACTGGTGAATAATGAGCTAAAATATGATTGATAGTTGTAATAATGTCTTTCACTACTTTCATTTCGTCGTGGAAGCAAATCTCCTACAAGAAAACAAGATCAAAATATTCACTGCACCTTGAAATACAAATACAAATGTATCACAGTAAATAGTTTTCTCTATTATTTTGGATGCTAAAATTCTGTTACAGGAAAATGCTCACCTGTGATATAAAACATGGGCAGGTATACGGATAGCCTTGAAGATGCTGGTGATCGCAGCAAAAATGGGTCACGTTTAAAATGGGGTTATCGCAGATGTGAGCAACTCCAGTCCTCAAGGGCCACGAACAGGCCAGGTTTTCAGGATATCTCTGCTTCAGCACAGGTGGCTTTGACAGTCTTTGACTGAGCCACTGATTGAGCCACCTGTGCTGAAGCAGGGATATCCGAATCCTGGGTTAGAGTATATTTTAGTTATAATAAACACAAAATTACCCAATGAATCTGTTCAGTTGCATGTACACTCATTTATGTTATGGAAAGAAGAGATAAGAAAAAAAGAGGTGGTGTATTAGCGCTAGAAGAAATAGTGATGTGACCTCTATAGGAGTGCCCCCTAGTGGCGGGCTAGGCTGCCTGGTGAAACACTGATTAGTACAAATCAGAAAACATAGTATAAACAAAAAGAAAAAACCCGGCGCCTTACAAGTCCAAATAATGAAATTCTAGAAGTCCAATAAGTGTAGAAAAGTGTCCGAATATAAAACCTTTCTGATCCTTGGCTGCCAGATGGTCAGATGCGGTTTCCACCGTGCGTTCCATGATATGTGAAGAAAACACAGAAAGAAATATAGTGCAATACTGCCAACAAATGATTATGGCTGACACTGACTAACAACATACAACAAAGACTAACATTACATACAAAACAATACAAAACAAAACACTACACCACATATAGACAAACAAGGCTGAAAATATAAAAAGCTAATTTAAGTAACATAAGTTAAAAAACATAAAATAGTTAATGTGCGGGATTTCCCCTGAAGAAGTGTGCGCATGCGCACGAAACGCGTACGGTAAAGTTCAAAGCTCAATCTGACGGAGTGACGAGAGCAGCGCGACGGACGTGGATCGGAAACGAGAAGAGTCTTCCACCTCAAGGTCTGACGCCCCAGTGACGGAGTATCCGCCCCAGGGACGCGGAGTAACGCAGGAGTACTCCTAGGAACGCTCCAGTGTGACCGGAGGAGGATTGTGTACCTCTCTGGCCGTTATCCATTGCCTGTATACTTCCAGTATCCTGTGAGTAGGGTTCCGGTTTTAACCCACCGGACCGGCGGTCTCTCAGTCACCCGCACATTAACTATTTTATGTTGTTTTACTTATATATTAAATTAGCTTTTTATATTTCCAGCCTTGTTTGTCTATATGTGGTGTAGTGTTTTGTTTTGTATTGTTTTGTATGTAATGTTAGTCTTTGTTGTATGTTGTTAGTCAGTGTCCGCTATAATCATTTGTTGGCTGTATTGCACTATATTTCTTTCTGTGTTTTCTTCACATATCACGGAACACACGGTGGAAACCGCATCTGACCATCTGGTAGCCAAGGATCAGAAAGGTTTTATATTCGGACACTTTTCTACACTTATTGGACTTCTAGAATTTCATTATTTGGACTTGTAAGGCGCCGGTTTTCTCTTTTTTGTTTATACTGTGGAAAGAAGAGATGCGCTTCAAATGCGCTTCGCAAAATGTGTCCTCAGATTTTTCAAGCTGTCAAGTTGCTTGAAATTTGGTCTACTGTATTTCATCCGAATTTACAGGGCCACCACAGAAATCTTGGGGTCCAGTACAAATGCAAGGAGCAGGCACAACTTTTACTTAAATGGCAGTGTTGCGAGCCCTATTTCACACCTCGCCAGCCCCCCCATTTTACACCACGCGAGCCCCCTCCATCAATTACCCCACTCTCCCTCAATCCCTGACCCCCGCCTCACATATATTTCTCTCCCCTACTCCCCATTTTCCTCACTCCCTCTCCACCCCCTCCCCTCCCCCTTCCGTCAATTACTCCACTCTCACTCAATTCCCTCCCCCCTCACATAATTTCCCCCCCACAAAATATATACCAAAAAAACCCACCCCCAATGCAAAAAACTTCCCACCCCCAAATACATACAAAAAAATCCACAACCCCCAAATATATACAACCCGCCCCCATCTCTCCAAAAATATACAAACCCCCCCAAATACATACAAAAAACCCACCTCCCCAATACATATAAAAAAAACAACGAATATATAAAAAGCCCCAATGCATATAAAGAAGCCCCCACTCCCTCCCAATACATATAAAAAGACCCCCACAATACAATTAAAAAGACCCCAGTTCACCCCAATACATATAAAAAAAGTAGACATACCTTGGGGATTGGGGGACCGGTGGCTGCGGGGTCCAGTGGTCGGCCGCGGCCGGGCCCCGACTCTCCATCAGCTGCAGACCTCCTCACTCTGTGTCCCACGCCAAGCTTCCCGCCAGCGCGCACCAGAAGCTGAGGCGTGCTGACGTCAGAGGCTGGAAGCTTGGCGTGGGACAGGAAGGCCTGCGTCTGATGAAGAGCCGGGGCCCGGCCGCAACCAATTGCAGAACCGGCCGCCGTGCCCCCCACTAGCCTCCGGGCCAACATTACCTTTTGTCCCCCCCTCTTGGCGGCCCTGACGGCCGCACAGGGGGCCCAGGCAGCACCCCCCATCCCCCCCCCCCCCCGTTGGCGGCCCTGCGAATTTCACTAAGTTGGCAGAATGTGTCATGGAGTCATGTGACTTTTAATGCTTGTTGAGTTTCGTTTGGCTAACGTTTCAAACTCACTACATTTTTCTTAAAAAGAGCTAAATTTCACCGGATTTGCAAATATCAGAGAACATTTTGCACATCTCTAATCTTTTTATTTTACCATATGCCAATCTAAACTGAACCATGTTTCTATTCTTCTCCCTAAACCTTACCCATTAGTATACATTAACAATAACCCAAGCATTAAAGGAGCAATTCATGTGATTTCCTTTATTTGTTTTACATAGGTTTTAAACAGGGGGTCTCCGGACCTGAACCCCGTTCATCCCAGCTCTGGGGACCCCCCGCTTCCCGAGATACAGACCTCCAATGGGGGTGCCGGTATCTCTGCAAAGTTTAAAGCTCCAGCGCCACAAGGCCAATAGGAAGCCGCACCGGATGATGTCACAGCTTTTAATTGGCCCGTGGGGCGCAGGGGTTTTGAAACTCCATTACATTAAACTTGCTACCTATGGTGTCCCCTATGTTACCGGTACCACCTATGGAGGAAGTATCTCCGTAAGCAGAGGGTCGCTGAAGCTGAAATTAATGGCATTCAGCTCCGGAGACCCCCTGCTTCAATTCAATGTTTAAAAAAATTACAAATAAATCGCCCGCTTGGATTGCCGCTTTAATTCTTTGCGCTTAAAAAAAAAAGAATGAAACAAATTGCTATATACTGAATACCCAAGTTTTCCCCGTGAAAGTCAGTGATGTGTCCTCAAAAGATCAGTCATAAACATTATGCTGTGTTAAATGTAGATTCTTACCTTTCTAAGGACAGGTAACATGTTAAGGTATAAGTGAGGATTTCGTGCTTTGAATTTGTGTGGGAGAGACCAATATTCAATCATTTCTTCATCAGAAATGACGTAGTCATCGAGGGCTTTCAGTGACCAAATGCTGTTGACGAGCATATGCCTGTAGTGTTTGTGCAGGCTTAATGGTGTATCAAACAGGGTGAGACCTATCAGATTGGGGCATGAAGACAACGACGCCACACTCTTCCCATTTCCAATCCCATTGTTGTGAAGGTAAAGCAACTTCAAGTCCTCCAATTCACGCCAAAATTTCCGATCAGGAAGCTGCTGGATCTGTAAAAAAATAAATATTTGTTTAATCACATAAATAGTTAATAAAAACTGTGAAATATACCAACAAAATATTATTTTGCTGAAATTCAAGAACGTGTGTGTTTGCCAGATCGCCTACTTTACCACAGCATATATTTAGTTTACCTTTTATATTCTGCCAAAGCATCTAAATGCAGAAATATATACACTGTGGCAGTGGTTTTCAACGTTTTTTCTCTCGGGGCACCCCTAACCACAGTGCTCAGTTGCTGAGGCACCCCTACAACAGGACAGGGTCACAGGAGAAAGACAGACACAGTCAGAGGGGGAAGACACAGGACACACACACACAATAGGACACAACCTCACCTCTTTCCTGCCCATGCTGCTTCCTCCTCCTCTGCTTGGCCACACCCCACAGGCTTCTGACATCTCCTCCTGATTGGCTGCTGCTGGGTAATGCAGCCAATAAAGATAGAGGAAACTGCCCTGCGAGATCGTGGAAATCCCGCTGTCATGGAACAGAAATACCCCTGTCTGCCTTCTCTGTTTCAGCCCCCCTTCCCTTGGCAGTTCTGCCTGCTAGCTGTGCTTGGATGTCACTTTCCTTGCAGTTCACTCGCAGTGCAGATGGAATGGATACATTATGTAGCCCTTTTTCCTTCTAGTCTGCCACACCCCTGGTTGCTCTGGCAACATCTCCAGTCCTCCAAGTTATGGGCTTTCCCATTTCCCCCCCTGTCCTTGCTGTCAGTTAGTGCAGTCTCACTGAACCTTTAGTGTGACCCTTGCCCCCCACTTCCTTTTACACCCTCGAGACAGTGAGTACAGCACCCTTCTCTGTTAATCTCCCATGGCGAGGCCATCTCTTTCTACCGGTTTCTAACTATAAATCACCACTACACACCATCCACAAGTATCTGTATTCTGCTGCTTTTTCCAATAAAGTGGAGGAAATATTAGAGGACTTGGAGTGATTTGAAAGGGAGCTGTGTTAATGCTATCGGGGCCATTCACACATCAATCGTGACCCTGGCTTCAGAATACCCGCAGCACCCTTTTGATCCTCACGGAACCCCAGTTGGGAAACACTGCACTGTGGGGTCTTACTAGTACTACTACTAATAATAATAACTTTATTTCATATAGCACTTTACTCCCAATGGGACTCAGCGCTTCACAATTACAGCATAGGGCGCGGTAAGCGGCATTGTACATAGGTTTTTACAGACACAGTCCCTGCCCTGTGGAGCTTACAGTCTATGATTTTGGTGCCTGAGGCACAGGGAGATAAAGTGGCTTGCCCAAGGTCACAAGGAGCCGACACCAGGATTTGAACCAGGTACCCCCGCTTCCAACTGTTGTATCAGAGACAATACCTTCACTCACGAATCACTCCTTTTGCCAGTATTTGATTTGTGTACATTTAGGAATACCAATTGATACACTGATTTTCCCTTCAGTGCTAAAGGAAATGGCTATGCAATATTCTACAATACTGAATCAATTAACATGGGATTCTATGACGTTTTCTAAATTCCTAAGGAAAATAGCACTTTGAATGAAAACTGGTGGTCTCTATACGGATAAAGCTATTAGCACCTAAATGGAGACAAAGCAGAAGGCAGATCAATATGAAGCAAATATGCACTAAACCCAAGTATATATTGCTTCAGATTCCAACAGTGTTATCTTATTAATATTGTATGGGTTCAAATTGATGGTTTAATTAATATACATATTGAACTCATGTAACTTCCTGACACAATCTTTCAAACAAATGCAGAAAATGTGAAAAATAAATCCCTTAACCTGTTGAGTCAAACATTTATTTTTAAACTGTACTTTCGTTTGATTTCCATTAATACAACAATGGTAACCTTTAACATGTCATTGGTTCTGATGAAAAATTCAGTGAGGAGAAAATAAAATGATGGTATTGCAATTAAATTCTTCTTAGAATAAAAATGAGATGCCATGCACTCTTGTCATTGTGAGTTATTTCAGTAAATCCTATGCCTACAAGATAGATAGCTGCAATACATAAGGGCAAAGGTGCGCAAAACTGGGGGGTGAGCCCTCCCCCACCCATATGGGGAGGGGGGCAAACTGAGCCCTGCGCTTACAGAGGCCCCGAGCTCTTCCCCACATTTAACTTGATTGCTGGGGGAGCGCGTGGGGCGTCCTACCGCCTATCCGGCTTCATCTCCTGCATCTTCTGATACAGATGGCTAATCGCCATGACAACACGGCATTGCAGAGGTGGAGGTGCCGGAGAGCAAAACAACTCTCCATATCACAGAGACCAGGAAGGCATCCAGCGGGTCCTTGTTACCAACATTAGATCACATGGACCAGTGGCTGACCAACCACACAGGAGGGAGGAGACTGGAGTTTTTGTAACAACAGGCGAATATACCTTTTTATTTTATTTATAAAAACTAAATACATTGAGAGTCACCCCTCGTTTTCCAGTATGTCCTGGGCATAGAGTGAAGATGACAAATACATGATTACAAATACTTGTATAATGAGGGCTCAAGAGTCCCCAAAAAAACAGTGCATCCAAAAATAAGGGAAGGTTAGTATAATAATGAAAGTAAACAAGTTCCTGTGCGGAAGAAATCAAGAAGCAGCACATCCGTGAGAGTCACAATGCAGCTCATTGATGGGTGGTAAATATAATAAATCATATTAGGTGAGTGAAAAGACCGGGATCATAATATTGATAACCCTGTCTATATCACAAACACTCGGATAATCACCCTAGCGCATAGTAACCCAGCCAGGGTACAAATGTGACGCAGTAATGAGAATAAGAGTAACTCACATGGTTGATGCTGTCAGCGGTTCCACTTTTCTTGCGTGCCGCACGTAGTGAAGTAGAAGTGAGGGTAGAAATCCACAGGAGGAAACAACGGAGCAGCACAGCCAGGGTCCAGTCAGAATCCAAATAACGCAGGAGCAACAATCAAAAAAATCGGGTTAAAAAGAATTTATTAAATAGGTGGACACATGGTATAGAGCAGGTCAGGGACACCCCTCTAACGCGTTTCGCGCTGCAACAGCACTTTGTCAAAGAGATTCTGGATGGATCCTGGCTGTGCTCCGTTGTTTCCTCCTATGGATTTCTACCCTCATGGTTACAAATACATAGTTACATTAAGTGAACAGGGTATACATTATATACAAGACATTGCGTGCACAGTTAAAGATAATATATCTTTATATATCTTATATTTTTAACTTTCAGTGGGTGAGTGCACAGTTTTACATATATTTTTAATTGAATATGTTCGTATCATTTCCTATATATGCACGTATTCAATTGGATTTTTTTATTTTTTTTGAGCTTAATCAAGGGTGTTCGTGAAAAAATGGATAGGAAGCGAAAAGTGACACTTTGTATACTCGGGTGAATGTCCTTAACCGAAATCACACCCTAACCCAGGGGTGCACAACTCCCCCAACACGTCAGGTTTTGAGCCTCTGATTGAGCCACCTGTGCTGAAGCAGGGACTGATTGAGCTACTTGTGCCGAAGCAGGGATATCCTGAAATACTTACCTGTTGGGGGGGCTTGAGGACTGGAGTTGAGAACCCCTGCCTTATGGCATAGCATTGCTTAGTAATATGGGCCTGCTTCTACGTAATTCTAAAAAAAGCTATTAAATATGTTACATTACAAAATAACTGAAAATGGTACAAAAGGTTACAATTGCTGATAAATGGTCCTCAACTGTAAATTACAGATTTAAAAAAACAGATCCATAGAGATATTTTCATAACAAATCGCTTACCTGATTTCCATGCAAATCCAACTTGATTAAATGACAACATGTTCGGAGAGCATTGATATTTGTAATGCAATTGTTAGACAAGCAGCAGACTTTCAGCGACGTGCAATATTGTATATTGTTCACCTCTTTCAAAAGTAGTTTATTTAAATATACAATAGCCAGTTCCTTGAGCTCCTTTGTCTGGCAATTGTTAACTGAAAGTCCATAGTCAAGCAAAACTTTTTCAGAGGCGGGTAAAAGGTATCTTAATTCCATTATTTCTTCTATGAAATATGAGGTGTTGTCATAACTGGAAAAAAAATAACAATGATTATACAGCATGTTAGTAACATTTTATGTATTTTAACTACAGTGGACAGTAGTCTTTGATTATTTTGTTTCTTTTTTCAAAGTTTTAATACAACATTTGAAGGCAAAACGAATGTGTTTTTTTCAAGGAAATTTAGAAGAAATTAAGTCAAGAAGTTGAGTTAACTAGAAAACGTATCATTTTCAAACCATTAAAGTGTTTAACAATATGACCTTACTATTCTACCACAGCAAGGCATCACAGGGGTCACTTATCAAGACCAAAAAGTTATACAGACATTAAGCTGCAATAAATATCATAGGCTTATTCTTTGCTAATGTACAGTATGTGTCACATACGGCACACCTGTGAGCATGTGATCAGCTTATGGGACAAGGGTTAATACACTGCTACCTAGCTGACCCACTTTTCACTTTCCGCAAAGGTCGCTCAAATTAGTAATATTTCCCCTCAATCCGTCCCAATATACCATCTGTCACGAATATTACACTTGTGCGCACTTAGACTACAGTTAATATATATATATATATAGTTAATATACTCACCTTCTTCATGCAAGACCAATAACCAATAACCTCAGCTGATATGACATGGATCTAATTGCATTCTCTTCACAGGTATGTTCCTGATGTTGAAACCCTCTGTATAAGACTGAATCTGGCCTTGTTGAATTGATATATAAGTATGTTCCTGATGTTGAAACCCTCTGTATAAGACTGAATCTGGCCTTGTTGAATTGATATATAAGTATGTTCCTGATGTTGAAACCCTCTGTATAAGACTGAATCTGGCCTTGTTGAATTGATATATAAGTATGTTCCTGATGTTGAAACCCTCTGTATAAGACTGAATCTGGCCTTGTTGAATTGATATATAAGTATGTTCCTGATGTTGAAACCCTCTGTATAAGACTGAATCTGGCCTTGTTGAATTGATATATAAGTATGTTCCTGATGTTGAAACCCTCTGTATAAGACTGAATCTGGCCTTGTTGAATTGATATATAAGTATGTTCCTGATGTTGAAACCCTCTGTATAAGACTGAATCTGGCCTTGTTGAATTGATATATAAGTATGTTCCTGATGTTGAAACCCTCTGTATAAGACTGAATCTGGCCTTGTTGAATTGATATATAAGTATGTTCCTGATGTTGAAACCCTCTGTATAAGACTGAATCTGGCCTTGTTGAATTGATATATAAGTATGTTCCTGATGTTGAAACCCTCTGTATAAGACTGAATCTGGCCTTGTTGAATTGATATATAAGTTAGTATGTTTGAATGTAAAAAGTATTTTTTTTTTTTTTCCTCTTAACTCTGTGCTGTTAATTGAACAAATGGAACAAGGTGACTGATTGGGGAGGGGGAGGGTCATGTGACCTTTTTTTTGTGTATAATACTAACAGCTCAGCTGCATTGGGCAGTGAGGCATTTAAAGTGAGGTTTTTAAGTGATACAGTTAGACTACAGTTTGACTAGAGGTGACTGGGGACTGCTTCTTTCTGCAAACTCTTTAACTCAAGACAACAAATGGTAAGCTATTCAGATCACACTATGATCCCATGCTTGTTAGCCTGCATAGTTTAACCCCCCACCCCTTTACAACTTCTTTCACTGCAGCCTCTCCCAAAACTGACTGCACAAAACACTGAAACCCTGAATTGACCCTAGCATTGCAATGCAGCAAAACACATGACAAGGTACAGGTTCACCTCTGCTGTTTAGTCTGCACACACTCACTCTGCTCATAACAGCTCCATGCAACACTGCCTACCTCTGGCATCATGAACCTGCTATGTCTTCTAACTTTTTTCTTTCTCCTGGCCTCATGGAGATGTTACTCCCTCTATCCACTACAAACTCCTCCATCCTGGCCCACACCCAACATCACCATACACCCTGGACTACTCAAAAGCCTTGCACTATCTACTGAATGTTGGTGGAGAACTCTAAAAACCAGCACACCAACCACTGCTCACTCTAATGGAAAACACCACAAATTTACAACTTGTAAACAACTACCCAAATTTCTTCTCATACTATTACTCTCTCTAGCAGGTGATATTGAAACTAACCCAGGTCCTCCCATTTCAGCTCTGTCCCATGCCCCTGAGAATTCCACCTTTAAATTCCAAAAAGGGCTATCTGTCGCCCATATAAACATCCGGAGCCTGCTGCCCAAACTAGACGAACTAAGGGCATGGTGCCTTATGCATAAACCCAAAGCCATCGTTCTTACAGAAACATGGCTATCCTCTAAAACCCCTGATGCAAATATCGCCATTCAGGGATACTCCATTTTTAGGAGAGATAGGTCAAAGAGAGGAGGAGGGGTGTTATTTTATATTGCAGACACCTTACAATTTACACTGCTACATTGCCCACCAAGTCCACCCTCTTTTGAAACTCTAGTTGGCAAAATCTGCCTCCCCTTTTCTAAGCCCATCTTGCTTGCTGGCATCTACCGCCCCCCTAAAGCCCTTCCACAATCCTTGACTGATATCACCCAATTTCTTGCCTCCATTTCCTCTCTGAATGAGAAGAGTGAGCTGCTAGTTCTTGGGGATTTCAACTTCAATTGGCTTGACCCTAAAAACCACAAAATCCAGATACAACTCAAGTCACTTAACCTATCGCAACTCATTTCCCAACCCACACGGATAAACCTGAAATCGCATAACCATTCCTTGCTAGACTGGATTCTTTCCTCAAACCCCAGCAGAATCCAATCCTCTGGCATCCTTCCTGACATTTTCAGTGACCATGCAATAGTGTACTGTGTAAGGAAAATTAAACCGCCCCATTCAAGCCCCAAAGTTCTCCTAACTAGAACATTTAAAAACTTTAACCCACAACAGTTTCTGGATGACCTTACCAACTGCCCATGGCACAGAATCGATTTAATTCCCGACCCCGATTCTGCGCTCGACTATTTCCAATCCGAGTTCTTAAAACTCTGCGATACCCATGCTCCACTACGCAAAATAAGGGTACGGGGGGCCCACCTTCCATGGGTTACACCTGACCTTATAGCACTCTACCAGTTCAGGGATGCCTTGTGGAAAAGCTACAAAGTAACTGGCACTACCAAGGATCTCAATCACTACAGATGCCTGCGGAACGTGTGCACAAGGCAAACAAGGCATGCAAAAGCACAATATTACTCTGACAATCTCCTCCAGAATACATCAAACCCAGCTAATTTCTGGAAGGTTATCAACAATATATTCCAGCCTCCTAACCATCAACAACCAAGTAATATCACTAAGGGGGATATTACTCTGACAAACCCCACTGACATTGCAAATGCATTCAATGATTACTTTGTGGGGTGTGCCACTAACTTATTAGCGAAACGCAACACAAACCCCAAACCTGAATCTCATCCTGGGAGTACCCCTATAGTCCCACCCCCTCCCAACACTGCCCACAATTTTCAATTTAGCCCAGTATCTGAAGAGGAGATTACACAAGCGCTCCTCAAACTAAAACTAAGCAGCCAATGTGGACCCGACTTACTACAATCTAGGTTCCTACGACTTGGTGCCCCAGCCATTGCCAAACCAATTGCGTCGATAGTCAACTCTATCCTGTCTGCAGGCCATATCCCTAAGACCTGGAAAACTGCCAGAGTTGTCCCAATCTTCAAAAGTGGGGACAAAAACACTGTCTCAAACTACAGGCCAATCTCACTTCTCCCAATTCTATCCAAAGTTATGGAAAAATGTGTCCACTCCCAATTAAGCGAGTTCTACACCAAGACAAATTTCCCTAGCCAATTCCAGTCTGGGTTTCGTCCCAAACACTCCACCGTAACTACCCTGCTAAAAGTTTGCAATGAAATCCAGTGTGGAATGGAACGGGGACAACTCACTGGTGCAGTATTCCTAGATTTTGCAAAGGCTTTTGACACAGTTGATCATGCTATCCTGCTTAACAAACTCCAGAGCTCTGGAATAGGGAAACATGCTTTAAACTGGTTTCAGTCCTACCTATCAGGAAGATCCCAACATGTGTCCATCTCAGGCTCTAACTCCAACCCCCTGGATATCACCTGTGGTGTCCCGCAAGGCTCTGTTCTGGGGCCCCTACTCTTCTCAGTGTTCATTAATGATCTTCCCACAGCTTGTAAGGAAGCCTCAATACACATGTATGCAGATGACACAATCCTGTATGCACACAGCCATAGCCTCTCTGACCTTCAACACATACTTCAGTCTGACTTTTTGAGACTCGAAAACTGGATTTCCCAAAACAAACTGTTTTTAAACACTGACAAGACTGTAACAATGGTATTTGGGACCAAGACTAAATTTGTAAAGCTTCCAGTGACTGAGCTCCTGATTAGAACCAACGCTACCACCACCCTAACACCTGTCACTAGTTTTAAATACCTGGGCTTATGGTTTGACTCCCACTTAACATTCGGGATGCACATTGATACCCTGACAACCAAGACCTATGCCAAACTAGGGGTACTTTACAGGAACAAATCCTCCCTAAGTCTCCTGGTCAGAAAGCGTATTGCACAGCAGATGCTAATGCCAATTATTGACTATGGAGACATAGTATATGGCTCGGCTCCTCAAACCCACCTTAGCAAACTTGACACCCTCTACAATTCAATTTGTCGTTTTGTTCTCCAATGCAACTACAACACACATCACTGCGAAATGCTCAAAGAACTAGATTGGTCATCACTAGAGTCTAGGCGCAAAGTTCACCTTTCCTGTCTCACCCTCAAATACTTTCTGGGCAAGCTACCCAGCTACCTGAACAAGCTCCTCACCCCTACCACATGCAGTACCTATCACCTGAGATCAGACTCCAAAAGACTATTCATGGTCCCAAGACTCAACAAAGTATCCGGACGTTCCTCCTTCTCCTTCCGTGCACCCCAAAACTGGAACAACCTACCAGAGACTCTCATATCCACCACCAGCTTAAGTTCTTTCAAATCTAAGGCTGTCTCACACTTTAATCTGGTCTGTAACTGTTTCATAAGCTCATAATATATATTTTCTTTAACTGTGCATGCAATGTCTTGTATATAAATGTATACCTTGTTCATTTATGTAACTGTATTTGTAACCATGTATTATTTGTTTTACTCTGTGCCCAGGACATACTTGAAAACGAGAGGTAACTCTCAATGTATTACTTCCTGGTAAAATATTTTATAAATAAATAAATAAACTTGACTTAGATATGCAACAAGAGTTAATACACACGGCTACTCTAGCCAACTCGCCTTTCTCCCCCGCAAGGTACTTTCAATTAGTTAATATTTACCCCTTACTCGATTGCGATCATATCTATCCACTTACACCACCCAAGTAAAATATTGAATTACATATATCTGCCAGGGTCTAAAGTTCCTGTTAATTAAAGAAAAACTATGCCCCTAGCACACAAAAATCTGTTGTAGCAAAATGTGCCCAAAAATGTACTTTACAAAGCGTGCAACCAGTTCTATCAAAGCCCAAAGCATCACTTATTAAAGTTTGGCTTTAAAGCAGCAGTTAAAGCAATATCCCCTACATGTGTTGTTTTTTTTATAAATAAATCAGTTCTGTACTATGAGAAAATACTTGTAGCATTTAAAAAATATATTTTAAAGACATTTTTAATGTTTCTAATGTAGGAAGCATTTCCAAAGTGACGGCCCCCTTCCCCTTCTGATAGGCTCTGGCTCTTGAGACCCGTCCTCTCTCTAGCAGTGACCCAATTGTATCTAGTAACTGCTCAGTCAATCATATCTAGGAACTACATTGCCCAAAATGCTGTGCAAGAACTGAATTAAATAACCCTTAGAAAGCTGTCGATTACAGGAGAATGGATCGATCTGCAGCTTAGCTAATCACTTGTCAGTGTGCAGATTGTACTGATGCACATATTGAATGGGAAAAAAACATTATTATTATTTTTTTTAAACGGCAGCTTGAACTGCAGCTTTAATATACAAAAAGGCAGTGCTTTGAGTACAGAAATATTATTACAAGAACATACAGTTACAATAAATACAGTTACAATAAATACAGAACAGTTTCTTAAACTAAAAGGTAAAAACAGAAATCCCTATACAGTATGTTGCCATGCCATAGGTCTTCCTCAGAGAGGTCACTGGAGTAGGAAAGATGAAAAGTCATGTGCCTACTCTCAAAACACACCTCTCGTTGAATTCTCACTTATAATGAAAAAGTAGGGCTTTTTATTCTAACTTCCCTTCATTGAGAACACCATAAGCACAGTCCTGTCGTAAATCAGATACTGGGTTGACAGTTTTATGACTTAGAAGAAAGGAAAAAAAAAAACCTTTCTTGATGTTTAAGGTCTGACTACATTTATAAAACTCATAGCATAACTTAATTTCCCGGATACTTAAACAAACGCCATCTTCAATGTTGCGTCTGTGCTCTCCACACGCACGCATGCATCTAAAATGTGACAGCCTAACATTTATTTTCGCAGGAGAAACAGTTACCTGTCTTTTTCACCTCTTACCCATGCAGTGTGTGGTATGATTTGATTTGTCTAATCGCAACGGTGATAGATATCCATTTGTTACTCTTATAAATTGCTGTCAGGCCCATCATTTCTTATATTTAATATAGCCCTCCAA
This sequence comes from Ascaphus truei, assembly GCF_040206685.1. NCBI lineage: Eukaryota > Metazoa > Chordata > Amphibia > Anura > Ascaphidae > Ascaphus > Ascaphus truei. The sequence goes on along the minus strand of NC_134492.1, from coordinate 10,636,873 downwards.
TGGGTGGTGACCTGTTTGTTACCTCTCTCTGTGTGATGCACAGGAGATATTTCAACATTTTTAGTTTTCTTTGAGGCTGACAGCCCAGGACCTGGCTAATGTCCACAGCCTTCTAAGCTAGACACATTTCACTTTTAGTGGGCCATCAGTGATAAGCCTCCAAATAACACTCTTTGTAGATCAGAACAGACACAGGACGAGTCTTGACCTGCCATAAAAACAATTTCTTTGTATTTTTAACACAATTTCTAACTAACGTTAAATTTGTAAAATCTGAATTACCAGATAGATTAAAATACTTAATATTCCCTGTCATTTTTATTACAGTATGCAAGAGATTCAAATTGACCCTTTGCCAAACAATGCATTGCTGGCCCATTGTGAGCAAAGGCGTTAAAAACGAAGATTGCAATAAAAGTCCAAGAGACTTGCGTTGAAAAATGACAAAACTGTGCGTTACTTTGGTGAAAGCTGATGCATTAAAAAGAAGAGAAGTGCCGGACAAATACAATAATGTCACTGGTACTTGTGATTCTCAATCCCAACCCTAATAAATGAGCAAAGTTTAGTATAGATATAAATGCATACATAAGTACTAAGAGAGAGTACAGTTATGAGTTAAATCAAGGCGACTGATTGCGTCTTCTCTAAAAAATGCTTCATACCTTCATTAAAGCTGCAGTTCAGTGTTTTATTTATTTATTTTTTTACTTCAATAGTTTTATGTGGGCAATCTCTAATTAGCTAAAGAACTGTATAGCTGCAGGTCAATTCGTTTTTCATGTATTGATAGGTCGAAATTTGGTGACATATTAAAAGCTGGGATTTGTTTATAATCTGCTTGTCAGTCAGTGGAAGCTCATGAATATTCATGAGCATTCCTGCACTGACCTGTGCTAGAGGGAGGGCAGGGCTAACAAAGGGGTGTGCCAGAGATTGTGACAGGACATGAAGGGGCAGTGCCTTTTAAATAGAATACAAGAAAATTGGTCTTTCAAAGTTGTTTTTTTAAAAACAGAAAATGCTAAAAGTATTTTTTCTTACTACAGAACTGATTTATTAAAAAAAACACACATGCAGGATATTGACTGAACTGCAGCTTTAAAGGACCATGTGCGTTGGTAACTCATGCCGTCCAGCCAGTGGCAGATGTCCCATTAGGCCCGGGCCTAGGATGGCAAAATTTGGGGGCAGCAAAAATGTCCGCCCCCAAATATCTTTACCGCGCTCTTGGGGCCTGATCGGAAGTCACTTACATATACGGGGCGCCTCCTTGCTGTCTCCTTTCTGCCGTGGCGTCAGACAGCGTCTCGTTGCCATGGCAGCGTGACGTCGCGGCGGCAAATGCCGTAATGTTACCATGGCAACGGCATGCTGTGTCGTCACACGGCGTCATTTGACGCTGCGTATCGGGAGGAGGGCGGTAGAAAGGAGATGGAAGGCATATGCAAGTGCCTAAGCGTCCAGCTGTACCTACAGTATTTATAGTACTATACCTATATAATCGGTCTTCTTCCTAATGAACTGTGCCAGCGTGGGACGAAGCCATCCATCAGTTGAAGTGGAGAACTAATTAGTGTAGGTGGGGAATTTATAACATACTACTTATAAAGGGGATTATTCCTCCTGGGGATAGAGGGAGGGAGTGTATATAAATATATACTGTTATTTGCTTGTTGTAAACTACAAATGTTATGAGGTATCCATAAGACACAAGCAAGCACCCCTCCACCTCGCATGGAGAGACTAAAGTGTACCTATTTCTCTGCACTAAATGTTGCAGGGTTGTGTGTGCGTTGGATGCAATTACCTGTGGGATGGAGCGTCCCTACCCACAGTGCTCACTTCTGCTTCTCTCTGTGCAGGAGCTGGAGACTTATGTTACCCTTGGCTACTATGGAAACCAAGGGCTGTCCAGCCCAGGCCTTAAAGTGACAGCGCCTGAGTAAAGTGAACACTAGGAGCCCAGCCAGCGTCACCCTGACCAGCCACAACCAGAGCTGCTCTAAGGATTTTGACCAAATAGCAATGCACATGAGCATACCCTTCAACTGTACCTATTAGGCAGGTACACAATCGAAGGGTGGCCAACTCCAGTCCTCAAGGGTCACCAACAGGTCAGGTTTTATGAATATCCCTGCTTCAGCACAGGTGGCTCAATCAGTGGCTCAGTTATTGACTGAGCCACCTGTGCTGAAGCAGGGACGTCCTTAAAACCTGACGTGTGTGTGTGTGTGTGTGTGTGTGTGTGTGTGTGTGTGTGTGTGTGTGTGTGTGTGTGTGTGTGTGTTCCTCTGCATAAATTAGGGGACTTCCGTAGGAATTGCTTGGAAGTACCTCCATCCAGCACACGTTGACGTCTGCATGAGACGGGATGAGGCTGACCCCTCACCCCACATCCCATACAAAGCGCTGTGAGGTGTGGAGAGGTTCTTATTTAAGCAGCTTGTGCAAAGCAATTTATAGCTATTATATTATTATATTCGCTTTTATTTGTAAAGTACTTTATAGCTCAGCATTGGTCACTGCAGCTATGGGATGAACACATTTCTCCAATAGGTGCTTAGCAAAAAGACCAGAACCAAAGCAGAGGGCTGCTGTATTTTATGCTTTCGTATTCGCAATTACATTTTAATATTAAAAGCTAAGAAAAAGAAATGTTACAATGTTCCTCTCCCTCCACCATCCCCTCTTCTCTCTCTCCCTTTCCCCCTCTCCTCTCTCTCCTCTCCCCTTCCTTTCTCTCTCGCCCACCTTCTCTCTCCTCCCCCCACCACATCTACAGTATGATCCTCTTTTCCCTCTTATCCACATGTTCTCTTTTTTTCTCCTTACACCATGTTTCCACTTTCTCTTTTTACCTTCATGCTCTCCACCCCTCCCTCCCTTTTCTTCCTCCCTCCCTTCCTCCCTTTTCTTCCTCCCTTTTCTTCCTCCCTCCCTCTTCTTCCTCCCTCCCTCCTCTCCCTCCCTCCCTCTTCTTCCTCCCTCACCCTTCTTCCTCCCTCCCTCTTCTTCCTCCCTCCCTCCCTCTTCTCCCTCCCTCCCTCTTCTTCCTCCCTCCCTCTTCTTCCTCCCTCCCTCCCTCTTCTTCCTCCCTCCCTCTTCTTCCTCCCTCTTCTTCCTCCCTCCCTCTTCTTCCTCCCTCCCCCTTCTTCCTCCCTCCCTCTTCTCCCTCCCTCCCTCTTCTCCCTCCCTCCCTCTTCTTCCTCCCTCCCTCTTCCTCCCTCCCTCCCTCCCTCTTCTTCCTCCCTCCCTCTTCTTCCTCCCTCCCTCTTCTTCCTCCCTCTTCTTCCTCCCTCCCTCCCTCCCTCCCTCCATCTTCTTCCTCCCTCCCTCGCTCTTCTTCCTCCCTCCCTCTTCTTCCTCCCTCCCTCCTTATTCTTCCTCCCTCCCTCTTCTTCCTCCCTCCCTCTTCTTCCTCCCTCCCTCTTCTTCCTCCCTCCCTCCCTCTTCTTCCTCCCTCCCTCTTCTTCCTCCCTCTTCTTCCTCCCTCCATCCCTCCCTCCCGCTTCTTCCTCCCTCCCGCTTCTTCCTCCCTCCATCCCTCCCTCCCCTTCCTCCTCCCTCCTTCCCCCCTCCCTCCCCTTCCTCCCTCCCCCCTTCCTCCCTCCCTCCTCCCTCCCTCCCCCCCTTCCTCCCTCCCCTTCCTCCCTCCCTCCCTCTTCTTCCTCCCTCCCCTCCCTCCCCTCCCCTCCCTCCCCCTCCCCCCCTCTCCCTTCCCCTCCCCCCCCTCTCCCTCCCCCCCTCCCCCTCTCCCTCCCCCCCCTCCCTCCCCTCCCTCCCCCCCTCCCTCCCCTCCCTCCCCCCCTCCCTCCCCTCCCTCCCCCCCTCCCTCCCCTCCCTCCCCCCCTCCCTCCCTCCCCTCCCCCCCCTCCCTCCCCCCCTCCCTCCTCCCCTCCCTCCCCTCCCTCCCCCCCTCCCTCCCCTCCCTCCCCTCCCTCCCCCCCTCCCTCCCCCTTCTTCCTCCCTCTTCTTCCTCTCTCTTCTTCCTCCCTCCCTCTCTCTTCTTCCTCCCTGCCTCTCTCTTCTTCCTCCCTCCCTCTCTCTTCTTCCTCCCTCCCTCTCTCTTCTTCCTCCCTCTTCTTCCTCCCTCTTCTTCCTCCCTCCCTCTCGCTTCTTCCTCCCTCTTCTTCCTCCCTCTTCTTCCTCCCTCTTCTTCCTCCCTCCCTCTCTCTTGTTCCTCCCTCCCTTTTCTTCCTGACGTCACCATCGTGCATATGCTACAGCGTACATCGTGCATATGCTGCAGCGGTCTCTTTAAGAGGCCGTACCGCAGGAAGCCCCGCCCCCTCCTCACATGACCTCACCAAACTCTGTCTGCAACTGCGGGAGAGGGGGCGGAGCCTTGCAGTCATTGTGGGCAGACCCTCAGGCCACGTCACCACAGCTGTGCCCTTCACAAAGATGGCGGCGCTGGTTGTGACGTCACGGGTGGGCGAAGGTCACGTGTCAGGTGATGTCAGGATGTGTGAGGTGGAGGAAGATGTCAGGGTGCGCAGGGAAACCCACCGCAGGCTGGAGGCATTCAACGCTATCAGAGGTAACTGTGCCACATGAGACACCGTCACTGCCCCTGACAGAGACCCAGCCGGTAACACACAAACACCCCCCCTACCCCCGGAAACACTGATACCCAGATAAAGGGGTGTTTATTATTATTATTATGTGTGTGTGGTCCCAACATATTCCGCAGTGCAGTACAATGTGGGAGGATAGTAACATGGTATAACAAAAGAGTACATATATGCTGAGACACTGGGATGGAGGTCCGTGTCCCAAGGAGCTTACACTCTAATTGGTTACAGGTGCGCAGCACTGCTTGCCTGCTATGGAACAGTTGGGCTGTTTCCATACAGCCTGCGTCTGTGCGGGGGCGGGCGTGTCAGTGATGTCACCCGCCTGAAGCTGGTGCGTTTTCCAGACATGGTTGATGCGCCATCGGGGGGCGTGTCTAGGGGGGCATGTCTGTGGCATCACAGAGCTAGTTCGCCCTCATCGGCCGAACCGCTCACGTGACCTGCTCGTCGCGCTGAGAAATCAGTTTCCGCTGTTTCCTCGCGCAGCGCGCACCCTCTCCTGCAGCGGAAAGGGCGCGCGGTCTTTGACAGCATGGACGAGCCCTTAGGCCTCGCTTATAGTGCCGGCGACACCGACGTGACGTCAAAACAAATGTATTGACGCCGCCGTGTGCGCTTATAGTATGAGCGACGCGACGGCTTGATCGCTGGAAGTCACTTCAATTTGTTTTTTCCAGCCACCAAAGCGTGACGTTGGCGTCGCTGTCGCCGGCACTATAAGCGCGGCCTAAGTGTGACAGTGCCCAGACCCGGCAATATGTTGCACATTAATAAAGCCGCCGCTGAAATTGTCGCCTGGTGCTGAATGGAGACGCTTCCAAGCAATTCCTACGGAAATCCCATAACCAGCTTAGCGTGCACACAAAACGTTCTGTTTAATAGGCACCGCTGTCTAAGACTGGGGCCATGGTGCCTGTCTAGGGGCGTTCCAGTGACGCCACGGAGCTGGTTCACCCTCATTGGGCGAACCGCTCACGTGAGCGGCCTGTCGCACCAAGAAATCAGTTTGAACTGATTTATTGCGCAATGCACGCCCGCACGCCGCATGGGTGCGAACACTACCTTAAGGCAGTCTGTTCGCTCAGTGCGGATCCGCTCGTGCGTACGCTGCGGTACCATGGCTTCAGCCTTAAAGGAGCCAAATCCTGCAAAATACGTACAGTTGGAGGAAAATACGTCCAGTTGAAGGATATGGTCGTGCCAAAGGCAAACCAACCCTTTTGCTTTGAAAATAGTCCAATTATATCATAGATTTAATTTAAATATAGTGACAGAAAAACTTTAGCAGCAGAAGAGGTGTGTATATGTATATGTAATATATAATTTCCATTGAGCTGCTGGATTTGAGACCAGGAAATATTCTATATTAGGAGTATCAGGAATCTTGAGATGTGGGAGGAAACACTGGCACAGTATGCAGGAGTGAGCAAAAGGGAGCTGAGTTGTTTTACACCTTTTGATGCCAGCAATGCAGTGCGAAGGGCGTGTGGTTGTGAATGCAAAAAATGTGAACAGAGAAACACAATAAAACTGCACAATATCTTAGTAGGGTGTTGGTAAGTATAGACTGCAGAGCTACGTTTTCCAGACTCCTGTACAATAAAGTAATTACATTGCAAATATAAATTAAAAAAAAAGCTAATTTCACCTTGCTGGAAAAAAAAATACAAGGGCGATATTCCATTGGCAGAATTAATAAGTGATGTATAAAATGGCTTAATAAAAGTGCCCTATAACAAATCTGTCTTTCTTTTTAATAAAGTCTCACAATCCGACACCTCCAGTGCCCGATCTCGATGGCTACATTTCCAAAGTAGGCAATCTTGCCAGGCTGGCATTAGAATGGAGCCTACAGTATATCTCAGCCTTATTTTTATTACCACTACAGGGTCAACTATATAAAGAAATATACAAGCTGCCCACTATACTCGCCCATATCTTAAAACAGCGGTTCTCCCTGAACATTTGTTGGGGTTTTGTGCCCCATTTTTTTTGTCAACAGATTGAGGTTCAGGTGGTTTTTGGAGCTAAATTACATTGATTTCAGCTCAACGGACCCCCTGGTTTCTGAGATCCTTAACAATAAAAAGTAGCAAGTTTGTGTCGCCCCTGGGGGGGGGGGGCACAACATGGTGGTTTAAATCTCCGTCGTTACGTGGGTCAGAAGCTAGTCGCGGCGGGTGACTATTAGCCTGTGTGACGCTGAGGATTTAAATACTAGGAAGCACTGGCGTTACTTTTACTGCTAAGTATTTAGGGAACCAGGGAGTCGGCTCCGGGGACCCCCTGCTCCCCATCCTGGTATGAAAAGAGGGGATTGTGGGGAACTGTTGCTTTTAAACGCTTCTGTGCTGAACTATGCAACACATTGTTTCACTATGTATTACACCAGGGGTGGCCAACTCCAGTCCTCAAGGGCCACTAACAGGTCAGGTTTTAAGAATATCCCTGCTTCAGCAGCGGTGGATGTCGTTGACTGAGCCACTGATTTAAGCCACCTGTGCTGAAGCAGGGATATTCTGAAAACCTCACCTATTTGCGGTCCTTAAGGACTGGAGTTGCCCACCTCTGTATTGCACAAAGCTCAAGCACTGAACAGATAGCAGCAGAGTATTGCTTGCACTGAGTCGCTGTAAGTAAGATTTTGTTTTTTTTCTGAGCACCCCACATCTTGAATACAAGTTAGGAGCACCTTTGACTTTATAGAACTCTTACCAATTGTGACATTGTAAAGCAAAATTAGAAATCATATGTACATTGCATAACGTGTGTAACAAGGTGGACTCTCAGAGTTGGATCTTGCATATAAGAAGATTGAGATGATGTAGATTTTTACGTTTTTGTAGTTTCCTTGACAAACTACAAACATGGCTGCCAGGGTCACCAACAGAAGACCCGCAACACCATCTAATTTTTATTATTCGCCCCTGCGAGCGCAGACCCCTGGACAGTTTGTTCCCATTGGGCATCAAGCATTTTTGCCTGGTGGACAAAACCGTTCATTGCTTGGGAATGGTGTGATAGGGGGATTCCTGGCGTTGTGGGACCATGAGTGAGTGGGGAACCCCATACATCAGGTAATGGGGGAAAATAGAGTAGGGAAGATTGCTGCTTTAAATAGAAAAAGCTACATACAGTTTTTTTAACCCTAGTAGTGCTTTGACCACCACAACAATGCTTTATACAGAAACCTATTGCTTACTCCAACATTTTAGGCAACTGAATTGCCGTTTTTGTCTTCAGGGATGCTATGCATGTGTTGATTTCTCTGCTCTTAACATTATCAGGTAAAGAAGTACAGCTTGGAGAATTCTGGGATGCTGTTGTCATTACAGCTGCCGACAAACAACAAGAGTTGGCTTATCAGCAGCAAATAGCTGATAAACTCACCAGGAAAGAACTTCCTCTTGGAGTGCGGTATCATGTTTTCTCTGATCCACCGGGGCCAAAAATAGGTGAGCGCTGCCGCTATTTTTAGAATGGGAAGTCTTGCGCCTCTATTTGTTTTGTGGGAGTTGGGGGAGCGATTCCATCTCTAGCTGTGCTGGACCCAGGTAACCCATTAGTCTGATCTGTGCCGTAAATATGCAGGGATTTCTCAGCCATGTTAGTTGGAAAAACAAAAGCCAACATTCACTCTCCTTCTCCTCCTCCTTCACTCTGTTTGCTTTAGCAAGGGCTTCATATATCCAGCCGTACACAAACTGTAGTGGGTTAGGGAAAAGCCCAAACTATCCAACTCTATAAACTGCTATCAAGTTTCTTTATCTAGGCTACATATACACTTCACATTTATACTTTAAACTCCATGCTATCTAACACCCCCTAATATCCACAACCCTGAAACCTTAATGGGATCAGCTTTGGGGCTCAACCATACCCCATCCTGAGACATACTCCGTCCCACAATGAGCAGAAACTTTACCTTTTGTTTCAACATTGCGCACCTCTGCTCTAGAGGGACAAACTTTTCCCCGTGCGCACCCCTGCCTGCTCTCCTCAGCGCCTCTCATCCCTCCAACCCCTGACGCATGGGGTCTTTTGATGTCACGTCACCATGATGTCACATGAATGACACCGGGTTACCAGGACGACGCGTCCCTGGAAGGTAAGTGTATTATAGAGGCCTCGCGCGGTCCCCTGGATCTTAATTTAAAAGCCTGGGGGGAGAGCGCAGGGACCTCTATAACTGCCGCCCCCTCCCCACCCCCCGGGAGGCGCGTCCCCCAGTTTGCGCACCGCTGCTCTAGAGTGTAAGCTCTCAGGATCAGGGCCCACATTGCCTTCTGTATCTGTTTATGAAATTGACATGACCCTGTTACCCCCGTTGTACAGCGCTGCGGAATATGTTGGTGCTTTACAATTGAGCAATAATAGTAATTATACAGACCAATATATAGAATGCTTCCGCACAGGTGGCTCAATCAGTCCCTGCTTCAGCACGGATGGCTCATTCTTTGACTTAACCACTGATTGAGCCACCTGTACTGAAGCTGAGATATCCTTAAAACCTAATCTGTTGGGGGGTCTTAAGGATTGGAGTTGAGCGCCGCTCTCAGATACCATTATTGTCAAATATCAAAATGGTCATTCAATTTTTACTGTGTTTTTTTTTTTTTTTTTTTTAGGAAATGGAGGATCAACCATGTATGCACTTCAGTGCTTGCAGCAGATGTATCCAAAGGAATTGGATCATTTTACTATTATTTTAATCCATGCTGGTATGTGCTTTTTACTAATGTAAAAAAGGCATTTAAGAGCTTTCACTCCTTTAGTACTCACTGTACTGGAACAAATAAATAGTGATGCACCAATTGCTCTCAGGAGTCTGATCCTGGGGTAGATCCCGTTGTGGGAATAGATTCAGTACTAGGAAGGCACCCGGCACTCGTAGAGTTGAAGAAAAAAGTTTCTTTATTGAATGTTACATATTCCCTCTACGCGTTTCGGTCCGAGCTGGGACCGAAATGCGTAGGAGGAATATGCAAAATTCAATAAAGAAACTTTTTTTTCTTCAACTCTACGAGTGCCCGCTGCGTTCCACCTGCTGAATCTTTTACTAATGTAAACATGTTCTTGATGATCTCGTCTAACAAATCTTGGTCGAGAATTAATTAGCCAGAACACAAATACTTCTTTTTTTTTTCCCCCTCAATTTATCATCTTCAGTGATCTGGTTTTAACAAATGAAACATAATCAATGTGCTTAAATTGAATTGGTCTTGAAAAGATTTTCAATGATTAACACGTCCTTGTTTTTGTCAAGAACAGTCTGTTTTCCAATTTATATTTGGATCAACCCTTAGGAAATGCTTAATTGACTTGAAAAACAAGTGTTACTGATAAGGAGATATAACATTTTAATTTTATTGTAACATTCCAAAAAGGAATTACTGATAATACTGTCATGTAGACAGATTCAGGGTTCCACATTCATTATATTTGGGTGATGGGCAACCAATTTCATTTTTTGGACTGCCCACCTCCCTTTGCTGCTCCTCCACGAATCTCACTACCTTTGTGTCCGGCAAGGGCTCAGTTTCCACAACATCATAGGTGATGTAAGGGAGAATTCCTATGTTTGGACCAAGTCCCCAAGTGCTTCCTCATTGGCCCTTTAAGTTTTTTTGTGGCAATGGTGAACACCAAGTAGATGAGTTTGCCACTTCTCCAATGTAGGATTCCCTCTTGTGCTGCTTAATATTTTATCCGAATAGAAAAATGGAGGTCTAATTGGGTGAATTGCCATTCCTCTCTTTTCAGGTGGTTCTAGCCAACGTTTACCAAATGCAAGTGCCCTGGGGAAAATTTTCACAGCTTTGCCTCTTGGAAATCCTATTTACCAAATGATAGAGCTCAAATTAGCCATCTATATTGACTTTCCCAAAAATATGAATCCAGGGGTCTTGGTTACGTGTGCAGATGATATTGAACTGTACTGCAGTGGGGATTTAGAGGTAACGTTTCACAAGCCTGGTATTACTGCTTTAGCTCATCCATCAACACTGACTATAGGTACCACACATGGTGTATTTGTACTCGAGCCATCTGATTCCTCTGAGTATCAAGAACTAGAGGATAGATCATGCAGGTTGTTTCTTCATAAACCTACCATTGAGAAGATGCGTCAAACAGGGGCCGTAAGCATTCAAAGAAATAGGTCTTGCAATCCTGTTGGAGAACGTCTTGCTGAAGAAAAGCTTAATTCTGAAGTTGTATATACAGATAGTTTATTTTACATGGATCATGCGACTGTACAGCTGTTACTTGGATTCTTTAAAGAATTTGACACTCTTTGCTGTGAAATAGATGCATATGGGGACTTTCTGCAAGCTCTGGGCCCTGATGCAACTTTAGACTACACAGAGAACATCACTTTCGTTACTAAAACAGAATCCCAACTAATTGAAGTTAGAAAGAAAATCTATTTTCTTCTCAAAGGGACCCATTTTTCTGTAATAGTATTAAATAACTCTAAATTCTACCACATAGGAACCATGCACGAGTACTTATTTCATTTTACTTCTGATACCAAGCTCAAGGCAGAACTTGGATTAGAGTCTAATGTTTTTAGTATCTTTCCAGATCAAGATGAAAATGTTAATGAAACAGCATGTATCATTCAAAGTGTATTACATGCAAAGGCTTCTGTTTCACCTCACTCAGTTATTGAATATTCCAGGCTAGGGCCTGATGTTTCTGTTGGGGAATACTGCATTATTAGTAGCTCATGCATAAATATTAGATCAGACGTACCAGCCAAATCTTTTGTGAGTTCATTAAGTTTGTTGATTGATGAACGCCTAATGTATGCAACCATCGTATTTGGTATCGAAGACAACTTGAAAAAGAATGTGACGACGTTGTCAGAGTTGCATTCTCTTCAGATATTTGGAAGGAGCTTTTTGGAACGCTTGGGTCTCTGGGACATTAAAGTTTCAGAGCAGCTTTTCTCCGGAGATCAGACAGCTCTGAGTTTGTGGAACGCTCGGATTTTCCCTGTGTGTTCTACATTACAAGAATCCGTTACACTATCTTTAGAAATGCTCAATGCAGCGCAGAACAAACCGTTGGCGAAAGTTGGCTATATGAAAATGCTGTCAATTGAGGAAATGCTGTCCTGCAAAGATGTCAAAGATATGCTGAACTTCAGGCAACTTCTTTATAAAGAAATCGTGCTGCAAAGAGAAATGGAAATGTCTGCTTTTTAATGGTGTCGGGATTTTGCTTATTTATTTAAAGCATGGTGTTTGTCAAGTGCTCAGGGCAAAGATACTACGTTTACATAACTGCTTGAACTGAACGTGTCGCCTGGTAACATTGTGAACTGGTCTAAATCAGTTATTCTTTGTCAGAGAATGCCTACAGAGTCCGTTTGATGTTTAAAAGATGAATTGCCATTCTTATTCAGTGCTAGTCTGTTTTGGAATAACACAGGGGTGGGCAACTACAGTCCTCAAGGGCCACTGATTGAGCCACCTGTGCTGAAGCAGGAATATCCTGAAAACCTGATCCGTTAGGGACCCTTGAGGACTGGAGTTGCCCCTGCCCCATCTCCCCCCCCCCCCCCCCCCCTTGGAATAAGGGTTGTAGAAGGGTCCTTTCTGTCATGAATGCTATATGATAATGAAAATTGACTTACAATACTAATCATTACAGGGTAAAACGTTTCTTCCAAAACTTGGTGTAAACTATAGAAAGATATTTTAATAAAATGAATAGTTTAAGAAAAAAATGTAACTTTCAATTGTATGCTATTCTTGCGATAATTAGAGTTAGAATTTTGAATTCACAAATGAACATAGCATTTTGGGGAGCTATCTCAGTAACTACCAGTTGATTTCAACCGGTAGATATAGGCATTAGTAAATATTGGATTTGACAATGATTTATGGCTGTAAACTAAAGAAAAAGGTCAAGATGATCATAGTAAATCCCCAGGGCTTCTGATCCGTAAGCTTGCGCTTCACACTCTGCTTAAGGGATGCATCAAGAAGCCTGCATTGGAGGGGAAAAAACAACCTGCTTTACTCACCGTTACTTTGGTTTGTAGCCATTAAATGAGACCACACTTCTATTTAAGTTCATATTTTGAATTCCCTAACAGCATATTGAACGGGGGGAGGGGAGAATGTAGAACTGGAATTAACATGCATCTAGGATTTTAGGCTGCGATGTGGTATAATACCGTTTCTTGTTATGCCATGTTCCAGTGAATTTGTCAATTCGATTTTCCTTTGTCCCTCAGGACTTTGAGGTGAGGAATTTATTGTGAATATAGGGTTGCAATATGTTCAGTGTTACACACACCAGAAAGCCCTATAAAATGTTTTTAACTTTAGTTTCATAATCATATGCAATTGTACATGTTTATACGAGAAATCAGAAGTGTGGTAAAGAATAAAGCTAAAAATATCTATTGAACTGCCTGCCTTTTTATTATTGTACGGAAAGCACTTCAACCACTTCACTGAAGTACACGAGAGATGCATTTGGTGCAGGTCACATTTACAATGGGAGCTTCCTTCCCACCACCCACATTTTAGTGTCACGAGTTGGATGACTGCATGTGTCAATGACTTGTCTACAAAAGGAGAGTAAAAATGCATTTCAGACTTAATGGATATACCTCTTCTAAGAATTGTGCATATACATTCAACGAGAAAACACAAGCATTTGTGCATTTTACATAGTTACATAGTAGATGAGGTTGAAGACCGATCCGTCATAGAGTTCAACCTGTGCTAAATTTAGACGACGGATACTTTATCCTATATTTGTACTAACACTATATTGATCCAGAGGAAGGCAAACAAAAAAACCCAGAGTCATATCATCCAATGATATCTCATAAGGGGAAAAATAAATTCCTCCCTGATTCCAAGAATTGGCAATCAGATTACTCCCTGGATCAACATTCTTCCCATGTATACTTATTTGGAATATCCCTGTATACCTTTACTTGCTAAAAAGATGGCCAATTTTTTAAAGATATCTATTATCTGCCATTTGTGTTACTTAACTATGTTTGATAGACTTGAACAGTGTTGAGGAACCCAACAGTGTTTAAACAGCAGATCTCAAAATTCAGGGCAGTAAATCCAAAGTTTTGTCTAACTCCCTTTTTTTATGGGTTGCCTTAAAGCTGTGAGATCAAACAACTTGAGAGCCATATTATTAAGCAGTCTTTTGCCACCAGACCACTTGCACGCACTGGAAGGCACTGTATGGCTCTTTCAAGTCAATGGGCCGTAAGGTATCTTCCAGCACTGGCAACGTGTTTTACGGCAGAAGGCTGCTTAGTAAATATGGGCCTAAATATTTGAAGTGACTGTACTTGGAAGAGTAGAAGTGACAAGATGGCGTGAAGGTGTGTTTGTTTTTTTAAATGAATATAGCATGTTTCCAAGTGATTGTACCAGCTAAAATGTGGTCTTAATGAAATATTTTCATATTTGCAGTGAAATTGTCTGCTACTGCCATGTCACTTGAATGTTGTGTGATGGATTACAAGTAAAAATGGCATCCAGACGTTCATTAAGAAGGTGTTTGTGCAGATTAGGGGTCCAGGGAAGTAGAACAGTGATCATTCAAACAGCCAGTCGGGGGGTAATTATTTATTTATTTTTTAATCAAGCTAATGGCTAGAAAGTATGGAATGGTACATCATGTTTCAGTCCTTTTACATCAATATTGCTTCTACAGAAGTATTTGGTAGCATAGCTTTTAAATCCAAAAAGCTGGTTTGCTTTTGTTGTTGCCAATCTTGAATTGCTGAAATGTATTTTAATTCAGAAATTAATTGAAGATTCAGCGATGAGTTAACAATTATTTAGTATTTGTCATTTGCTCGACAAACCGCTTATTGCCTTTTTTTTTTCGTTTTTTTTCTGCAAGGGATCTTAAAATATGTAGCTATTAAACTGGAAAAAGCTTCTAGTGAATAACCAGTATTAGGCCTGTGTATGTTGGGGTATTTTTTATTTCTTGAAGCCAGTTTCTGTATATACAGTATACATGGATTTGTTAATTGTGGTTCTTAAAAGGATGATTCTGGACACGCTATTTGGAATATTTACTGTAAATCTGTATTCTTTTAGGACGTACTCTCTCAAAACATGATTTCTTTTGTTTTCAGAGCCGAGATTTCAAACTCAATATGGCTAATGACTGGAACAATAACTAATCAATGAATCTGTAAAATGTAATAAACCAGGAACAGGCGTCTTTACATTATATACTCATGTTTTATTTTTATTATAACTATATTGAACATACAAGTTTGCTAACTGGAGTGACAATTCCTGACTGGAACTTGTCTGGTTCCTCAAGTGCTTTTTTGAATAGATAAACTTATTTTAGACCGCTGTGCATACTTATTCTCAGACAATGCTCTGTGTCTGAAATCTGAATTTAGAGCATTATTCACGCAGCTCGGAAGATGGAGAACACATGCCATTCATGTCTGTGTCAGTTTGTTCTCTTGGCAGCCTCAGAACCTCATGAATAAGGTGTGAGAACGGTTTATTACACCTCCATCCTGCGGAAATTGCAATGACTTGAATAACACTTGACGCTGCATTGCGGTGTGATAACCTATATTGCCCTTTAGTGAATCTCCCCTATAGGAAGAGAGAGGGAGAAGGATTTATGCAATTCCAGAGTAGTAATAAGTCCCATTTACTATAAAAGCTGTACATACTGTACATTGGCACTGTATCACAGTTGTTGACATGCGTTAATTACTTCTGTGGTTAAAGGAGATGAGTAGACGAGCACAAGCTCTAAGGTGGAGTCAGCTTTACAGGCTTATCTGCATCTAATGGAACACATTTACATACCTAATTTCATACGGTACCCTGACAATAATGAACATGAGAATTACTGGTGCACATTGAAGAACACACTTCAGGACCTGGATAGACACATCTGTCAAAACGGTATATGCCAAGATTGTACGTGTAGAACACGGTAATGTGCATTAAACCAGCAAAACGTGGACAATCCTATATGCTGTTTTTATTTTTAGAAATCATGTATGTAGTATTAGAAAATTCTGTCTGCGTTTTTTTTATTTATTATTCCTAATGCTATTTGTAATGATTTTTTTTTATGTTCTTGTAACCCATGTTCACCCACCCTAAGGGAGATTTGTTGGTGCTACCTGTTAGTCTCCAGGAGGCTCCGAGCATCTGCCGGTGGTAGTGGGGATTATCAGGACAGGCTTTTGGGGATCTTGGCAGCTCTTTGCGTGGTGTTGCAGGTCCTCCATTCCCACAGGGCCTATAGGAATAGGTGCAGTCCCCTGTGGGAAACACTCACTCCCTCCCTGAAGAAACTGCAGCCTCAGGCAGGAGTATAAAACAAATCATGGTTCTTTTCTCTTCCATCAGTACATCACAGCAGTATACCAACACGTACACTCTTTTGGTCCCTGGACTCAACCCCCAGGGCTTGAGGTCCCAAAGATCTATCCCTGACTCCCACACTCCCTGGTGGAATGTGGGGTAGCTGCTCCCACGCCACTGAGGGAGGGGAAGGAAGGTGAACCAGAGCCCTGGCTCCACACTTCCAACTCTCACTCAATTTAGGCTGCAGACCCTTTTTGTTAACCGGAGGGTCCTAGGTCTGAGCCCCGGATAGGGCAGCACCCAGGCCTTAGCCCCCCCCCCCTGTCCTTCTAGGGAGTTGTTTACTGCAGCAGCAAGGGCAGATTTAAACGGTACACTGCGCTAGTACCAGGGCTTGCATGTTAGGTAGGGGCATTAGTAGCCATGGGGGATCCCTGGCTACATACTGATAATCATTTGGTTGCTACAGACCATTATAAAGTCATATCCACTTCCTCTTTTGGAACAGGCTCTGACACGCACTTTTTTGAGCTCTGCACTTTGGCAACAAAGTATCACAAACAGATCTGTTGCTGTGTTCTAAAGAGCAGACTGTCTATCACTCTGAAAGCTGTAGTACTAATGTGCTACACTTAGTAATATAATGTTACATAAGAGCTGCAGTATTTCAGACTGCAGCACAAAGTTAGAAGGCGGCCATTTCGTTAGGTACGTAATCAGGATCTTTACAGATTTTGAACGGGAGTACCAAATGATTGCCAGCTTAGACTAAGAATGTAGAATGATACATGGTCACACACTTAACATATAAAATAAAGAAATAAAATGGTAGAAAGTACTATTGCTGCTTTAAAGGCGACACAACGTCCCAGCCAAACACAGATGTGTTATTTACTAGCCATGAATTAATAACTTTCACATAAAATGAAGTCTGCGGCCAGGGTGCGTGCGCAAGGAAGGGCGCGTGCCTGTTGCCTGAGTGTTTTGTGGACTTTGATGACGCGCGCGATGGGGAGGCGTGACCGTGACATCACCAGGTTGGTTCGCCCTCATTGGTTGAAGTGCTCACATGACACGCCCGTCGCGTGAAGAATCTAAACATTTTTGCTCCAAATATTGTCGCGCTGCCGCATGCGTCACAGCACGCAGCGTGGCCGGATCAGTGCTCTTACATTAATTTGTTTGTGACGCGCGTGCGCACTACGTCTGCAGCCTAAAGAAGATCTACTTTAAATTTGATACGAAGCACAATTACATTAACAATGTTTCATAGAATAACCACAATAAAAAGCCTAAGACTATATTGTATCTTTCTCTAACATATTTCTTGGAGAAAACATTGCTATCGTTGCACTATTTTGATAGGCATCTATAAACAAATAATAAAAAAAAATCAGATTTGTGTACGGAAGTACTATTAAAAATGTTTTCCTTTGATAAAATCTTCGCTCCTCCTCTGCTCACGTCTTTTCCCCCCCAGCCTTTACAATTCTCTGGCGCTTCTGATGTCACGGTGTCATTTTACACATCACCATTAGCTGCCAGAGAGCAGATAGGAGACTATGCTGAGGCCTCGCGCGCTCCCCCGGAATTTAATTTAAATGCTTTGGGGGGAAGAGGGCGGGGCCTCCAAGTGCTGCGACACCACCCCCCCCCCATTGAAAATGTTGCGCCCCCCAGTTTGCGCACCCCTAATAGCATTAATGACGGGCTATGTTTACCTACAACTACCTTAGTAAATATGGTGGTAACTCGTTAGATTGCTATAACTGCAATGTGAGATTTTCTCACCTGGATTACCACTGTTATTCACTAAACTCGCTCCAGCATTAAAGAAGAACTTTAAATATTACCCATTGCTAAGTCGTATGTACAGAATGCATTATTTTGGAAATACAATGACTATGCAATTCATCACTAAACTAGGTATTCGATTTTTGAGACTGGTGAAACTGCAGTTATTTTGTTTTTAGATGTATTGCCTTTCATTATTCTAAGGGATCACTATCTTACTTACATTAGATTTCATTGTACATTCATATCTTGAGTGTATTCAATTGTATGCATTCCCAGACAGATGGTGTAATCAGTGGTTGCTTTTTATACTTTCAGTCTGAAATAATGTGGATATATATATATGTGTGAATATGAAACAGATATTAAACATATCCTATATTAATTTTAAGAGGTATTATTTTTTTTCCAAACATAAAAAGAAAACAATTATATGCCACATATATGTTAATATTGTTATCATGGAAAAGCAAAACTTCAGCCGTGTGATTTATTGTCTGTGTTGAAACGTGACAAGTTCTACTGATTGAAAAACAACCCTTTCCCTTGCATATATCAATTTATCATGTCATTAAATGAATGTAAAGTAGACCAGTTATTAAATTGAATGATCTATAGATTAATTGTAACTGTTGATGAAAAGTCTTGTTCTGCTGCATCTAAAGTGACATCCATGTGTAATTATCACCCTCAATCACATTTATGTTGGCAATTCTGTAAGAATACTAATCTTTTTCTTTTATGAAAGCAAATAAGAAGCTATTGAATCAATTTTAAAGTTATTTTGTGCACTGGATTTTCCATAAACTGATTAGCTACTGTCATTGTTTTCCACTTGGTGGCACAGAGTGCTTGTTCTGTGTCATTGTTCCATGACATTCCATTTGGAGCACGGTTTATTTTTAGCAAGCGACTATCAGAGTATTTTTTTTAGCAGTTGGGACGGTGTTCTTGCAGACAGAATAATATTACTGGGGGAACTTTACTGAAACAAAGAAGACATACTCTACAAATGGGGAATTATAAATCCAGACCAACCCAAACTTGCACTGGTAATGTATTATATTTTGTAATAAGTACACAGCAATATGATAGTGGATTTTTGTAGTCACTCGTGTTGTATAAATATTCTACAATAAATGTATGTGACGAATAACCGGATTTGAACTGCACATTTTTAAATGCAGAGCTTTAAATGTTGGAACAACTTATACATGAAATACATCTAAACTCTTATACATTAAAAAATTAGTCAACATAATATATTAATACTTGAATGTTTAATACTTTTCTTTGATTATTTCATATTGCATCATCTTGACATTTTTCTTTTTAATATTGTTTATAGATGAGTGGAAGAAAAAATTGAGTGAGTCCTATGCCGTTATTGTAGAAAGATTGGAAGATGACCTTCAGATTAAAGAAGTAGAGCAAACGGAACTTAAACACGTGTTCAGGTGAAGGTGGATCTAGCTATGTTAAACTTCTAATTTTGATTATTTGGGTGTCTAACTTAAATTTGAACTGAATCTTTGTGTTTTGGTTTATATACTCACTTTTCATATAGGTCTACTTTTAAGGTAGCTTATTACCAAAGAAGTCTCCTCAGTAGTTATGTGTACTTGTTTGCCCTTCGTTTTACTATTGGATTGCAGAGCACCGACACACACAAAGTATTGGATTTATTGGCTTCCATGCTTCGAAGGCGATCCCTCAACATCTCAAGGCTGTTTGGGTAGCTTAGAGTAATGGAAGAGATTAAAGAATTCGACATAAAAGCGTGACAATACACATTCCAGAGGGCCTGGGGAATGGAGAAGATTTTGCAATCTCACATTTTGTCAAACATTTAGTGATATAAAAATAAATAACATCAGTTTAGCAAGCTGTTAAATTGAATATTTATTACTGTTATTTCCATCTCAAGCACAACATTTACAAGCTTACAACTTTCAGTGCAATATTCAAAAAATTAGTGCTGAATTTCATGGTTAATTAGATGATAATTATGTCAGTGAAATATTTATTTGAATTAGCAATTATGTAGATTGTTGCCTAACATAATATGAACGATTCTTCTCAGCAATAAATATTGGGAGGAATTGATCAAAGTTTTACTCCAATTTCATTGTTTCTATTATTTTTATAGGTTAAACAGTGGAATATTATTTTTTAGTACTATAAATCAAAATCTTTGCTTTCCCTGTGCAACGTTAATCAAACTGTATTAAAGTAATGGATTGTAATGTACAATCTCCATTTTCCAAGTTTACTTGGATTTAACCACTAAATGCATTGATCTTTCAGTTTGTTCTATTTTTAGTTTCAACGGCATTATTTTCATGATGAAATGTACAGTTTACTACTCCATAATAAACACAACAGACCGTGTGTACTTCAAGATGGGAAGCTGGTTATACTCCATGCCAAATTAAAGAAAACAAGACCCCTTGGACCCAATTTAGCGTATTAACAACGCCATTAAGCTTTCAAGTCTCCCATCAGAACATTTTAACATCTATTTAAAGTTGTATTTACCAAATGGTAAAGTGTACAGGAAACCGGATGCATAACTACTGTATGAGCATAGAGAAATAGGCAGGCAATAGCTACACATTGTCCTTTCATAGTATCAAAAGACTTGGGATAGAGTGGCAGGCATACTGAAAAGGTCACTGGACCCCAGGTATTGTGTGTACTGATAATGTCAAGTCCTTGGAGAATATCCGTTCCATTGGTTCACTGCTCATCTTAGTAGTTTAATGTTTTGTCCTTTTCATGAGAGAGAAGAAAAATAGCGAATAATCTTATGGAGAAAAAAGAGCCGGCGCTTTCCAGCATCCATGTGCATGAATGGAAGTAAAGCTAGTAGGTTTATAAAAATACCATGACTTATTTTATTTATTTTTTTACCACTGGTCGTCTTCCCAGGAGATCTTCCTTTTGCTATCTTTCCCCAATTTAAAGTACAGTGCCCCCTGTAGTCTGGAGAAGGAATGTGAATGAGCTATAATTTCTTTACCAACTAACTCCTCATGGTGCCTGAATGTAAAAGGATTTACTCCGGCCCTATGTACTAAACCACAGGTGACCAACTCCAGTCTTCAAGAGCCAACAGGCCATGTATTATAATTGTAACAGTGTTTCCCCCACCCGGTCGCAGATAGAGGCCATTACAGGGTGTATTGTGCATATACCTGCTGGCAACAGGAGGGCTGAGTCATCCACCGATGGTAGCGGGGACACAGGAACAGACTTTTGGGGTTCATACCCCACATATCTCTTTAGCAGTGCAGCGCCTCCATCTGCCATAGGATCCAGGAACTGAAGGTGATCTCCCACGGTAGAACTTATTACCTCTCCCCCCAGTAAGATCACGCACCAGGCAGGAGGTATATGCAAACAGGAACGGTTTATTCACTTATGTACAGCAGAAGTTACACGGCAGGCTTCTACCAGATTCAGTAACGCTCAGCTACCACTGAAGGATGGTCCCTGGACCGTCACTACAGGCCAAGGGCACGCGCAGCCGTCCTAGCTCTTCCCCACCTCCCTGGCAGAGGTATGGTCCACACTCACTCTCCCCTGGAGGAAAGAGCACATGGGAAGGCCCCAATCTCAGACTCCCTATTCTGAAAGCCAGGGTCATATGTAGATGATTTAGCCCAGATAGTGTCAACTTGGCCCTCTTTTCCAAGCACAACAAGTCTGTTTCTTTTCTTTACTTTATTTGGGGAAAGCGGGGTAAAAGACAGGAACTTGTGTAGAGATCTAGATGTTGGGATAGTGTCTCTCTGTGTGTGCTTGGTAGTTAATGGCAGGTGAAAAGATAATCCTACCATACAGGAGTTTACAGCAGTGCTCACTCATCCAGAGGTAATGGTGGAAAAGGAAGTGAGGGGCAAGGGTCACACTAAAATGGAGTGAGACTGCACTACTGTCTGCGAAAAGACAGGGGAGAAAATGGGAAAGTCCATTAACTGGAGGACTGGAGATGTTGCCAGAGCAACCAGGGGTGTGACAGCTTGGAAGGAAAAATGCTACTTAATGTATCCATTCCATCTGCACTGGGAGTAAACTTCAAGGAAAGTAAATCCACGTAGAGCTAGCAGGCAGAACTGCCAAGGGAGAGGGGGGCTGAACAGAAAAGGCAGACGGGTATTTCTGATCCATGACACTCCCAGTTGTGTGACCTTCCTTCCTCCCTCAGAATTAAGTACAGCCAGGAGGGGGGCATCCTGTTGCCCCAGCTGCAACAGGATGTACCACCCCCTGCTGTCACTCAAATGCAGTTCCAAGGGGAGGGGGAAAACCCCATAGCAACTACTGGCAAGCTGATTGTACCAGGGTTTACTGCCAGCCCAAGGGCAGAATAGTAGCCATCAGGTGACCTGGCTACATCAGTAATAAACTTTATTTCATGTATCACTTTTCTCCCAGTGGGACGCAAAGCGTGTCACAATTACAGTAGAGAGAGCGGTATTTTTATTTATAAAAATGATTTACCAGGAAGTAATACATTGAGAGTTCCCGCTCATTTTGAAGTGTGTCCTGGGCACAAAGTTTTGATGACAGATACATGGTTACATTAAGTGAACAGGGTTATACATTATATACAAGACACTGCATGCACAGTTAAAGATAAGATATGCTATAGTCGTATGTAACAGTTACAGACCAGATTAAAATGCACTATGCAGCACACCGCAATTGTGACAGAGTCCCTGAGTTTACACTCTGTTTTGGTGCCTGACACATTGAGATAAAGTGACTTGCTCAAGGTCACAAGGAACTGACACCGGGAATTGAACCAGGTTCATTGTCAGTGACGTTACTCACTGAGCCACTCCCCCTCCAGTCATTTTGGCTGAGCCACCTGTGCTGAAGCAGGGATATCCTTAAAACCTGACCTGATAGTGACCCTTGAGGACTTGAGTTGCCCACCCCTGTACTAAGCCATAGGAATAACATTATATCTTTTGAGTGCTGCCATGAAATAAGAACGAAATGGTTTCCTAAACAATTCCTAAGAATGGCAAAATGTAACCACCGTTTTGTCCTATTGCTGCTTGTACAAAAGTCTACGACTCGGGCTTCCCAGCCCCGGTTATCTAGTCCGTGAGCCGTACTGTACCTTCTCTCCTTCTCACTCTGCCTTTTTTACATGTATTTTTTCTCTTCATGAAATGTGTACTCTCTTACTGCGCTTCTGAGTTCTCTCCTGATCCCTAAAGTGCCCAATTTCCAACCCGACTCGCAAAATCAAGATGTGATGAAGTGAGGAAATACTCTGCAATGTCATGTGTGATGTAAAGACAACTCTTGCCCCAGGCACCGCAAACCTGAGCAACGTATTCATCAAAAGATTAGCAGAGCAAGCACACGGCAAAACACATTGCTTAATGTTCCTTTTACTGGCTCCTGTTAGCTCAACTACTGGATGTCACAATGCTGGATTTTTTATTAAGTTATTTTATCCTGGATTATACATTAAGATATATATATTATGCCTTAAATTATGTTCCAGGCAAATCGTTTTGCCCCCTCTGGGCCTGCATAAGATCACAAAAGTAATAATTCAAACGTGTCACAATGACAATACAGTGCATGGTAAGCAGCACATAGGGATGTTACAGACACAGTCCCTGCCCAGATGAGCTTACACTCTGTGTTCTTGGTGCCTGAGGCACATGGAGATAAAGTGACGTACCCAAAGGTTTCCAGGAGGTGATACCAGGAATCGAACCAGGCTCCCCTGGATTCAAACTCAGTGTTGTTGTTTAACAGTCAGTGTCATTACTCACTGAGCCACTCCTTGTACAAGAAGACTAGGCAGGAATTCAGACCCAAAACTTTTGTATTCAAGACAATCTGTGTGTGTAGATGAATGTCTCTGTATGTAGCCTACATCTGCATCGTCCCAAAGGGTTCCCCTATGAGCTACTCTCCTCTACACAACACCAGCATGCTGCTGCTATGTGTTTAGTCAACACCACCCACTGGAATGTTAATGACCCAGGAAGAGAAAGGACTCTCAAACCACTGCTGCATTCATTGGGTACCTCTTCAGCTTACATCTGCGTCGCCCCAAAGGTGGGCAGCCAAAGGGTGTCAGCCATTCGCTGATGTTTGTTAATGTTGCAGCGGCTCTATTGCAAGCTTAAACTCGCCAGGCCTCTCATCCCCGGTACCCTATGTTTTCACCCTTCCTTATAGATTGTAAGCTCCTTGGGGCAGAATCTCTTCTAGCACTACACATTGAAGGCTCCATACACCCATAATTCTATATTATCTCTAACTATCCAAGAAATGTCTGTGAATTAAATGCATAACCTCTTTATTTAATACAACTATGTATTATCATAACTCTCTGCCCGAGACATACTTGAAAATGAGAGGTAACTCTCAATGTGTTACTTCCTGGTAAATCATTTTTATAAATAATATATAAATATACACACACCCACCTAACAATGTAGCTTTCAATAAGTTTCTCTCTGATTGGTTTAGATCCTTGTAATTTGCACACATTTCTGATTAATATACATTAATAAAATAAACTACCACAACTGCTAAAGCGTGTGTGATCAGCTGTAAATGCATTTTACAGCTCAGACGAAGCCTTCAGCAAAGTCAATTTAAACTATCGAACAGAGAATGGACTCTCTCTACTTCATTTATGCTGCAACTGTGGTGGTAAGTATGTGACTTTATAAAACATTCCACTTGCATTTTGAAAGGCATGAATATCAAATAAACAAATTAAATGGTAGGATAGGCAGGCCAATCTTTATATTCAAATTAGTTTGGAAGTGTGTATTGCTATTTTGAACTTTCCCATTTTGCATCAATATAGGTTTTTGTTTTTTTTATACAAGTCATCAAGAAAATGTTCTTCTACCCAAAAAACGTTTGCTGCAAGAGGGGCAATGCATCGCTCACTTACCCACTAGTGAAACGTGTAGCGTGGTTTACCATCCCACACCAGAACTAAAGGGGTTAAGTCCGGGATTCTCCACTCAAGTCCTCAAGACGCCCCCAACGGGTCAGGTTTTCAGGATATGCCTGCTTCAGCTCAGGTGACTGAGCCAATTATTGAGCCACCTGTACTGAACCTGGAATATCCTTGAAACCTGATGTATTGAGGGGGGGGTGTCTTGAGGACTGGAGTTGAGAACCGCTGGGTTATATTATAAGCTCTGTATTCAAATTCTTTTGCAAGACTCTTTATTTTTACCACAGGATCAGTCATTCAGTTATGTGCTATTCATATAACAGAATGCAGTTCCCGTCCAAACACTCCGCTAGGGCGACGTTGGGGATAGAGTACTTGAAACATACAGTATTGGTGCTTGACACTAAACTTGTATCACTAATAATTAATCCAGTGAAATCAATGTCACACCTGCCAATGCCTCTGATCAGTAGCTCATGCTTGGCATTTATGTACACAGGGAGGCCCCTGGAATGGAATAATAATAGGTACAGTATGCCCCGAGCAATGCCATGGTTAGCAGAACCAGCACAGGACAGTGCAGGACTGCCCTCTAACAAGTTCAATATATTCTTCTGAGCAATGGTCCCTGTCTGACTCAGAGTAGATTAGAATATGTATGTTCTCAGCTTATATATACTCTACCTTTTTGGGATTGCATGTTGGTTTATGTGAGTTCTTATCATAAAAAATAAGTGCAAAGTCCTTCATTGTCCTTGTAACCTTAAAAAGTTTGGAAACCGTAGGAATTGAATGCACAAACGTCAGAGTATGCTGTGTTACAGAATCTCAGAGTGTGTTTATTGCGCAGGTAACAAGTCCCATATTCGAACTCTCATGCTTAAAGGATTACGCCCATCAAGACTAACAAGAAACGGATTTACTGCTCTGCATATGGCAGCTTACAAGGTAAAACCAGTAGTATTTCAATGTGTTATTAGGTTCACTGCTACATACAGTACTTTTATGTTTGTTATATATTTCTCATGTAATGTGTTTTCATCAACGCAAGCGTCTCTGATTTTGTATTATTTACGGCAGGGGCGGCCAACTTCTGTACTCAAGGGCCATCAACAGGTTAGGTTTTAAGGATATCCCTGCTTCAGCACAGGTGGCTCAGTCGTTGACGTAGCCACTGATTGAGTCACCTGTGCTGAAGCAGGGATATCCTGAAAACCTGACCTGTTGGTGGCCCTTGAGCACTGGAGTTGGCCACCCCAGATTTAAGGTAATTTGTCAGTTTTGCATTGATATTGTTCATTTCCCACTGGAGTAACATCGAGTCACATGCCCTTCTGAAGCTGCAAACAGGACACAACAAGGCAATTGTTTTCACTCATCAAATCTGAGCAGTAAAGATGTGCACGACCATGCAACGTTCTCTTTGTGACTAAGCACAAGTATAGTGTTTGCATGGAAATTCTCATAAAATGTATCGGAGGATAAAGTGACTTGCACAAGGAGCCGATGCCGGGAATTGAACCGGGCTCCGCTGCTCCAAACTCAGTCAGTGTCTTTACTCACTGAGCCACTCCCTCTCCTTTTATTAAACAGATCCCATGCAAGAGATTTTAGGACAGACATTTTGAAGTCAAGACCTTTTTTTTTTGTTGCAGCTTCCACTTTCTCTGCTGGGAATCCAAACCAAAAGTATCACTTTATCATTGAATGACGGTGAATAATTTATTCTATGACGGTGAACATTGTACAGTATCTCTTTTATTCTATGGGGGTTGTGTATAAATAATAGTTTTTTTGAAAATGAATTGAATGAGTGCCTCGCGTCAAAAAAAAAATCAATTTCTCATCTAAAACCATTAGCAGCAGATGTTGAGATGTCATTATTCATGTTGTAAGAAGATGTAGGAGCTCTTGCATCACAGATTGGGTATTACCTCAGGTGCACCTCGTAGGGATAATCAATGTAGAGCAAAAATCCTGTCAGAAAATCCAGCACTGCATCGGTCTTTTCAGCACAATATAAAGCTTCATTTGTGGACTGATGGACGTTTCGGACCAAACACGGACCTTTGTCACTCAGTCCACAAATGAAACTTTATATTTTGCTACAAAGACTTCTGGAGCGCCGGCATTTCCGTGACAGGATTTTTGCTCAACATTATTCATGTTCTTACATTTGGCGCACGTTTTCTTACTCTTTGCATAGTATGTCTCATGTATATATATATATACAGTGTTCGACAAACCTATACATTTGCTCGCCCCGGGCGAGTGGATTTAACCCCCGGGCGAGTAAATATTGGCCCAAGCAGCACACGTTTGGTACTAGGTGGCGAGTAGATTTTTTTGTGTGGCGAGTAGATTTTTTGGTGATTTGTCAACCACTGTATATATATATATATATATATATATATATATATATATATATATATATATAGCAACTGTAAATATTACTGTATGTTCATTTGCATGTCTTAGACAGGTCTGCAACCCTATCTTTCCCCATTATCGCCCAGCACACAGCACTTCCACTGCAGCAAGGGATTCTGGGAAATGACATGCAAATGAGCACACAGTGCCACCTTTTTGTCTCAAGCTCGTATTACACAAGCAAATCCTAAAGCCAATGCATACTGTTTTAAACACAGCTTTTAGACAGAGGCTGGGATGAGATGCAAAACCAGTAAATCCACTCACAGACGTGTTTCAACCTTTTGCTTGAGACAAAAGGTGGCACTGTGTGCTCATTTGGCATACTATGCTGGTACATACCAATGCGTTTCGCCCGCTAAGGCTTCTTCTAGGGTGGTACCTTCATGCTGCTGGCCCTGCCTGCTGGACTTTATCTATACATTTTATTTGCTGGGACTACCCTTTGATGTAGCTGTCATTTTGTGATTGTGGTTACACTTATGCAGGACTTCCTTGTCATCCCAGTCACACAGGAGCTGAGTATATCACTTTCATATACTATTGCCATCTTCCAGTTATTATACTGTTTTTTAGTATATGGGTCTCTCTCCTGTATGTGTTACCATTGGGATGTTGTGTTTGGGTCACTGAAGCACCTTTTATGTCTGTTGTCATGTACTATATTTATAGATTCATGCCCATAGGTCTCTTTATTACAGTGCCCCATACACTCGCATAGTATGCCTGGTATATTTAACCACTCTCTGTTTACTTGTTTCCTTTAGAGGTTTAAATTTATTTTCTTCTATTGGTTTTCTGTTCATTATCTCCTTTATATGACCGGCCGGTTGTGGATCACTATGGGTACTTTGTCCCCATAGTGGTTTCATTTTGTGAGGTTTTGTTCATTATATGTTTTGTTTTTTATGATAGCTTATTTTTCTTGGGATTATTTATATTTTTTTTATTGTCCCATGCTAATTTATTTTGTTTAGTTAGGCAGGGTTTCAGTCAGCTGTTTTTTGTTTTCCATCTTATTTTGATTTAATAAATTACTATTATTATTTTCTGCATCATTTGTCTGAGTGCTTTTTAGAGGTTTCTTTTTCTGTGTTTACATATCTATTTCATTCCTTTAGCACCGCCTAGCAGATATTTTTTCTGCTATTTTCAGTTATTTTCTGTTAAAAATAGGTTTAGACAGTGCATTTATCTTTTGGTTGTTTGATGCGGTATTCATTTTTGTGTATGTTATATATATATATATATATATATATATATATATTTATATGTATATATATATATATATATATAATCAGCATTACGAAGTGTTCGCATCTATGTCCATTTGACTTTTGCGCCAATAAAAAGTTGAGACTTTCTAACGCACAAGTGCCAAATGCTTGTAATTCTTTTATACATATCATTTACATAGGTGCGCCACCCAACTCCACGTCTAACGCAACCCTATAGCATCATTTACATAGGTGCGCCACCCAACTCCACGTCTAACGCAACCCTATAGCATCATTTACATAGGTGCGCCACCCACCGCCACCTCTAACGCAACCCTATAGCATCATTTTCTTCTTAGTCAAAACAAAGTTGACTCGGAGGCTACACAATACGTACATCGAAATCCATTGGATACCCCGAGACGCATGCATTTGTTGTATGCGTGATTTTTACGGCAAAATGGCTCCCAGATCTGCCTGCACATGTCATATTTATGAATAGATTGATTACAGATTTTCTGAAGGTTTCTCAAAAGGGAATAAATGCATCTTTTGATCATGCATGGCCATCTCCAGTCCTCAAGGGCCACCAACAGCCCAGGTATTAAGGATACCCCTGCTTCAGCACAGGTGACTCAGTCATAATGACTGAGCCCCTGATTGAGCCACTTGTGCTGAAGCAGGGATATCCTGAAAACCTGACCTGTTGGTGGCCCTTGAGGACTGGAGTTGGCCTCCCCTGCCTTAGACCCTTACAGACCAATTCTGTGGCTCCCTGAACACCTGGGTCCAATAATTTCCATTACTACATGTTTTCTTTAAAAAAAGGATCTGATACTTCAAAGTTGAATTTCTATTTGAAGCAATATATACATTTCCAGCTTCTGGTGACACCACCTTTTGTGTAAAAGAAATGCATGGCGCCATTTCTAGGAGATAAATAAGCAATCCCTGTATGTTCCCAGGATAATGCCGAGCTTTTGACGGCGCTGCTACATGGCGGGGCTGATATTCAGCAGGTGGGCTACGGAGCGCTCACTGCCCTGCACGTTGCTGCAGTGGCTGGACATCACGAGGTACCGTTTTTCTTCTATACTCTGTACAATGCAACATCGATGGCAACAAACATACCTAAATGTTTTAAGGTACATTACTGTCTACAGACGTAGCAAATGAACCGGAGGGAAGCTGGGCACTGCAGCAAAAAGTTCTTTAATAAGACATAAAGATAGCCAAACAGGGCCAACGTTTCGGTCTACAATTAAACCTTTATCAGGGTAGGGTGAGAGGCTCTCGACTTTTTTGCGGGAGGCACTAATCACTGCTTATATTTGATGAATTTGTTATTTTTCTTGTGAGCGCCAGGTCTTTCCATGTTATGTCACTACTGATGTAGCAAAGCTTACTGTCTCTGAGGCTGTGTAAACCGAAGCTCCAGAGACTGGCTGCCGTGGTTGAACTGCAGGGGGCAGGGGTGGGGGGGGGGGGGGGTGGTGTCCATGCTGTTGGATCAGACTCCCTCCAGCATTAATCCTCCAGACAGGCACGGTCATGGCCCCTCGCCTTGCCCCTGTGCCGGAAACAGCGAGTCTGCTACATCTGTACATTCCATAATTACTATGTTGCCCATTTCAATAGTTCTATCTTCATTTTATAAATGGAGAACAAGAAGTGACTATGAGTCTGAGATGGTTTTTATATCAAAAAGTGTTTCCCAAGAATTAAAAAAAATTCCCATGTCAGCTACAGATTTGTTGAAGTGTCCGTGCTTATTAGTGTCTTTGAATATGTTCCTTGACTACAACTTTACACCAGCGGTTTTCTTGCACACGATTTGACCTTGCTTTTCAGCTTGTGCCCAACTATAAGATATAAGAATTACGTGTTTGGTATAACCATGAGCACATCATTCAGAATAATTTAACATTTCCATAATTATTTTTTTTTAACAAAGCATCGTTGCATTTCCAATATTCCTAGCCATTTTGCACTTAGAACTGAAATATATTTTTGTAGAAAGAAAAAGACAAACAAAGCGAAGGTCGTAGATTTCCTGAAAAAAAAAAAACAGAAGAGAATGGGCTGGATCCAATGTGTCAGTGTGCCGGGTGATTTTTGAGAGATACTGAGTTTCAGGCTGTTATACTAAATCATGTGGAAGTAAACAAGGCCTAAATACTGACCTAGGCCACCAATGTTTTGCCACCCATGGAAATTGATATAGACTTCTATTTAAAACCAAATGTCGAGGTCATTGCTTTTCCATTCTCCTCTAAAAGGCTTCACTACACTTCAATATATTTCAGCATCTCAATTGTTTTTCTCCAGTCTGACTGGCACAACAGTTAAGCATAAAACCCTCAAGTATTCCCCTCCGGGATATTGTTCAGTCTTGACTCTCATTGCAATTGCCAGGTTAAATAGCAAAAGAGGTTACTATAGTAGAAAAAGTTATAATGAATCGGAGCGAGCCTGATTTGCAGAGACACACACACACACACACACACACACACACACACACACACACACACACACACACACACACACACACACACACACACACACACATCAGCACCCCAATTTACATTGTCTATGTAATCCTGCTGTAAATTGAATAATAATGTATGAAGTGCATGAATGAAAAAATTTCTGATTAGCGTAGCTCAGTAAACAATATTGGAAGAAATGACTTCTCCTTTACAGGCAAGATGAGGAATGACGGCCTTTCACCAAAGTATTCATTAAAGTTAATTATTAATTATAACGGCTATTCGTGAAAAGGGTATGCAAATTATATTTACATGAACCGTTACATCATTGAAGTCAGACCCTGAACCTGACATTGGGTAGGAATTCTGTCAAAGTGAATACCTGCAATAATAGATAAAAGTTCATAAAATTAACTTTATTTATTCATCAAATGTTTTGCCAGGAAGTAATACATTGAGAGTTACCTCTTGTTTTCATGTATGTCTTGGGCACAGAGTTCTGATGATTATACATGTATCGAAGGAAAGGGCGGCCAACTCCAGTCCTCAAGGGCCACCAACAGGTCAGGTATTCACAGAATGTGTTTGCAATGTCAATGGGATTTGTCTGAGTAGTATCATCCTTTTTGATATTAGATGGTTGTTGATGGCTAGAAGGCTGGAATATACTGTTGACTTTCTAGAAGTTTGCTGAATTTGATTCTGGTGAAGATTGTCAGAGTAATGTGCTTTTGCATGTCTTGTTTGCATTTTGCAAATATTCCGCAGGCATCTGTAGTTATTAAGTGTAAGGATTCCGGTCCTGGGTTTTGCTAGAACTCACCCTTATATGGGTATAGAGGTTCCAGGCAAAGCTCTCCCTGAACAGCAATTGGAATCGCCCATTTCTGAACTTATACTCCAGGTTGTCTTGATGCTGCTTGCTGTGCAGCTCTTCCCCTATTGGCTGTCCATGCTATTTAGGGTCAGCCCTCCCCCCAGGTAAGGATTGAGCATTATTCTTTAATTCCTGTATACTGTGCTTGTCACAAGCACCTCTGCTTGGCCTGTCTTGGCCTTCTTGTGCTAGCCCTGTGCTGAAGCTTCCTGTTCCTGTAGCCTCCTCCATCCAGAGGCCATTTTTGTGCTGAAGTCCAGTGCTGATGCCCCTGTGCTAAAGCTGCCCAGTTCCCTGTTCCAGAAGCCTCCCATGCTGAAGTGCCTGCGCTGGATCCCCCGCGCTGTAGCTGCCCTGTGACGGAGGCCGTCCCTTTTGTTGAAGCCTTCCTTGATGCCGACCCCAGCCTGTGACGGAGGCCGTCCCTTGTGTTGAAGCCTTCCCTGATGCCGACCTCAGCCTGTGACCTCGACCATTGCTCCTGTGCCGCCTGCTTTGACCCCAGCCTGGATATCGTTATTCCTGTTCTCTCCAACCCTGACCCGGCTACCAACGACGACGGAATCCGCAATCCGGACCCGGTTCGTGGTCTCAGGTCGGTGATTCTCTATCTCCACCTCAGCCCCACGGTCCGGTCCTGGTTTGTGGTGAGTACGTCCGTTACATTTAGATCCTTTGTAGTGCCAGTTACTTTGTAGTTTTTCCACAAGGCATCACTGAAATGGTAAAGAGCAATAAGGTCCAATGTAAACCATGGACGGTGGGCCCCCCTGTACTCTTATTCTGCGTAGTGGGGCATGGGTGTCAGAGTTTTAAGAACTCTGTTTGGAAA
Organism: Ascaphus truei; assembly: GCF_040206685.1. NCBI lineage: Eukaryota > Metazoa > Chordata > Amphibia > Anura > Ascaphidae > Ascaphus > Ascaphus truei. Next base: position 10,604,348 of record NC_134492.1, on the reverse strand, counting down.
TAAACAAGCACAGAATCGGGGTCATGTATTAAGTCGATTCTATTCCAAGAGCAGTTAGTAAGATCAGCCAGAAACTGTTGTGGGTTAAAGTTTATAAATGTTCTTGTGAGGAGAACTTTAGGGCTTGATTTGGGTGGTCTGAGTTTCCTTACACAGTACACTATTCAATGGTCACTGTAAATGTCAAGTAGGATGCCAGAGGATTGGATTCTGTTGGGACTAGAGGAGAGAATCCAGTCTAGCAAGGAATGGTTGTGAGATTTTAGGTTTGTCAGCGTGTGTTGGGAAATTAGTTGGGTTACATTTAGTGACTTGAGTTGCCTGGATTTTGTTGTTTTTAGGATCAAGCCAATTAAAAAATCCCCAAGAATTAACAGCTCACACGTCCCATTCACAGAGGACATTAGGCCAAGAAACTGAGTTATATCAGTCAGGGATTGTAGTGGGGCGGTACTATGTATGCCAGCAATAAGAATGGGCTTGAAGGGGAGACAAATTTTGCCAACTAGGCTTTCAAAAGAGGCGGGCGGGGGGGGTAAAGGGGGGAATTTAGCAGTGTAAATTGTAAGGAGTCTTCAATATAAAGTAACACCCCTCATCCTCTCTTTGACCTATCTTTCCTAGAAATTGAGTATCTCTGGATGGCGATCATTGCATCGAGATTTTTTAGGAGTTAGGTATCCACTTTTTAAAATATATTGACTCCTTAGTAACCCATGGGCCAGATAGCCAGTAAGGGCTACCAAGGAATGAATATTTACGTATATCACTGGACTAACTCTCCCCTAGCATATAAAAGAGACTAGTAAAACATTGCTTGGCAACCACTATGGTAAACAAGGAGTTAACCCCACTCTGCACCTCTTGTGTGTGTTTGACCACCTACCCCTCACCCTATCTAGCACACCTACCTCTAAGAATGACTGTCAGCCCTATTAGTCAACAATGCAAGTATTAAACATACCATGCAGAACATTAATAAATCATACCCCTAATTATGTGTGTATGTGTATATATGTGTATTGTTTACTTTCTCTGGTGCTGTGTGGAAGTTGGAGCCAATGTCATTTGACACCAACACATGCTGACTCTCCCTACATACAGAGTGCCAGATGATTTCAAGCCTCAACAGTGGTATTGTACCTCTTATAAGCAAAGAAACCCCTATGTGATTTTTACCTCTTGTTTTCTTGTAAGTGCGCATTACAATTTTTTACCTTATAATAAATTCCTATTTTTGGTAATGCACTAGGATTGTGTGCTGTTGTCTTTTTTCTTGCACATATATATATATATATATATATATTGTGACATAGTCCAAAGATGTTAGGCAGCTTTCTGCCCCATTTTAGAGCAGAAAGTGCAGGAATAGCTAAAAATGATCCGTTCCACAGCTTCCCATTACCTCAGGCAGCTGGATGGAAAATCCAGACCACAGATTACAATGGCTCTAGTTCTCCCTCACCTGCTCTTCTAATCACATGCACAGGTATTTAGAGCAGAGAGGTTTTGCATTTGACTCTCTCTCCTTAGAGCCTGGAGGCTGGGGGTATCGCTGCTCCCCTGTTTCCAGTTTCGGGGTTGACGGCCCCTCCAAGTATCACAGTACCAGAGGATTTGCCTGGACACGGGACCGAGTTCCCACCACGAACAGATAAGACCAAACAAATGTTTACTGCTGTTGCTAAAAGACTGTGCTGTATCTAAGTGACCCTAAATGAGAGAGCATTGTTTTAAGCTGGGGAACCAGGTTAGTTGGCCAGCAGCTGTTAGAGAGACTGATTCTATGTGTAGTTAGATCCCTGAAAGGGATAGGATTTTGTTTATATAATTTGGTTTCTTTTTACTTGAAATAACAGTGTGGGAAATACTGTAACAATGAAATGAGTGAACTGCTGAATGAAAGTATCTGAGTACCTCTAACCTACACATGTTAAAGCTGCAGTACCTTACTTGGATGAAAATAAAGCAGGCAGAAGCCTGAGTTAAGCAGCTTAATACTTTGCATGATCCTGTTTTTGTATTAAATAACCCTAGAAGACTGTGTCGGGAAGAACCCAGACAGACGTCAGCACTACAAAAGAGGGGCGTTTGTCACATATGGTGGAGAATGCGGGCAGACACTAAAAAGTCTGTGGGTTTGCAAATAAATGCGGGGGGTTAAAATGGCCGCCCAGCTGAACTAAAGTACAGATGCTATGAGTGAAGTCTGTCCCACTGTGTATATCAGTTGTGCTTCTAGCATACACAGAGAATGTGCGAAGTGTGGATGCAATAGCACCCTGAACCCAAACAGAAAACCAAAATGTTTTGCTGAAGGAAAAAAAAAAAATTTGCATCTAGCAAGTGCTGTTTGTAAGCTGCTGAAGTAAGTGAAATTGCAGCTAGCAAATTGTCCCTGCCGGGTTTCTAAAATGGCCGACGTGAAATGTTTGTTGTGTAATGTACGTAACCATACAAAACAGTGTCCCTTCAGGCCATACTATGATCACGACCCTGGAGGAGAGCCGTACCCACAGATGAATTTAGTATGCTGGGCCTGTCGTGAAGTAGGTCACATGGAAGATGTGTGCCCCAAAATTTTCAAAGACAAACAGCTGCAAAAGCAAGCAACGCCCTGTGAGTGCAAGCAAGATGTGGAAGCTGATAACAGTGAGTGTGTGCCCAGGACCACTGATATCTCTGGAGCTAATAAAGAAAAAAGAAAGAAAACTGTTCCTCAAGTCACAGGGGAAGTGACCGAGCCACTTGAACCTGCACTGTCAGGACATGCGTCAGAAAGGCGCCGAGATGAGCAACAGCCCATAGGGCCTGGCGCAATCGTCCCAGGAATGACGACACGCCTAGAGATGACAAAGGCTACTGCTACCATCATAGGCAGAGAGCCAAGCGAATCAAAGAAAACAAGAACTGACTGGAAACTATGCTATGAGATGTCCCAGAAAGATGTGCAAAACTTCATCACAGAGTTGGGGGTTTCTCGGCAAGAGGCTAGCGCGCTTAAAGCAGAGCTGGAACTCTCACGCCATGAGGTCTACGCTCGCAGCACAGAGCTGTGTACATTGAAGAAAACCTATGAGAATACCCTGAGTAATTTAGAGACTGTAAAAAGAGAGAATGTAAGTCTGACACAGAAAAATTCAGACTTGACTGACCAGATCAGTGAAGGTGATGAGAAGCTTCACCAAGCAGGAAAAGTGGAGAAGCAATTGATCCAGGAAAAGTTAGAAATGCAGGAAGCACTGCAGAATACAGAATCAGCGGCGATCCAGGCGACACAAACTGCAGAGCTCCAAAAAATGGAGGCGCTGATGCAAACCCAGAGCAAGCACCAGAAAGAGGTGAAGACCCTGAGGGAGGTCTGGCACGATCAGGTTGAAGAGCTGCAGAAGCAGATGGCTGAGCGCGAGATACAGTGCGCCAAGAGAGAGGAGGTGTCCGTCCGTCAGGTGGTTTGCCTGACACTGCGCTATAAAAGCGAGATGGCCGATATCTACAAGCAGCTGGACCACACGGCAAATGAGGGGGCCCGGCTGCAGCTGGAGCTGGACAAGACCCGGAAGGAGCACCTACAGCTGCAGGTCAAGAATAGAGAAAATGAAACAGAGTTAAACCTCGCTCTGAAACAGATGACGGACATGGGAGAAGCGGCTAAAGTGGTTCAGTCGGGCTATCAATCCTACCTCCTAACCAAGCAAGCTGTACGTTCCTATACGTGTATCTTCAATGCTGTTGCAATATTACGATTTGCTATAAAGATGAAGTTGGACAAAGAGATTCCAAGGCTAAAAGAGACACGGTCACAAAAGGAGACCAGGGAAAGTAAACTCAATGCCCTCACTGATGACAAAGAGGAAAATTGACTTTGATTGTGCTGCTGTTATTCCAGAAACAGATAGGCACCCTCCTGAGAATATTCTCCCTGATCTGGGATTCAAAAATCCAGATCCTCAATTTCATTTACGTTGTCCAGAAGATTATCAAACTAGTGGACACACCCAGGACAACACAGAAGATGTTTTAGCCAAGTGGGTGGCAGTTCCTGAAAAAACAAACTTGTTGACAGATCCTGATGACATGGTTAATATGGACTACGTTTGTACAGAGGCAACTAGGTCTCCAAAACCCAAAGGCGTGGTAATGGCCACAAAAGGGAAATCAAAGATTGAAAAGAAAAAACAACGAAGGTTAACACGGCGCCTGAATAGTTCCATATCTCACCAATCTGGACCACACTGTGGAGCCAAGGAGAATCTGGTCCAAGGGTCTCATCAGAAGCTAAAGAAACAGTCCAGTCATTTGCAGGTTGCAGCGGGCTATGAAATAAAGTCAAAGGATGCAATAGACTGGAAGTCAAAAAAAAAAAAAAAAAAATGTTTGGGGGAACTGACCGATTTTTTTTTTTTTTAATTACACGTGTGGACTATGTCACGGACACTTAACTATGCAAATAAGCATTTTGTCAATATTACAATGTTATATTGGTTCTCTGTGTTGAAAATGTAGCTAAACTACAAATTAATATACAGGGTTGATGGCCCTTAAGATTACAAGGCTGTAGTATAAGAGAAAAAATATTGGTAGCTTACAATATGGGAAAAAAAAAAAAATGCCCTTTTCGGTTGGTAAATTTATAATGAAGTTCATATTCGTGTCATGTAAATACTTAATGTTGTACTGAGCAGTTAGCTCAAGTATTTCAGATAGGACGCTCACCCCAGTGAGGTCCATGGCCGCTCACCCCAGTAGGTGTGAGCTGGGGAGGGGGATATGTGACATAGTCCAAAGATGTTAGGCAGCTTTCTGCCCCATTTTAGAGCAGAAAGTGCAGGAATAGCTAAAAATGATCCGTTCCACAGCTTCCCATTACCTCAGGCAGCTGGATGGAAAATCCAGACCACAGATTACAATGGCTCTAGTTCTCCCTCACCTGCTCTTCTAATCACATGCACAGGTATTTAGAGCAGAGAGGTTTTGCATTTGACTCTCTCTCCTTAGAGCCTGGAGGCTGGGGGTATCGCTGCTCCCCTGTTTCCAGTTTCGGGGTTGACGGCCCCTCCAAGTATCACAGTACCAGAGGATTTGCCTGGACACGGGACCGAGTTCCCACCACGAACAGATAAGACCAAACAAATGTTTACTGCTGTTGCTAAAAGACTGTGCTGTATCTAAGTGACCCTAAATGAGAGAGCATTGTTTTAAGCTGGGGAACCAGGTTAGTTGGCCAGCAGCTGTTAGAGAGACTGATTCTATGTGTAGTTAGATCCCTGAAAGGGATAGGATTTTGTTTATATAATTTGGTTTCTTTTTACTTGAAATAACAGTGTGGGAAATACTGTAACAATGAAATGAGTGAACTGCTGAATGAAAGTATCTGAGTACCTCTAACCTACACATGTTAAAGCTGCAGTACCTTACTTGGATGAAAATAAAGCAGTCAGAAGCCTGAGTTAAGCAGCTTAATACTTTGCATGATCCTGTTTTTGTATTAAATAACCCTAGAAGACTGTGTCGGGAAGAACCCAGACAGACGTCAGCACTACAAAAGAGGGGCGTTTGTCACAATATATATATATATATATATATATATATATATATATATATACTAGCTGAGAGACCCGACGTTGCCCGGGAGTAAAATGTCCTGCTCCCTCCTCTCTGTCTGCTCCCCCTGTGTGTTTCTCTGCTCCCCGCTCTCTCTTTGTGGTTTCCCCCCCACCTTGCGCAGCTCCCGTCCCCCCCCCCTACAGTGTTCCACACACACACAGTGCCCCCCCCCCCCACACACACACAGTCTCCCCCCACCAAACACACACTGTCCCCCCCCCCACACACACACTGCCCCCCCCCCCACACACACACTGTCCCCCCACACACACTGTCCCCCCCACACACACTGTCCCCCCCACACACACAGTGCCCCCCCCCCACAGACACACACACACACAAAGCCCCCTCCCTCTTACAGGATCACAAAGCCCCCACCTAGCCCTTCTCTGCTCTCCCTCCTCCCATCCGGGGAGCGCTGTGCACGTGCCCCCTCTCTCCACCTGTGAGCGCGAGCTGCCGGTTGCAGCAGGGAAGGTACAGGTCGTGTCCGGCTGACGGGGGAGAGTGACGGACACCGGGAGGGGGGAAGGCACGCCGAGGGGGAAGGTGAGCTGCGTGTGGGGAGCCGGTGGGGAGGTGAGCTGCGGGTGAGGAGGAGAAGAGAGTAGCAGTTGTGTGACATCATAGAGCCACGCAGGCCAATGAGAGGGGGGCGGGGCCAGCACACGGACCAATCAGATTGCCCATAAGAACAGCAAACATACAACGTTTTTAATTATATATATATAGATATAGATATATATCTTGACAGAAAATATAGACAGCGCCCTTCACACACTATACCTAAATTGCTGCAGCCCTGATAGATGTGGCAAGAAATTGCACCAGGCAAATATGCCCAATAAACAGTGGTGTGAAAATAACTAAATGTATTATGGCAGGAAAAACTAAAAGTGACTATTGGATAAAAACACAAAAGCAAAAAAGAAGTGTGCATAACATATAAAAATAAAAAAATAAAAAAAAAACAATAAAAAGGATATTGCCAATTGATGTGGGTAAAAATGACACTGAGTGTCACTGGGACTTGTCTAAAAAATGCAAATATAAAAAATGGGTTCATGTGATAGGCAATGAAAAATTCAATACACGATTATGAACCTATAAATGCAGTGAATATTAAAAATACTTAAGTCCACATGTGTCCATGATAAGCTGATTTGCAAAAGGTCCAGGCTGCTTCTTCTTGGGCTCACCGAACTCCCACAGTACCTATTAGAGAAAAAGAGAAAAGAAGCGCCCGATCCTTGTGTAAAATCAGATGAACAAAGTTTTAATATCTCATGGACAAGACAAATGCACACTTACAATTTGTCTGATAAAATAAAGCATGTTATGGGACCTGCCCATGCACCAACTGAGGACTCCTCGGTCTCTTCTTTGTGTGTGAGTGTCAGTATTGGCTCCAAAAAGGATGTTGCTGTCAGCTGCTGTCTCCAGGGGAGTAATCCTTAGTGTTTGTGAGCACTCAATCTCCACATGCAGCTGCCATTTAGCCTTTCTTCTCACACTTGAAACCGGAAAAAAATCTTCAGGCAAGTCTTTGCCTCCTCACGCTGGTGCTGAGAGCTGCCCTGTCACTGTAGGCTCACTGCCAGATATCCCTACGCGTTTCTTCCGACTCTCCGACTTTCAAGTGTGAGAAGAAAGGCTAAATGGCAGCTGCATGTGGAGATTGAGTGCTCACAAACACTAAGGATTACTCCCCTGGAGACAGCAGCTGACAGCAACATCCTTTTTGGAGCCAATACTGACACTCACACACAAAGAAGAGACCGAGGAGTCCTCAGTTGGTGCATGGGCAGGTCCCATAACATGCTTTATTTTATCAGACAAATTGTAAGTGTGCATTTGTCTTGTCCATGAGATATTAAAACTTTGTTCATCTGATTTTACACAAGGATCGGGCGCTTCTTTTCTCTTTTTCTCTAATAGATATATATCTATATATAACATGCAAATGAGCATACAGTAATATTTCCATTATATATATATATATATATATATAATATATATATATATATATATATATATATAGCACCAACATATTCCGCTGTGTGGTACAATGGGTGTACAGAATTATGGATATTACATAAACAAAATTATATGTGTTATTAGGTAGGCCCTCTCAAGGATAACTTAGGTTGCCTCACTGGCACTCATTGGGTTAGTACTTACTAATAGAGAGAGAATCCGGGACTGAGGGCAATCAAATACATCAAAGGACAACAGCCTGTGTGCTCCGGACAGGAACGTCAGTAGTACAGCAGCAAAATCAAAGGCACGGGCACCCAACAGGTTTTTAGAAGAGGATTAAAGATTTATTGGAGCAAACAATGAATCTTTAATCTTCTTCACAAGTCCGTTTTTGTTCTGCATATTCCTTTGCCTTTGATTCTGCTGTAATATATTTATATGTGTCGGCCGGACAACCACATACCAACTTCCAGGGTCAGCCAGCAGGTCCTCCTGGCTCTGCCGGACTTTCCCTACTGGATGCAAGGGGCCCAGACGGGCTTTGTATGTCTCCAGCCCCCTCCCTCTTGCTCGGTAACTGTAGGTTGAATTATTGAATCCCCTACTCCACTTGATAACCTGTCAAACCATCTCTTCCGGAGGCAGCCTGAGCGGTCGCTTAGGGCCCTCACCGCCTCCCCCCACCCCCTCCTGGCGGCCACGCGTGCTCCACCTTGTTAGGCCTTTCCTCGTCATGTGCATGCGGCCTGTGTTTGGGCTGTATCTCTTAGTAGCGCACCTGTCTGTGGCCAACATCCCTAGGGCACGGGGATGTCGTGCGTTACGTGCACCAGGCGGGAAAAGAGAGCCAGCTACAGACACTCCCAGGTCTCTCCCTCCCCTCAAATCACTCCCCCACAAGTCACTCTCCCCTTCCCCCCCCCCCACAAGCAACTCTCTCCACCCCCTCATGTCACACTCTCTGCCCACCCTTCCAGGTTACACTCTCCCTCCCCTCCAGGGAACAATCTTCCCCCTCCCTTCCACAGGTCACACACCCCTCCCCCTCAATGTGACACTCTGTCTGCCCCCTCTATATCAATTTTTCTCTGTCCCTCACTCTATGGCACATATTCTGCCACCCCCCAGGTCATACTTTCTTCCCCCCTCCCCGCTCCAGGTAACACAGACTCTTAACCCTCTTCATTTTGCTCTCGCTGCTCCCCCCCCCCCCCCCCATCATGTCACAATCTCTCACTCCCCCCTCTGTCATGCTCCCCCTCCCCCCGAGCTGGCTTGGCACACCCCCTCCTCTGAAGTCAGCCAGAGGACGAGCCCCTATTTCTATTGGCTGGCAGGTTGGAATTCCCACGCTCTTGTCGCTCCTCCTACTTCCATGCTGAACATAGAACAGCGGAAGGTATGTAAGGAGAAGCCCCAGTCAGAGAACCTGTGATCAGAGGTCCTGTGACTTGGGCCGGTGATGCAAAGGCAGCTTTTCAAAGTTGCTCTGTTACTAATAGCAGAGCAACCGGCTTCATTTTTGGAGCTAAGAAAGCGTGCCCAGCTGAGGCTAAGTCAGACGCGAGGTCTAAGTTCTCGTTTTAGAACGTAGCGGTCGCGGCTGAGGATTTTAGCCGATAAAAAGGACCAGGAAGCCTGGGTGTATATCCCGGTCAGGGTAAGCCTTCCGAAGCAGGTCCTCTGCACCTATTCAAGCCTAGACCCCCAGTAAGTGTGTATTTCATCTGTATTTTGTGTGTTCATTGTGAGTAGGCGGGTTTACCCGAATAAACTCCATTTTATTCCACTACCGTGTTTTGTCTAGTGAATGATCCCGGTATAAAAGTGTTATAAGTCCTGGCCTCCCGTGACAGTATATTTGTCCGTATTTGATCTACACTATCAATGTCTGATTTTCATGTTTCATTGGCCATCATTTTCAATGGTCGGTGCTCTTCAACGCTACTTAAAGCAGCTACTTACCCCCTGCTTTTTTCTTCATATTTGTATATGTAAAGCGTGTGACAATATACTGTATAATTCTACATTCTTACCTAAGCCGGCAATCGTTTGGTGCTCCTGTTATACATCTGTAAAAAATGTGATGGTGTGCCTAACAAAATGGCCGCCTTCTGACTTTGTGCTGCAGTCTGTGAAATGCTGCAGCTGCAATGTAACATTATATTACTAAGTGTAACACATTATTGTTACAGCTTTCAGAGTATTCGGCTGCGGCCCCGCTGCTGCTGTGCTCGCTCATGCTTGCAGAGCGGTGATGTCACCAGCTCTCAAGCATGAGCGATCGCTGTCCTGCAACATTTTTAGAGCAGGAGTGGGGGGGCGTGGCTATTAGGGGAGGGTGTGTGTCATTGGCTGTATAGGGGCTGTCTGTGTTTCTGTGTGTATCTCTCTCTCATTTAATCATTTATTATATATATAGTCAGATAAGGCAGTTGGCACTCCAATAGGTGCTGGTAAGCCACAGGTGCACGTCCCATATAGAGAATGTAGTTATACGTTACCGTTCCAAGGATTGGTAAACAAGAGACAGCACTCAATGTTGAAAATCAAAGTGTATTAGTGATAGCAAAAATACATCCAGAAAACCAACATTGAGTGCTGTCTCTTGTTTACCAATCCTTGGAACGGTAATGTATAACTTAATTATATATACCTCCCCCCTTCCCTCATTTCTCTCCCCCCATCGCTCTCTCTCCCCCCCCATTGCTCTCTCTCTCTCCCCCACTATTGCTCTCTCTCTCCACCCCATTGCTCTCTCTCCCACCCCCCTGCGCTCTCTCCCCCGTCCTCCCTGTGCTCTCTCTCCCCTGCCCCCCCCCCCGCTTTCTCTTCCGCCCCCCCCCTCTCTCTCGGCCATCCCCCTTCTCTCCCCCCCCCCTGCTTTCTCTCTCCTCTCTCTCCCCCTCCCCCTCTCTCTTTATCCCTTCTCCCCCCCTCTCCCTTCTCCCACCTCTCTCTCCCCCTTCTCCCCCCCTCTCTCTATCTCTATCTCTCCCTTTCCCCCCCTCTCACTCTCTCCCTTCTCCCCCTCTCTCTCTCTCTTCTCCCCCCTCTCTTCTCCCCCCCCCTCTCTCTCTCTCTCTCTCTCTCTCTCTCTCTCTCTCTCTCTCTCTCTCTCTCTCTCTCTCTCTCTCTCTCTCTCACCCTTTCCCCCCTCTCACTCTCTCCCTTCTCCCCCCTCTCACTCTCTCCCTTCTCCCCCCTCTCACTCTCTCCCTTCTCCCCCCTCTCTCTCCCTTCTCCTCTCTCTATCTCTCTCCATTCTCCTCTCTCTCTCTCTCCCCCACCACACAGCAGCACTCCGTTTGCCCCCCCTCAGTCCGTTTCCCCCCCCCCCTCAGTCCATTTGCCCCCCCCCGAGTCCGTTTGCCCCCCCTTCAGTCCGTTTGCCCCCCCTTCAGTCCGTTTGCCCCCCCTTCAGTCCGTTTGCCCCCCCTTCAGTCCGTTTGCCCCCCTCAGTCCGTTTGCCCCCCCCCTCAGTCCGTTTGCCCCTCCCTCAGTCCATTTGCCCCCGCTCAGTCCGTTTGCCCCCTCTCAGTCCGTTTGCCCCCTCTCAGTCCGTTTGCCCCCCCCCCCTCCTTTCCACTTCTCTCTGCTGAATTCAATGTCAGTGTGTGTGTGACAGGAGAGTAGAACACACCCCCTCTCTCTTCCCATTTGTCAGAGCAGGGTCATGTGACCCTGGTCTCAGCAGGAAAGTATCTCTCCCTTGTCTCCCCAAGCAGAACGCTTGGGAGAGCGTGTGTGCACGCGCATGAGCGCTCGAGCACAGCGGGAGAGGGGATGTGCTGATTCTCATAGAAGAAGGTAAGAGCGCCAAGCACCAAGGGCTAAGCGAGCTTAGCGCCAGCGGGGACTCAGTCTTAGATAGTCTGCTGTTTGGGACAACAACAACAGATCTGTTTGTAATACTTTGTTGCCAAAGGGAAGAGCTCAAATAGCTGTGTGTCAGAGCTTGTTTCAAAAGAGAAAATTAATATGACTTTCAAAATCAGGGGTGGGGAACGTCAGGCCCGAGGGCCGTATAAGGCCCTCGAAATCATTTGGTCTGGCCCTGCTAAGGCAACTGCTATAACCGGGGTCGCGCTAATTTTTAAACAAATGGCCGCCGCGCACCCGATCGGGAGGAGGTGGTGTGAGGCGCCGGCAGCCCTATACGATCCCCTGCAGCCACCGTACTAGCCCCAACAATCCCCCAGCAGCCACCGTACTTCCCCTGCACTCCCCCCGCAGCATTCCCCGCACTTCTCCCATGCTTCTCCAGCAGTTCCCCCCGCACTTACCCCAGCATCCGCCCTACACGATCCCCCCAGCAGCAGCAGCAGCAGCTATCAGAGGTAGAGGGGCGGGTACTGTGTGCCTACATGCCTGCTTTGTGCCTGCCGTGTGCCTGCCTGTCTGTGTCTGTATGGCCCGCGAACGATGTTCTAAATATCCAAATGGCCCTTGGCAGAAAAAAGGTTCCCCACCCCTGTTCTAAATGGTTGCTGCAGCAGCCAAACGATGATCAATATATTTAAAAAAATCATTATAAAGGAGTTTTAAAAAAATGCAGACTATTATCTAATGCTACAGAACTGATTTATTCAATTTTTCTCCTTTTTGTGTGTCTGTGGCCCTTCAACTGCAGGGGCCACTCAAAATCCCGGCACTTCTGACACCATATGTTGCAGGGTACATGCAACCACACACGCGGGTTCTCTTGATAAGGCTTATTTATTGAGCCTTAAAAACATACAGCACACAAAAACAAAATAGCTTCTCTTCAGCATACAAAAACAAAATAGCTTCTCTTCAGCTTACAAAAACAAAATAGCTTCTCTTCAGCAGACAAAAACAAAATAGCTTCTCTTCAGCATGCAAAACAAGGCAGCTTCTCTTCAGCATGCAGGACACAGACAGTTATCACACATGTACTGCTATAAGGTCTGTTTTTCAAAGTAATCTCTTCAGTATCAGTCCTGTCTCCTGACCAGCTAGCTTGCATGTGTGTACAGCCTGGGGGTTTTAAAACACCTTGATTATGCAGCTGGGGTCAGACTAATTAAGCAGCCCTTTTCACCTGAAACTTAACCTCGTCACTGCTGCACTGCAAGTCTAAACATAGGTTTGCCAGGTCTATGGCTGGTGATGTTCATTCACCCTGTCACAGAACCCTATAATGATTTTGGGAAATTCTACGGAACCCCAATTCAGATGCATCGTAAGGAACCCAACCCTCTCTAATAGCGCTTCTGAGATCAGATGTATTGTAAGGAACCCCAACCCTCTCTAATAGCACGTTTGAGATCAGATACATTGTAAGGAACCCCAACCCTCTCTAGTAGCACGTTTGAGATCAGATACATTGTAAGGAACCCCAACCCTCTCTAGTAGCATGTCTGAGATCAGATACATTGTAAATTCTTCTGTATTTGGTACCTTTTTCAAATTCCCTGAAAACTGCATAGTATTTTATAGGGATGCTCGGGGAACCATGGTGGATAAATACCGCCTTTGTGTCTTGACTTACAAATAACATTTGCCACAGTTTCTACTTACAATTTACTAGTGTGTTTCAAATGTTGGTATAATTCTGCTATTTGTACAGTATGTGAAAAGTATCTTCATGTTTACATTCACATTGTTATATTTGTGTCACTTAATCATTTGTCTTTTTAGGCTGTTGATATTTTATTGCAACATGGATCGTACGTCAACGTTCAAGATGCTGTTTTCTTTACCCCTTTACACATTGCAGCATACAATGGTCATGAACAGGTGAGCAACTGCGCAAATTGCTAAGAGAATTTAAATCTCGTAATCATACAGTACACAAGGGGGTGTTTGGTTTTATGCTGGGTTCTGTGTTTTTGTCACAGATTTCATGCTGTTGGAGGTTTACAGAATTTCAGTCTTGATTAAATCAGAACTCTTGAATGCCAGCTGACCTAATGCTAATGAGTGCAGATCATCCCTGAAGTATAATTGGCATCTCCTGGCACTAATGATCACCCTACTGTATTTTCAGAGGAGTTAGGATTTTCCATTGCAGATGTTAAAAAAAGGTGTGTTGGACTAGCCACGGACCTGTGTGCACTGTTATTTGAAGGTTTCAGTATTAGAGAGCACGTCAGAGTGAAGCGAGATTTCCAAATCTATAAAAGATGTAACGGGGGACATTTATCAATGTAAAGAAAGTGCAAATAAAAGTGTGTTTTGACTTGGAGCAGAGACCTTGATACATAGACGCAAAGAGACGCAAGATAAAAATGACACAATTTACAGTTACACCAGTGTGTTTTATTTGTTTTTGCAATTTTCTGCTCTGTTATGCATTTTTTCTGCCAAGGTTTCTGTTTGCTCTTTATTGATAAGAGGAATAAAAATGGAGAACAGGATAAGACTAGACGTTCGAAATCAACCGTTCCTGACAATTATTTTCCCTTTCTATTGTTTTATACTTAATTTTATAGATTGTCCCTATATTATTATCTCATCATTGAACCCACCTTATAATTATTATTGTTTCTGTTTGTATGTGGGATTTACACATAAACAATCTAGTTTTGTAATACTATTGAGTATTGCAGTTTGTAGGACTAAACATGGCAATTCTTGTTAAGTTATTAAAATTAACCAAAAAAGAATCTTTGTGACATAAACTCTCCGAATCTTTTCAGAACTGTTCACTGTATCACTTGTTTTTGACGTCTCTGAAATTCTCAGTAGCATTTTTTTGAGTATAGTCACAAAAACGCAGTTATTTTTTCGATGACACTTAACCTAATTATTGTCATTTCAAACATTTAGGTCACGCGTCTCCTTCTGAAATTTGGTGCAGATGTTAACATGAGTGGGGAGGTTGGCGACAGACCCCTGCACTTTGCCTCTGCCAAAGGATATCTCACTATTACTAAACTGTTGTTGGAAGAGGGAAGCAAAGCAGACGGTAAATATGGCTCCAGTTTGGATTTGTGTTAATCATTAATACTGGCGCTGCTATGGCTGCCAGAGCAAAGCCCGATCAAAATATCTTGTGCGATGTACAGACGTTACCTTGTGTAATACAGACGTTTCGAAGACTGAACCACTGATTGAGCCACCTCTGCTGAAGCAGGGATATTCTTAAAACCTGACCTGTTCGTGGCCCTTGAGGACTGGAGTTGTCCACCTCTATGACATCTTTTTGTGTACAAGCGCTATGTACATTAATGGCGCTATATAAATAAAGACATACAATACAATACATAATATTGGGTTACGCAATCTGCAGCTCATTTTTGAACTGCACTACTGCTTAGGGTGACCAGATTTGTCGCAGCAAAATCCAGGACAAATGTCGCACATGCGCAGTCGCGCTCGTGACTGCGCATGTGCGAGCATCAACTGTGCATGCGCGATGAGCGTTTGCCGGTTGCTTATGCGCATTCACGATCAGCACTTGCCAACTGCTCGTGCGCATGCGATCCGAGCTTGCCTGTCGCACATGCGCACCCGGAATGCGTCGGTCACGCATGTGCTGACGGCAAGCGCCAGTAGAAAACTGGGACAGAGGCCTAAAAACAGGGACAGTCCCAGCTGAACCGGGACATCTGGTCACCCTGCTGCTACTGCTGGAGGGGCTTGTTATGCGTTGCTACTGTATGTAAATCAGTATTATAGATCAGGAGGATCAAGTCCAGTCAAGCCCTCCCCACTCCCCCAACAGGTCAGGTTTTAAGGATATTCCATCTTAAGCACAGGTGGCTCAAAGACTGAGCCTCTGATTGAGCCACTTGTGCTGCAGCAGGGACTTATTGAGTAACCAGTGCTGAAGCAGGGACTGATTTTAACCATTTGTGGTGAAATCTGGACTGATTGAGCACCTGTGCTGACGCAGGAATATTCCGAAAACCTGACCTGTTGGGGTGGGGGAGGGCGGGGGCTTGAGGAATGGAGTTGAGCGCCCCTATTATACATCATGTGCAAATGAAACATTCCAGATATGCACTTTCTGTGCTATTCAGTAAAGCTTATATAGGGGCGGCATATCACACACTCGTTAGTTCTAAGTCCGTTATCAGATCTTTACGCTAACTCATATTTAACATTAAAATGACATGTACATTTTTTCCAGAAAAGTAAATTAGAATATTTAGGAACGCAATAAAGCTGCAGTGTTTCCTTTCTTGGAAACAGGTGGGACTGTTTATAATAACCGTCCCCCTTATGCAGCCGGATCCCAAAGGTTAAAGGTTTTATTTATCACCGCTCTCATCCTTGTGCGATGTTTGCCATTTTAGGGCCAGTTGCACAGAGGTTCGTTATTGACTTAACGAGGTAACGAGGCATTAACCAAAGTTAATGCATTGTTAAGTGCTAGCATGTATCTGTATAGCTCACTAATGCAGTATTAAACGGCCTTGCGTTAACTGTAGCAACCATTAGTGCTAATCATATGCAAAAGAGGTGTTTTCCCTGTAACAACCTATTAGCACAGAGCTCTGGTATAGGTAACGCAGGGATTTAACCTGACATTAGTTATGTCGACACACACACACACACACAGAAACTCTTCTTTGCTACAGTCTCAAGTTGTTATATTCAGTACCACCCCAAACACGGGAGTGACCCCTGTGCACAAAAATGAATATATTCATAATTTAAAAAAAATTATAAATATTTCCTGCTGTCCAAATCCTTCTCAAAACTCTCCGTGTGTGAATCCCTACGTAGTTAATGCCCAAGATAACGAGGACCATGTTCCACTCCATTTCTGCTCACGGTTTGGACATCATGAAATAGTGAAGTATCTTCTACAGAGTAACTCTGACATTCAGCCGCATCTTGTGAACATCTACGGAGACACGCCGTTACACCTGTGAGTAGTGAACATGTATGGAGACACGCCGTTACACCTGTGAGTAGTGAACATGTATGGAGACACGCCGTTACACCTGTGAGTAGTGGTGAACATGTATGGAGACACGCCGTTACACCTGTGAGTAGTGAACATGTATGGAGACACGCCGTTACACCTGTGAGTAGTGAACATGTATGGAGACACGCCGTTACACCTGTGAGTAGTGAACATGTATGGAGACACGCCGTTACACCTGTGAGTAGTGAACATGTATGGAGACACGCCGTTACACCTGTGAGTAGTGAACATGTATGGAGACACGCCGTTACACCTGTGAGTAGTGAACATGTATGGAGACACGCCGTTACACCTGTGAGTAGTGAACATGTATGGAGACACGCCGTTACACCTGTGAGTAGTGAACATGTATGGAGACACGCCGTTACACCTGTGAGTAGTGAACATGTATAGAGACACGCCGTTACACCTGTGAGTATTCCCCGAGGACCTGTAAGGCCCTGCAACGAAATAGCAAAACTCTGACCGCTTTTTCTGACTTTCCCAATAGTGCTTGCTACAATGGGAAATCTGAAGTGGTTAAAGAACTAATTCAGTTGTCGGGTACAGAAAGTCTAACTAAGGAAAACATTTTCAGCGAGACAGGTTTTCACAGGTAAACCCGCATTTCCTTAAAGATACAGCACGTCCAATGAGAGGAGATACCATGGAACAGGGTAGCCAACTCCAGTCCTCAAGGGCCACCAACGGGTCAGATTTTAAGGATATCCCTGCTTCAGCACAGGTGGCTCAATCAGTGACTGAGTCACAGATTGAGTCCCCTGTGCTGAAGCAGGGATATCCTTAAAACCTGATCTGGCGGTGGCCCTTGAGGACTGGAGTTGGCGTCACCTGCACTAGTGATATAAATGTACAGTACATACATTTAGAATTGGATATTGCTTTTGTACTGTATAAAATATATAGCTTTGTTTCTTCATTTTACAGTGCGTGCACTTATGGCAAAAACCTGGAGCTTGTAAAATTTCTTATAGATCAAAATGTTTTAAACATAAATCACCAAGGAAGGGATGGACATACAGGTAAGCCGCGCAGAACTGTACCTTACCACGAGTAACATCCTGCAGCAGATCAAAAGGGCAACAGTATGAACCTCAAAACCAGCGCAAAGTCCTGGAACTATCTACGCTTCCTTATTCAAACAGTTACAGTCAAATGTTTCCTATCCTGACGTACTCATTTTGGGTTTTTGGTTTACACGAAAACTATTCACTTTGCAGATCCATATTGGCTATTTTAGAATATGCGTGTTTTTGTCACATTGTAGTTTGCTGTATAATACATCGCCCCGGTTATACCTTTTTCCCTTTCTGATGATACGGTGTCGCTCTATTATACCCATGTGATGTGGATCTCTCCTGCAGTGTCTTCTCTCCCCTGATGTTCCAGGATTACATTGTGCCTGCTATCATGGTCATATACGTCTTGTGCAGTTCTTACTGGATAACGGAGCTGATATGAATTTGGTCGCCTGTGATCCCAGTAGATCTAGTGGTGAAAAAGATGAGCAGACGTGTCTGATGTGGGCTTATGAAAAAGGTATAGAAAATAATCCTTAATAAAGGACTAGTAGACTGTTTGTCTTATGTTATAAACGCACTTTAAATAAGTTATGATGGGTAAAAAAGTGACAAAACCCCACCACCGTACAGTGTACAGCAAATAAAAATATCACTTGTGAGCACATTCACGTGTCTTAGACAGGTCTGCAACCCGGCTATTCCCCATTATCTCTTGGCATACAGTGCTTCCACTGCAGCTAGGGATTCTGGGAAATGACATGCAAATGAGCACACCGTGTCACCTTAGGCCTGGGACATAGAGGAGAAAACAGCACTGAGCCGCGCTCCTGCTCTGCCTCGCCTGCTCCAAAATGGTGCTTTTTTCTGACCTTGCAGGCGAGGCAGTGAGCGTGCTCAGGGGGCGGGGCGGAGGCAGGGCGGGGGCGGAGCAGAGGCGTGCCAGGAGGCGGAGCGGGAGACGAGGCTAGTCCCTCGCTCCCATTGGATGTGAGCGGTCACGTGACCGCTCCTCCGCTTCCCCGAGCGGCAAATTTGAAACCTGCCTGTCTCGGCAAAGTTTTTCAGCCTCCGCATGCATCAGCACGCATGCAGAGGGAGAAACTATAGCCGCGCTGATGACAGATGCAGGTGCTTTGTGCATCTGCTCAGCGCACCTCAGCCCGCCTTAGCGAGCTTAAAACTCACTATGTCCCAGGCCTTATAAGGATAAGAAGCTAAAGATGACGGTGTACTCATTTGCATGTCATTACCCAGAATCCCTGGCTGCAGTGGACGCACTTGTTCGCTAGGAGATAATGGGTAACGCAGGGTTGCAGACCTGTCTTAGACATGTGAATGTGCTCACAAGTGATATTCTTATCTTGTTATACAAAGAGCACGTAACACTAAATTAACAATGTATGTAAGAATGTATTAACTGCTTACCAAGAGAACTTTCACCTTCATTTTCTCCGATATAAAAGTTTAAAAAAAATGTCACAGACAATGTATTGTAACAAAAAAAAAGTAATAGAACTGCAGAGATATAAACATACAAGTAAATGCAATTATCCTCTTAGTCGCTGACAGTAGATCAAATAATATGTATTTTACCTCCCAGAGGCAAAGTGGAAAGTCAAACAATATGAATCATAAACTAATATCATAAATCCAATTTTTAGTATGGACAAGTCAAAGGCGGTATAATAAGAAACATGAAATATATTTTTTTCTTGCACACCCTGTTTATATGAGGAGCAGGGGAGTTATTAATTTTTCATTTGCACTTACCTCAGTTTGTTTGTCAATGTTTCTTCTAGAGGTGTATGTATTCAATGTATACTTATATGAGGGGATCTGTTCGGGGATTAATGTAGACCAGTACTGACCAACTCCAGTCCTCAAGGGCCACCAACAGATCAGGTTTTAAGGATATCCCTGCTTCAGTACAGGTGGCTCAATCATCCACTAATTGAGCCACCTGTACTGAAGCAGGAATATCCTTAAAACCTATTACAGTATTTCCTACTACAATCACTCTACTATTTCCGAAATCTGTCTCAGCGCCTCCCCTGCTGAAATCCCTCTCCTGGCTTCCTAGCAAATCCCACATCTCACACTCCATTCTCCTCCTCACTTTTAAAGCTTTACACTCTTCTGCTCCTCCTTACATCTCTGCCCTAATGTCTCGCTATGCACCATCCCAACTCTTGCTACTCAAGGATGTCTTCTCTCTACCCCTTTTGTATCTAAAGCCCTCACCCGCCTTAAACCTTTCTCACTATCTGCCCCACACCTCTGGAATGCCCTTCCCCTCAATACCCGACTAGCACCCCCTCTATCCACATTTAGGACCCACCTCAAAACACACATGCTCAAGGAAGCATATGAGTAGCTCCGTGGCTGATAATTAACACCTCATACATTAACCTTGGCCCCCTGCAGACGCACTTACCAGAACGCCCTCCTACTGTCTCTGTATGTTCTTCCTACCAACAAATTAGATTGTAAGCTCTTCGGAGCAGGACTCCTTTTCCTAAATGTTAATTTAATGTCTGAAGCACTCCTCCCCTTTGTGTTATTTATATTATTTGTTATTTATATGATTGTCACGCGTATTACTGCTGTGAAGCGCTATGTACATTAATAGCGCTGTATAAATAAAGACATACAATACAACCTGACCTGTTGGTAGCTCTTGAAGACTGGAGGTGGCTACCCCTGATGTAGACTATAAGGCAGATCCTGATATAAACTTCCTCTGTCCACAAGAAACACCTGGGCTTCCCCGTCATGCTCATATATTTTATGCTTAAACACAGAATATTAGTTAGGTTGGCTGCGAGATTCATAATGGTGCTAAATACCACAAAATTGTCATATGCTTGTGACAATAACAGATTTGCTACTACACCATGGTGTTCAATAGACAAGGGCTCCTGGGCTTGAACATAAGGAGAATCAGAACCTATCCCCTTTCTGTGGACAGGTACCATTATAAAAGGAATGAAACAGGAACGGCTCCACTCTTCAAGTAAACTACTAAAGGGATAGGGGTACTTTGTGTCCCATTATTGAGATGCTGCCTTATCAGGGATTTGCTCTAACCTCACCTTGACAAAGGCTGTGATTTAAAGACAAAACTTGGTTTAGTTTGGCACGTTAAAATGCAATATTCTTTAAGTCCGTGTGCCTTTATCTCCCCTTTTCTCTTTCCTGAACATATCCAGAATTAAAAATCAAAGATTGATTGTTGCAATACCGCAATCTTCAAGATATATATATTTATATATATATATAGCACCTAATTTACAGACCATTTGCATGTTATTTCTTATCAATATCTTCACTGTACAAACAAGTAATAGATGAACAGAAGAATAAACTTCTTTACCTTCCATGTATAACGAACTCTCATTATGAATATTTCCATCAGGTACAAATAGAAGCTTGTTATTATATACAGTACTTTAGTAATAGAGTGGATGAAGGAACAATACCTAGTAACAGAGCAGTGGTTTAGTACTAATATAGACTATCTGTAAATAAGCACACAGGGGGGAAGGTTTGAATGGGAACGCATGTGAGCAAGGAGGGAGAAAAGTCAGTGAAAGAAAGAAGAGAGAGAGCTTTAGGTACAAGAGGGAGAATAAAGGGAATTAAAAAAATAGCGTCAGAAGAGAGAAAAGGGAAAGAATGGTACAAGAAACAATAAGGGGTGTGTAACAGGGGTGTAATCCCTGTTCAAGTAATGTGCCTTTAATCTGGCAGTGTGGTGGTTAACTGCTGGTAGTCAATTAATAAACACCACCTGCCTGATTGCTTACAAAAGCCTGTCTGTTGAGACAGGAAGTGACTCCTTAGCTCTGACTGAGAGCTGACCTTTGGAGAGACAGAGGAGTGTTCTTGAGACTCCCAGGAGAGTCTGACCAAGAGAACACACATCTCTGGAGCTGACCGGTCTTGAGCTCTGCCCAGCATAGCTGATTGCAAGACACCAAATAAGACTTCTAAACCTGGATGCTGATATTTTCTGTGCACGCACGGGTGCGGTTCCAGGAGAGCAGGGAAGCTTACTCTACAGCAAGAAACAGATAAGACTTTCATAATTAAGAGACTGCTTATATCTGCTTATTTCATGCTATATGTTTTGGGGCTGCGAGACATGCTTGACTTATGGAGTTGTGAATTAATTGCATGGTATTTTCACTAGAGATACTCCCAAGTGAATAGAAGCTTTGTTCCCATCTTGTGTTTGGATGATTTCCTGATGAAAAGGAAAAGGCACAATAAAGCCTATTATAATTTCACCTTATAAAGTCTCCAATTGTGTACCTCTGTGAACGTCCATCTACAGGGTGGAAAGAAAGAGCAGACTTAGGCCCATGTTTACTAAGCGGTGATATCCCATAGGACAACATCTGGCTCTGGATGACCCTTTTTAGTGAGTGAGCTGTAAGGTGTCGTCTTGTGCAACTAGGTGTGTTATGGAATAGCACAGCCGAGGAAATATGGGTCATAATCGTGTAAGGCAGAAGAATAAAGAGACTATAGTATAATATCATGAGAAATTACACATTAAGGAAACACCAAAAATGAGAGAGAGAGGGGGAGAGCAAAAGGCGTATAGATTTAATAGAAATCGGAGGGTAAAGAATTGCTGCTGAACAGAAGAGAGAGAATGAAAATGGTATACTTTTATTCTCTTTGTTTGCGTTCACAAGCCCCACGTTGTGTCACATTTGTGTATAACCTGTGTGTCACCGACACAAGGTGTGCCACAAGAGTTCCAATGATGTGTTAAAATCTCGTAGAAAATCCTGTCTGCTTATTTTCCAGGTCATGATGGAATTGTTACCCTTCTGAAACACTATAAGCACCCTCAGGATGAATCTCCGTGTAATGAGTATTCTCAACCTGGTGGAGGTATTTAGCATCAATACTGTATTTTCTATTTATGGCACCTTAACATTATTCCAAAAGCAAGTACGTCCATAAAAGGCATAAAACGGTTTCTTATGAATCATGAACATTAGAGAAACGTGATGATTAGTTTAAAGGACGCATAGAATATTGGCTAATTAGTTGCTATTCCATTGTATTCTTAAAATGATTAAACATTGCATTATACAATCAGACTGCATTACAATGAAGCCTCTATCTGTTATTGTTGGTTCACTTATGCGTGCCCTCTAGGCAATCAAAATGTAATTTTGCTTTACTCTAATTTTATTTATGTCATTTTATATGAGAATCAGTTTATACTCCAATACATGTGGCGGGTAAGCTTCTTTATAACATCCTGCTGCTACTGTTTTACGTTTTCATAGGACAAAATATGCAGTATTTTGGAATTGAAAATGTTACCTTTTCTGATTATGATGGGATATGGTGCAGTGTCCCCTCCAAAGACTTCTGTCGCTGCCGGCATTAATAATTGTGATTCCAGAAAGCCAATGTAAATTGTGTTTTGTTTCCTTCACTTGGCAGTCTTACTTCTCTTGCAGAAGAGCACCTTGCTAGCACTTCATAAAGAATCCTTTATCAGTTCTCAAAGGTGCTATTGTAGTGGAAGTACAGAAGCAGTGTTGGTAAAATCAAAACATTACTAGAAAAATCGGTAGAATAAATATTACAGAATCAAGACACAGACATAAAACAAACTGTATTTAGTATGCTGCTCTATACTATAGAAAGGGGAATCAAATATTGACAGCATAAGCAAGGACTAATGCTCACTCTTTGTTTTGTTAGATGGATCTTATGTATCAGTTCCATCTCCTCTTGGGAAAATTAAAAGCATGACTAAAGGTACTGTATATTTACAGCAATAAAAACTAAGTTAATGGAAGTGCTACTTTTTTATTTTATTTGTTTCAATGTGGCATCTTCATTCTCTATTACAGGGGTGGGCAACTCCAGCCCTCTCCGCCTGAGCCACTGATTGCGCTACCTGTGCTGAAGCAGGGATATCGTGAAAACCTGACCTGTTGGTGGCTCTTGAGGACTGGAGTTGCCTGCCCCTGATCTAATACTTCCGTTGTTAAAAGTGCTCTTGCATACATGGTTGATCCTTCTAGTCTAGTCTTCACAATGACTTCATAAAAATATTATTTTTGCAGGCTACAATAAACATGAATGAGTGTAATTAGAACTCAACCTAATGATCTCTCTGAAGACTGAATGAGAAACATATAACCCCCCCCCCCAATCACCTGCGTGCTATACATAACTGGAACCATCTTGGACGCTAGGCATATACTGATATGCTGACTGTAATGTGCACTCAAAGTTTTGCTGAGGCATGCAGCATTAAATCAGCATGCACCCTCGTTTACAGTGTATTTACATTCCAAACAAACTATTCTAATTCCACTGAGACCTACACTGTGTAAAATAGGCTCTATATTTATCAAGTGTCCCAGTCTTGGACGATCTCCTCAAGAAGATGTTAAACATGCTATACTAATTCTTAAGTGCTGGCTCTAAAACATGGTTGTTTTCAAACTGCCTTCCCTGTACAACTAAATGTAACATACATTGGCATAAATATTACATGAAGTCTTCTCCAAGTGGATTGTGATGAGGTGCTCACTGTTACAGCAGCAGATGCGTTTAAGCATAACTAGCCAAGAAAACATGTTAGAGCACCGACTGAGTGTGTCGTGGGCAGGATTCCAATCTGCAATGAGCACGATTGACCATTTTTGAAGAGGGCATGTCATTTTGTGTCACACTGAAAGTCTTACATTGCCACGTTTTGTTTTACAGAAAAGGCAGACGTGGTTCTCTTACGTGCCGGCCTGCCCTCTCACTTTCACCTACAGATTTCCCAAATTGAATTTCATGAAATAATTGGGTCAGGTAAAATAAAAACCATACCTATTTCTGCTTTAGAAAAGTACAGTTGAGGAGTTTGTCAAATGAATGCCTGTTTGTTATTTGCTTTAGGTTCATTTGGAAAAGTGTACAGAGGAGTTTGTAGAAATAAAATTGTTGCAATCAAAAGGTAAGCCTGATAAGTTTGGTATATTATTGTACATGGTGTTCATTATACAATTTCACGTTTTATTTTATGACGAGTAGAGATGTGCACATTTTTTTGCCGGATTTAATTCTGCAGCGGTTCGGTCGGTTCCTTTGGTCCGCGGATCAATCTCAAAAAGGGCAATTTACGGTTTGCGGATTTATTATTATTATTATTATTATTGTCAATACATTCTGCAACCCATCAACTGATTTGCAGAATCCAATGTGAGGGTTCAGCGATCCGTTGGTGATTCTTAAGAATCTGCAAACTGCTGGTTGCTGAATCCGCGGATTGGATCCTGCAAATCCATCAAAGCATTGTATCCAATGGCGGATTTTCATGAATCCGCGCAGATTAAAACCGACCAAATCCGTCATGATTTTACACCGTCAAACAGATTTTGCGGGGGAAAATGCGATAAAACCCCGGAAACGGATTTGGGTGGATTTGCCCATCTGTAATGAGTACTACACCAGTACTTTAGAGAACAATAGATGAAATGGCACATCTAGTTAGAAAGATACTGTAGAGAAATAGAGCCCTGTGCCACAAAACTTAGTCTAAACAACTGAAGGTCATTTGGACAAACGTGAAGGACAAAATTAATATACAGAATGAGTAAATGGCGCATTTATTAACTATATGATTGTGATACAGGAATTAATATATAAATTACGTAGAAAGCGTTGCCAAATAGAAGTTATTTGAACACTGATTTCTGTAATATTTCTTGGTTCTTTCTTGGCTTATTCTTGTTAGATACCGAGCAAATACATACTGCTCCAAGTCGGACGTGGATATGTTTTGTCGAGAGGTCTCCATTCTTTGCCGTCTCAACCACCCGTGTGTGATTCAGTTTGTCGGTGCTTGTTTAGATGACCCAAGTCAGTTTGCCATTGTAACCCAGTATGTCTCCGGAGGCTCTCTTTTCTCTCTGCTGCATGAACAAAAAAGGTAACTCAATGAGCAAAAATATAGCATAATAGGATAAAGTATTACTTTCTGGGGTTAAACAGACGGGTAGCATCACTATTACGATAAAATTATATTTTATTAACGTTTGTATATACAGGCATACCCCGCATTAACGTACGCAATGGGACCGGAGCATGTATGTAAAGCGAAAATGTACTTAAAGTGAAGCACTACCTATTCCCACTTATCAATGCATGTACTGTACTGCAATCGTTATATACATGCATAACTGATGTAAATAACGCATCTGTAACAGGCTCTATAGTCTCCCTGCTTGCGCACAGCTTCAGTACAGGTAGGGAGCCGGTATTGCTGTTCAGGACGTGATGACAGGCGCATGCGTGAGCTGCCGTTTGCCTATTGGGCGATATGTACTTACTCGCGAGTGTACTTAAAGTGAGTGTACTTAAAGCGGGGTATGCCTGTACTCCACTTAAGAGACACCTTAATTGTGGAAAACTCACCCATTTTGTTTTTCTGGATACATTAAAACCATTTCCCTTGCTTCCTTCACAGTTTCAACGTACAGTAAACTTCTTTAGCACTTGAAAATACAATATATCACATGAATACATCATAAAACAACTGCATGTCAAATATAAAATGCTGCATGTATTTATTACAGGAATCTGGACCTTCAGTCAAAATTAATTATTGCTGTAGATGTTGCCAAAGGAATGGAGTATCTTCACAATCTGACCTGTCCCATCATACATCGGGATTTGAACAGGTACCCCGTGCAAGGATTTACATGTGTAACTTGCAGCACTGCATCTTTCTTTGGATATTGCGAGCAGGCCACACTATCTGTCATGTCACAAACTTTTTGCCTTGCGCCCCCCTGCCGGTTCTTCTCCCCCCCCCCCCCGCTCACGCCCCCCTTACTGAGTCTGAAGCGTCACATTACGTTCATGTGTCGCCGAAGCGGACTGAATCACGGTAAGGAAGTTGCAGAGGCTTCGCGCGCCCCCCAGGCATTTAATTGAAATGCCTTGGGGAAGAGCGTGGGGCCTCTGCGACCGCCATACCCCCACAAAAAAACTTGTGCCCCCCAGTTTGCGCACCCCTGTGTTAAGTATTAATGTGGGACGTTATAAGCACGGTAGATTTAGGACCATATGCACGAAGAGGTGGTAAGTGTTAAGGAACCGTACAGTCTATTCATTTGATAGGGCTATGAGATGTTTTCTGGCGTAGCACTCTTTACTAAATTTGAGCCTTAATGTCTTCTAGTGGTCCTCATTTCATAGGCAAACGTGAGGTGCAAAGCTGTGTGAAAGGATCCATCATGAACACAGATTATTTATCCTAGAATTAATTGTATGTAGCCAGGTCATCCGATGGCTACTATTCTGCCCTTGTACTGGCAGTAAGCACTGGTACAATCCGGTTACCAGTAGTTGATATGGGGTATTCCCCCTCCGAGGTGCTGCACTTGAGTGACAGTGGGAGGCGGTGACATCAGGCCTGGGCATGACCAATCATGAGACAGACCTGGTGCCCTCCTCCTGGCTGTACTTAAGGGCAGGTACTGCTCAAATTTGGGAGTGCCTCTACCCACTTGAGAGTGGCAGGTCACACAGCCAAGGGCCTGATTATTGGGCCTAATCTGGTCCTCTTCCTTTCGGTGGTGAGTGAGTGTGTACTATACCTCTGCCTCTGCTAGAGGGACAGGGAGGAGCTGGGACTGCTGCGGTGTCCATGGCCTGTAGTGAAGGTCCAGGTACCATCCTTCAGTGAGAGCTGTGAGACTGTATCGGGCAGAACCCTGCTTTATTACTGTGCTGTACAGTGAAGACAATAAACCGTTCCTGTTGTTATACCCCCTGCCTGGTGCGTGACCTTACTGGGGGGAGATATAGTAGTTTTACCGTGGGAGATCACCTTCAGTTCCCTGGAGCCTACGGCAGATGGAGGCGCTACACTGCTAATGAGATATGTAGGGTATGAACCCCAGAAGCCTAGTCCTGTGTCCCCACTACCACCGACGGATGTCTCAGCCCTCCTGTTACCAGCAGGTATATGCACCATACACCGTAGTAATGACCAAATCTCCCACTGGGTGGGAGAAACACCGTTACATGTATAATGGTTTCTAAAGGCAGAATAAAACCAGTTTTTCTCTTACCGTTTGTAGTCAGGCTTTCAAATGAACGTATTCTGCCTTGTAAAGCTTGTGGGTGATGCACAGCACTGCAATACAATGTAACAAGTTGTAAGAATATCCTGTATTTAAATTAGTACAATATGAATATCGTACATCAAATCCATAAATACAATTGTTGCTTTCTGCCTTTAAGTGGAGAGTAGCAACGTCCGAATGTAGGCACTTACTATGACCTCTGAAAAGTGCTTCAAAGTGTCTGTCTCCGTCCTTAAGTCGACTTTTATCAAGACTAAAATGTGCAACCCCAGTCATTCTGATAAATGCTATGTGTCAGGGGCAGCCAACTCCAGTTGTCAAGCGCCAGCAACAGGTCAGTTTTTTTGGGATATCTCTTCTTCAGCACAGGTGGCTCATACAGTGGCTCAGTCTTCCACTTGTGCTGAAGCAGGGATATCCCTATTACCCGGCCTGTTCGCCCCTGAGTACTGATGTTAGCCATCCCTGCTATATGTGAATATTTACCTAATAACTGTGAACTTCAGAGGCAATCAATTCAAAGTTCCACGGGTACATGGTGTTGAATGTGGGTGATTGATTGATTGCATTTTGGTTTGACCAAAATCCAGCAACTATTCGTATCTTTGGATAATTCTTTAAGTTCGTTTTAAACATGGTGGGCTGAGACCCGGGGGAAGGGGTGGGGGTTGATTTCTCCTGCCTTCTCCATTCTGTGTGTTCAACAAGAGTTTGCAATGCAAGCCCCCGCTCCCTCCCACTTCCCTTATCTTTATTGGAACTCTGATAAGAGCAGGGCGGGCTGAATGGTAAAGAGAACTTTTGATTGACACGCACTTCCCCAGCCATTGTCATTTCTTAGTTAATTTCCAAAGGAATAAATACAGTCAAATCTTTTCTTTTCTTTTATAATTGTTTCAATAAATATCTCTCTTTCCTAACTCTGTGCAATACTGTATGCTATTTTCCTTGTATCATAAAATGTTACAAGGCTAATGCTAGTAGAAGAACTCGACAAAAAACGGATCTAGTGCAGTTCCCTGTGTTTAAAGTAATAGGTAAAAGCTAAATATTTGACTCAAATAAAGATTATGCTGCATAAGGGCCCATCAGTTGGGTGTCACGTCCTACTGCAGGCCGTCCCATCAGATGAGCAGTTCTCACCGCACTGGCACACATCCATCCATCTTTTAGATGGGAATTGCCATGTCACATCTAGATGATGTCACATCTGCTTGGACTCCCCGCGGAAGTCCTCTTTGCCAGGCTAATGCTTTCTCAGTCATCAGGAGCTAACCAGCAGGGTTATCACAGTTGGTATATCACCTGTTCGGCTGCGCTTATAGTGCCGGCGACATGACGGTTGCTGGAAAATCAAGTGGAGATGACTTCCAGTGATCGCGACCCGTCCGTCGCGCCATCACGTCGCGCTTTATGCACACGAGACAGCGGCAATGCATTGTCATACTGCTCATTTGACAATAATGTGATCTATTAAGGGAAGCCAAAGAATATGTGAACTCTGATATTAAATACAGGAGGGGGTTGTGTTTTAGGCATGCAATGGGTAGCTATGTAGATAGATAGGATTATTAACACTTTAGTTACCATACCAGATATAAATGCAATGCCTCCTTGCACATTATCGTTATGCAAGGGTTAAAGAGGCAATCGAAGTGGCACTTTAAAAAAAATCGTTTTAATATACGCAGCCTTTGATTACCTTTATTGAAACAGAATTACCTAAACTGCCGATCGATTCGTTCTCCAGTGATCGATCAGCAAAGATCCTTTTTCCCAAGGTTCACTAAATGGCCGCCTTTCAGTTTCAATCAATTCTTCAGTCAGGGTAACCCAGCAGCTACAATGTTTTCTTATATTACTAAGGTAACATTATCTACTGTTACAGTTTGCAGCTCAAACTGCTGGGAATATTGGCATCAAATAACAAACAGGGAAGTGTTACAAAGATCTTGCACTGCTGGAGACTTGTGTTAAAACCTGCTATAGAAATCAAAGGATGCTCAGTATATTTAAACTCATAACAATGGCATGAAGAGTTAAAAAATATTATTTTTTAAATGTAGTACTGTAA
This sequence comes from Ascaphus truei, assembly GCF_040206685.1. NCBI lineage: Eukaryota > Metazoa > Chordata > Amphibia > Anura > Ascaphidae > Ascaphus > Ascaphus truei. Next base: position 10,574,633 of record NC_134492.1, on the reverse strand, counting down.
GTATTATTCAATACTACAGAATTGATTTTAAAAAGCAACAAAAAAAATACACACACATGTAGGATATTGCACGGATTGCCTCTTTAATAAGTGATTTTATATGTTTGAACTTTTCAACCCAGAGTTTCTAAATACTGTAGGTGTTCTATATGGCGAATGCCTCATAGATTGCACAAGTGGGCTGTCCAAACGATAATTTACCCGATAAACGCTCTTCTGAGTTCATTGAATACGGGGCGAATAGTTCCTCACGCAAAGAATTAGGAGAAGACGGCTTTGGCAAATAGTCATAATAGGCATCATTTTGTGCGAAGAAACTGCAGAAGCTGCTTCTCCGTGGTTAGGGCCCTTAACCCATTTCTATCTAGTTACCTACAGTAAACTTGAGCCTTAAAATATATACTACAATACGATAAAGATTTCCCTACATGCCACTCTTTGTGGCTGGCTATGTGAAGTCTGTAGGAATTGAGGGCTGTACACAGTGCAGTCAGACACTTTGGACTTTATAGAAGAAGTCACTTTGTTTTTCGATTAAGGATTTGATGAAAAATCTCCATGTCAGAACCAACACGAACTGTTTGATACCCGGGGCATGCAGTGCACAGCAATATCCGATTCAGCTGAAACTCCGAACCACAGAACCTTCTATAAGACCATTACATTTTTACGACCAAATTTATCATCCTGTGTCTTTGCAATATTTGAATGTAGAGATCACGGAGACGTTGATTTGTGGAAGTCCTGGTTGGGAGAGCTTGCATTTTATCCAGCCTGGAAACCATTATCTGAAAAGAATGTGTTCTTCACTTGGCTGTTTTCTCTAATAACAACCGTTCTAATATCTTCTGCGTCTGTGTTGAGATTGCCAACACTTTTATTCCCTTTCTGTTCTGCGTACTGGGCTCCTGTAATAGTTCATTTTTCCTTGAATGTTTTTAACCTTCTGATTCTACACGGATCAATTCCAACTATAAGAACAATTAGCATTTTTCCGTTCCTATTCTGTTTATTTGCTGTATCATTTAAGCCTTCATGGCCTTTATTGTTTGAGAGCTTGAAAAGCACATTTTCTTTATCTTCAATTTTAGATTATGTCCTGGCTAAGCAGTAGCAGCCGCCATGGGATGCTTCGGGAGTGATAAACTTCCCCACATGGATTCGTTTAATGGCCCCACAACAATTTAATGTTATCAGTAACAAGCTCTTTGTCTTTAAACGGTACCAAAAGCAATATTTCTGCATTTGTGACAGGACGGAAAACATTAGAAACATTACAATTTTCATTTTGAATATGCAAGGAATACGTGAAGTGAAACCTAAACTTTATAGTTGGCTGTCATTTCAAAACATGATATGAATGACCTATTTGAATTCCCAGCAGAAGCATAGAAAATAATACATGTGACAATAATGCTAGTTTGGCACATATAGGGTAGAAATAAAAGTAATTCGCAACAATTGTTCAAATATTACAAAAAAGCTCTCAAAGCAAAACAGAGCGTGATAGCATTTTAACTCACAATCTGATATTTCATGTTTATGCTAGCACAAAAAACTAATCAGATTTACTCTTGCTGTGTGCATATGTTTTTCATTTAGATTATAAGATAATTGGGGCATAGAATACCTTTGGTAATATTTAATTTTATGTATAGATCTCCTATCCATCTGTTTCAATATCACCCTACAGTAGGACAAGGGAGGGGGAGGGGAAGGGCACGCATCTCCCGTCCTCCAGGGCCATGAACAGGCCAGGTTTTCAGGATATCCCTACTTCTGCACAGGTGGCTCAGTCGAAGCCATCTGTCCTGAAGCAGGGATATCCTGAAAACCTGATGAATGTATCAATATAAAATAATACATGGGAATAATGTGTTATTGTTCTTGTGCTCATTGTGAGTAAAATACACAATTGTGTTTTATAAACTAATTTTCAGCTAACTCACATTTTTAGTACCGACATGTAAGTTATTTCAGAACTGTAATTATTTTCTTAAAAAATTATATTTTGCTTTTTTTTCTCTGCTGACTCCATTTCCAGTGAAGTATCTCTCTGAGAATGTGTGGCGGAGTGATGAAGTATAGCAGTTTAATTTGTGCATACTTTGTGCCTGCTCTTATTGTTGCCAAAATCATAGATGAAGTGATCCCCTGAAGGTAACCTCACTTTCAGCTGCGTGCCACCCATTGAAAAGTTCAACTTTCAAGGTCTTGGAAACAATCAGGCGGTGTCTATGTTTGATTGATTCAGAGCATCAATTTAACTTGACTTGCGACTCAATTTCTCTAGAAGAGACCGTTTTACGTCTGGGAAAGTATAAGAGGAAGTTCAGAGATGTTAAGTTTTTATGGCAGAAGTCATACTGCTCGTTTGACATGGAATGATTGTGATCTATGTGGAATGTGAGAATATTGAATACAATGGGAGTTGTCTCGGGCGTGTGAAAATCGTTGTTGTTGTTAAATTGTTGGTGGACAGGAACGTTTTTTTGTTTTGCCCACGATCTTTAGCATCGACTAATGAAGACATTTGGCCAGATTTAATAAGCAATGGTACAGAGACCCCACGACATTATATGACTCCGTAAGGCAGGGGTTCTCAACTCCAGTCCTTAAGACCCCGCCAACAGGTTGGCCTTTAAGGATATCCCAGCTTCAGCACAGGTGTCTCTATCAGTGGCTCAGTTGAAGACCAAGTTGTAGCAATAAATGGATTAACTTGTGTGAGTAAGTAGCTCCTCTCTTAGTTACTGTTGTTCCTCAATACAACTATCAGTTCATGCAATTTGTACAAATCCCCCAGTCAGTACAATGACTATGGATGCGCAAAACCATCCGACGTGCAGTCAGGACATTTTTAGCGGTTTTCTCCTCAAACAGCTAATAATGCTGCAAAATTAGTGTTAGATTTTGCCATTTTGATGGCTTTTAATGAAATATCGCCAGACAGTGAGCGAAACATTTTATCCAGGATGCCATCTGATTGGAAGAAGGCAGCCACGCTTCCCGGGGGGAAGAGGGGTTAACCCCTTCATTACTTTAGTGGTTGGCAAAGCATTTCTTAGCAATGCTTTAGTAGGCACTATGGTAATGAAGGGGGTAAGTAATGTGTTTTAATTTTGTACATTTATAATTTTTTGTATTGTAGCTTACCATTGATTGCTAATGTGGCAATGCCCCCATTGAGAGGCCTTAAGTAACCACAGTGACAATCAATGGTTTTAATACGTATTTTTTTTTTTTTTTTTTTTTTTATAGTTAATGCACAAAAGCATTATTTGGCTAACAGGGATATTGGGCATTAGTCTAGAGGAGGTAGGGTTGTTTGGGGGGGGGGGGGGCGTTGGGTAGGGGAATGGGTGAAGTGGGTTGTTAAGCCTACCAGGGGAGGGAGGGGATGGATGGTGGGGGAAGTTAACCCCCTCAGTTACCTTAGTGGTTAGTACTAGCCACTAAGTAACCCCCCCCCCCTCATTTTGTATTTATTCTTTACCAGGTGCAATATTAACTTTACTGGAGTTTGATTTATCCCGGTCTAAATTTCTTGTTAATCCCTTCAAAAAAGTTCCAGAATCCTGTGAGTTTGTGATTTATGTATGTATGTTGGTGTGTGTATGTGTATGTATATATATATATATATATATATATATATATATATATATATATATATATACACACACACACGCTAATAGGATGATCAAATTTGTTTTAATTATTTTTATATATGTCCCTTATAATGTCTCTATTAGGGAAACGGTCAAGTTTACATCTAGTTAGATTCAGTCTTATTAACCATATATCAACATTTATCCCAGTTTAATGTATCCAGGATATACCCTATCTTCTATACAGCAGAGATATTAACAAACGGTTACATTTGATTAACATATTTATTGGTTATTATCCTGATCACCTACTGCCAAGTTACCATGATTAGAGGACATGCTATTTAAATGAGACTTGTGATGGGAGTTCCCATCCGCATCCCAGACTCCTGACGAAGTGGGAGGAGCGCCCACGAAACGCGTGAGAAAGCAGGCAGACTTGGCAGAGCTGTTCCGTGCAGTGAACTCACGGCCGATAGCAGGGTTGAGGAGGTGACGTTACCATCCACTAACTCCGGATACCGGGCAGAGGGCATTTGCCGACGCTGACACACGGAGAACAACCCCCCGCTGAAGGAGCACACTCACCGAGCAGACGATCCTCACACTGACTTACATAGTTACATGGTAGATGAGGTTGAAAAAAGACATAAGTCCATCAAGTTCAACCTATGCTAAATTTAGACAATAGCTACTTTAGCCTATATCTATACTTACTTATTGATTCAGAGGAAGGCAAACAAAAAAACCCAGTGTTGTATCATCCAATGATATCTCATAAGGGGAAAAATAAATTCCTTCCTGACTCCAAGAATTGGCAAAAGGATTATTCCCTGGATCAATATTCTTCCCATGTACTGTATACTTAAAAGACGTCCATCCTTCTTTTTTTTTTTAACAAATCTATTGTATCTGCCATCACAGTCTCCAAGGGTAATGAATTCCACATTTTAACTGCCCTTACTGTAAAGGACCCTTTCCTTTGTTGCTGGTGAAATCTCCTTTCCCACAACCTAAAGGGATGACCCCAAATCCTTTGTACTGCCCTTGGGATGAATAGTTCTTTTGAAAATTCCTTGTACTGTCCCCGAATATATTTGTATATAGTAATGATATCCCCTCTTAGACACCTTATTTTCTAATGTAAATAAATCTAATTTAGCTAGTCTCTCCTCATAAATTAGATTCTCTATCACCCTTTATTAATTTGGTTGCTCTTCTCTGCACTCTCTCTAGTTCCATAATGTATTTTCCAAGGAGTGGTGCCCAAATTTGTAATCCATATTCAAGGTGTGGTCTTACTAATGCTTTATAAAGGGGCATAATTATGTTTACTTCCCTTCCATCCATTGTCCGTTTAATGCAAGATAAGATCTTTGCCTTTGCAGCTACTGCATGACATTGGGCACTATTGTTAAGCCTGCTGTCTACAAGCACTCCTAAATCCTTCTCCATCAAGCATTCCCCCAATTTATCCCCATTTAATTTGTAAGTCACCTGTTTATTCTTGCTTCCCAAATGCATAACCTTACATTTATCTGTATTAAACCTCATCTGCCATTTACCAGCCCAAGTTTCCAGTCTCTCTAAGTCCTTCTGAGAGAAATTACATCCTGCTCTGATTCTACAACCTTACACAATTTAGTATCATCAGCAAAGATGGAGACTTTGCTCACTATGCCAACCCCAAGGTCATTAATAAACAAGTTAAAAAGCAAGGGTCCCAGTACCGATACCGGAGGTACTCCACTCACGATCTTAGCCCAACCTGAAAAAAGTTCAATTTATGACAACCCTCTGTTGTCTATCCTTCAACCAGTTTTCAATCCAGGTGCATATATTTTTACAGAGTCCAATTTGCTTTAATTTGTACACCAACCTCTTGTGTGGAACCGTATCAAAAGCCTTTGCAAAATCTAAGTAGACCACATCAACTGCATTACCCTGGTCTAAATTCCTACTTGCCTCCTCAAAGAAACAAATAAGGTTAGTTTGGCATGATCTATCCTTCATAAAGCCATGCTGACTATTACTAATAATTTTGTTTTCCATTAGGTATTCCTCAATAGTATCCCGTATTAAACCTCAAGTAGTTTCCCCACTATTGAAGTCAGGCTTACAGGTCTGTAATTCCCCGGGTGTGATCCAGCTCCCTTTTTAAATATAGGCATCACATCTGCTTTATGCCAATCTTGTGGTACTGAGCCTGTGGAAATGGAGTCCTTGAATATTAAATATAATGGTTTGGCTATTACTGAACTTAACTCCTTGAAAACTCTTGGATGTATGCCATCGGGGCCAGGTGCCTTATTTACTTACTGTACATTTTTTCAAGCCGCTTATGAACTTCTTCCTCAGTTAACCAATTGTTCATTAATATGGAGGTTGTGGCTTCCTCCTGCGGCACTACTATTGAAATTGATTCTTCACTGGTAAACACAGAGACAAAGAATTTGTTTAATACCGCTGCTTTTCCTTATCTCCAATAATCTGCCTGCCCTGTTGATCTTACTTTCTATTGCAATCTTTTTTCATTATCTATTTTTGCTAATTTGATTGCCGTTTTGCAATTTTTGTTACATTGCTTATAATTCTGATACAATGCCTCCATCCCTTCTGAATCTAAACACCTTCCTCTTCTTGTCCATTTCCTCCCTTACCTGTTTATTTAGCCACATTGGTTTTGACTTATTTCTTTTATACTTATTACCAAAGGGTATACACTGATAAGTGTGCTTTTCTAACAATGTTTTAAAGACTGCCCATTTATCTTCTACATTTTTCCCTGCAAAAACATCATCCCATTGTATTACTTGTAGATTAGTCCTCAGTTTATTCAAATCTGCTTTTCTAAAGTTTAAGGTCTTTATTGAACCCAAGTAATCTGTTTTTTGATCATTTATTTCAAAGGAGACCATGTTATGATCACTGTTACCCAAATGTTCCAGGACTTGAATATTTGCTATTACGTCTACATTTTTTTATATTACCAAATCCAGTATGCCCCTCTCCAGGTTGGTTCCTCAATAATTTGGGTCATATAATAGTCTTTAAGCACCCCCCAAAACCGGTTTCCTTTTGTTGTAATGCTAATCTCATTGCCCCAGTCTATGTCTGGATAATTAAAATTACTCACTATGAAAACATGACCTTGTTTTGATGCCTTCTTCATTACCTTTAATCATTAGAGTACCTGGATACTGTGTCCATGCGAACAGCCATTGAATTTGTGTGGGAGTTTTTAATCATCTTTTAACATACATACACCTCCCAACCTAAACATACAGGGATTATGCATTACAAACTTACATATTTCCAGGATTCTGTTTTTTCACCCGTATACATTTAATACTACATACTGTAAACACGTGTTATATCATACTAGATCCTGCTCTGCATTAATTTATAGGTAAAGCTACCGGGACTATACTGTAGGTATTATACACGCGTCAGCATATCTTTTTGCCTATACTTATTATAGGTGTTTACCCATAATGCATTGCTTATAATTCACTCTTAATTGTCTGTGGCTGAATAATAAATCTATTCTGTAAATCAAGTGTCCTTTAAATGCACTAACATTGATAGTCTAACGCTTGTTTTGATGAAGTCAATGCCCAAATCTCAGTTTATTAAGATTTCAGTTTCCATGACTTCAAAGGCTCTTAATAAAATGAATCATTTTGCATATCGCAGCGCTGAAAATGCTTTTGCATACATTGATTTGAAAGTAATTTGCATAATCTGATTTCAGATAAATTGGTTACGTTTAAACCGAGCGGGTTTGTGAGGCTTAAAATTTGCACCCTCTTTATTAAGGTTTCTATTTATTGCACTGTGAATTCGTAAGTGTTAGAAGGAACAGTAGCGCAACCAGGAAGGGGGGGGGGGGTGCAAGGCTGTAAGAGAACAGCTCCTCCATCTGTATCGCGGCGTTGTGATGCTGCAGCGTGATGGTGACACCATGTGACTTGGCTGCGTCACTTGATGGCACATTGTCATGGCAATGCTTCTCTACATCATGACGCTGCAACTGCACCCCCCAATCAGATTTTCTAATTACGTCCCTAAGGACGTAAGTTGTGTACCAGAGGTCCCCAACCCGAGTCCTCAAGGACCACCAACAGTGCAGGTTTTACGGATACCCCTGCTAGAGCACAGGTGGTTCAGTCACAATGATTGGGCCGCCTGTGCTAATGAGAGGCTATCCTTAAATCCTGCACTGTTAGCGGCCCTTGCGCACTGGAGCTGGGGACCTCTGCTATAAGGCTTGGTAGACTTAGATGTGCTATTTAATTTTGTTTTACAAGGTTTGGCTTCATTCTAATGTAGCGCTGCTTCCCCCCCTCTGGGAGATTTACTCTGGCTACAGGTCAATGTGGTGCTACATACCTGTTTGATTCAGGAGAGGCTGAGCTGCCGCGATGTTGTGGTGAAACAGGACAGGCTTTAGGCGGTTTCAGGCAGTAGTTCTTCTCGTGGTTCTGCGCCACCAGTCACAGTAGGCTCCAGAGTTCTGGAGACAGTCCCTCCTGTGACAGTCCTCTGAACATACCCCTACCCAATAGATTGTAGACTCAGGCAGGGGTATATAAAATGGGATCCTTTATTGAGACAGCCACTGCAGTTCTTGTTACAGCGGATGCATGATGTTACTCGCAGGATCCAGGTGTTAGGATGGCCGTAGGCCACACTGGTAGGGTGGAGGCCCGGCCAGGTGCCTCAACTCTTCCCCAGCCCATAACGGGCAGGAGGCATAGGTCTCTACCCCCCAAAGGGTGAACCTGGACTAACTAACTTTACATGCTTCCTCTCTAAGGCACAGAAGGGCACTAGCTCTGCACCATGACTGGCTGTACACAGACCCAGTTCCACCTCCACACCCTGTCACTCAGAGAGGCTGCTGGAGGAGGGGAAAACCCAAGGTGACAGTCTGTTATAGCCTGCATCTATCAGGGCTCACATAACAGGGGGCAATAGAAGAATAGCCAAAACCTACCATGGCTACACTACTAACATAAATAATAATATGCACAATCATTTAACAGCAGCAAACCAAAGCGTGTTCTTATTGCTTTCCTGGATACTTGATACTTATGTAACGGACTTTCTGAACCAGCTGGACCCACCCAATCTCACATTGGCCCCTGTGGTCTAACTGGTCCCCATTACATGGATGTGTCTGGTGGTGCACCTGTTGGCTACAGGACTCCTGAGTCTCCCGCATGATGTTAGTGGGGATATCAGCAAGACAGGCGTTGAGGTAGTGTGCTTTGAGTCCTACCTATATCCAATGCAGCGCCTCCACCTCATCAGGATCTCTGCGTCCGCAGGGAGATGGATCTGATGAGGACCTCCTCTGTGGTGCCTCCTCCTGTGCAAGAACTTCACTCCCACACAGCAAGGGTTTGGTAAACTTGGGCATCTTTATTCTCAGCATAGGCAGACTGCCCCTCACAGCGGTCGTACTCAGCCGCTCATTGTTAAGCTGCTCATCCCTTCAGAAGGTCATGTCCTCCTGATGGAGTTGGGTCACCTCTCCCCTCAGGGAGATCACCACCTGTGTCAGATCCCTGATCACAGTGCAGGTACTAATGATTAACACACACTTGGAACTCCTACTTAACACACTCTCTAACTTTTGACAGTGCTGTGTCTTATATAACTTAGGGAATAGCCACACCCCTTGTGTCACTAACAGTGGACACAGAGTATGTTACCACTCCTCTGGTGTACATATGACACCTCACCAGGGTGTGAGGGCAAACCTCCATGATTGATGCTGGCAATCCTGCATACTTAACAGGTTTACTGCCAGCATGAGAGAGAACTGTATACCATTTTGATACATGGCTACATTTATAACAAGAACCCAGCTTGACTATTTATCCATTCACATCAGGTCAGCATAATATAGTTCCATCATAAGAGGGGAAAGCACATTCTTGTAACCGTGGCTTCCCATAGTTTGTCAACACGATCTAATAAACAGGATACGTGTTCATCTTATTTGTTTGGCACAAGTCTTCATTTTAATTTCCTAAACAATTCTTACTTTCTGGGTGTAAATTTTACAGGGCGGCAGCCGGTCCCTGTTCCTCGTAGCAGTGTAATATCTACACGTAAGGCTGCGCCTATAGTGCCGGCGCCATCGCATCGCGGCAAAACAAATGCATAGTCGCCGTCGCGTGCACTATAAGTGGACGCGTCGGCGACGGAGCGGCAGTGCTACCAAAAATTTGGTAGTCACTGTTATTTGATTTTCTCGGTGACGGTCTCCCCTTGCGGCCAATCGGGCGCTTCTCCATGCCTCTGCCCGCCCCTTTTATGAGGTCGCCCAAAACTAAAGTGCAACTCTAGCGATTGGCGACGGGTGACGTTATGCATTGCCAGCACTATAAGCGCGGCCTAATTTATGACCAGGAAATATTCAGGCAGTTTTTCCTTGCATATATTTGATAATTTCTTGCTATTTTCCTTGTTTCCTCATTCCAGCCTCCTCTCTCCCTTATGGAAATATTTGTTGCTGTGTTGCCACACTGTATATTTCTTTGCTTACCATCTAATTCATTTAGTGAGACATTAATTAAGGCAATGCATGGAAAAGCTTGTGATGCTGGTAACGTCTATAGTAGGAATTAGGAATGAGATAGACACATAATATATAATGGGACATATTTAACATGGTGTTCCTATGCTTCATTTTTCCCATTTTGCTGACAGCTGCTCTGGCTATCACTCTGTGTCAAATGTAAAAAAACAAACATAAAACATTTAACAAAGAAGAAACATAAGCAGCAGTCACAAACAGCACATGGTGCAGTGCATCAAAACATACTTCTCTTTGGGATGATACATCTCCTCTTCCGTAATGTATTCGGAAATATGACTACAGATACGATGAATTTAAAAACGATATTGGCCTCAGAGGATACACATTAATTTTTGCCCCACTACATGTAACACATTATTGGCAACATATGTGAGTTTTAAATTAATTAAAACTTTAAAATGGAAATGGGCACTAGCAATCTCCCTTGCTTGTTTGTAGGGGCTTTTGCATCTTTGGAGCTTGGGGCGTATCCTGGAGCGAAACCACAGCGACATCCAGCTCTGAGAATCACTAGTTAATGAGATATTGTATTTAAATTTCCCTTCAGGGGGAACAAAATGGCTGACAAACTTTGGATCAATAGGAAGCAGCTACACCAAGGGTGGCCAACTACAAAACCTATACGACCATCAACAGGTCAGGTTTTCAGGATATCCCTGCTTCAGCACATCTGGCTCTATCAGTCCTTGCTTCAGCACAGGGGGCTCAGTCTTTGACAGAGCAGCTGATTGAGCCACCTGTGCTGAAGGAGGGATATCCTGAAAACCTGCCCTGTTGATGGCCGTGGAAGACTGGAGTTGACTACCCCTGGTGTAGCAGCTTCCTATTGGACGGCCATTTAAATCCCCTTTAAAAACCAGGAAGTACTACTGCCAATTTCAACGGCATGAACCTTGCGGTCTCCAGGGCTGAAAACCCCCAATTCCCATCGCGTAAAACTCTCTAACAGAATGAAGGGGGTGAGGGGGGGTTAGTTAGTTAGGGGGAATTGCTGCCTTGAATTATACAGTACTTCTTAACTTTCTATGGTTTCCCCGTATTTTTGCATTGTTTTTATAGATGAGTATTTTCTCTGCCGTTTATCTTCATATTAATGACACAGCGTGTACGTTCACTGGTCTGCTGGCTTATTTGCTCTGTTTCACTGCTTGAGAATGAGACAGATGTCAGTATGGGACTTTGATTGCCGCCTGGGTATTTCCTAATCCTCTGAATTGCTGTACTGTATATAGTCGCTGCATATGCCCAGGCTTTCATTTTAAAAAAAAATATATGAAAGGGAATAAGCTTATTAAAATACAAAGTTCTGATGATATTTCTTTGAAGTCCTCACATGGCATTATCATAACTTTTCCTTTTCTAATGAAGACCTGGGAGCACAGGGATAAATAATGTTATGTGCAACCTAATCTTTTCTTTATTTCTTCCCCCTTTCAGTCACAATATTTTGCTTTATGAAGATGGCCACGCAGTAGTTGCCGATTTTGGAGGTGAGATTTTTGAGCAGTTTATCAGATTATACGTTTATCACAGAAGTTCAGCTCCATTCAAATGAACAGAACTTAAATCTTCTCCAACACCAGGAAAACTACTTCACATGATAATGATAACAATAACTTTATTTCATACAGCGCTTTTCTCCCAGTGGGACTCAGCGCGTCACTATTACAGTCCAGCGCGCGGTACGCAGCACATAGGAATGTTACAGACACAGTCCCTGCCCTGTGGAGCTTACAATCTATATTTTTGGTGCCAGAGGCACAGGGAGATAAAGTGACTTGCCCAAGGTCCGCCGCCGATAGGGGGGAGAGAGCCGGGACAAGTCGGTGGCTGCGTGGGGCCCGGCCGGTGCTGTTAGTTGGGCCGGGCCTGGCTGCTGGCCCTCTAGTTGCCACCGGGCCCCGGCTCTCTCCCAGCTTCGGGCCTACCTCACTGACAGACTGTCCCACGCCGAGCTTCTGATGCTGGTGCATGCCGGGCCTCTCTAACGTCGGCACGTGCCGGAAGCAAGTTGGCTCAGATTTAGGCGCGCACTGGCATGAGAGGGAGGCCCGGCGGCAACAAGAGGCCCAGCGGCCACAAGAGGCCCAGCTAGAGGCCTGAGACCATCCCCAAGTTAAGGCTGTATTTTATATGTATTTGGGGGGTGTTTTTTGAATATGTATTTCGGGGGGTTGGAGGTGGGTTATCTGTATTTGGGGATGGGATTTCTTATATAGATTTGGGGGGTAGGGTTTGGTATGTATTTGGAAGTTGTATATATATGGGGGGTAGAGTTGTTTTGTACGTATTTGGGGTGTGGGGGTTGTATACATTGTATACATTTGAGGTCTGGGTGGGTTGCTATATTGGGGGGGTGGGGTTGTATGTATTTAGGTAGTGGGGAGTTTTTTGTATATGGGGGTGGTTTTTTTTGGTGTGTATTTTGTTGGGGGGCATGAGTGAGGAGGGGGATTGAGTGAGGGTGGGATAATTGACAGAGGGGTGGGACAAAGTGAGAGAGGGAGTGAGGGAGTGAGTGAGGAATGTATATGTATTTGTGGATGGGTTTTTTCATATGTATTTGGGGGATGGGGGGGAGTTTGGTATGTATTTGGGGGTGGGGGGGAGTTTGGTATGTATTTGGGGGTAGGGTATTTTCTGTATGTATGTGGGCGGTTTGTATATATATATAGGGGGGGGTTGTATGTATTATGGCGAGAATGAGTGAGGAGGGGGATTGAGTGAGTGGAATAATTGATGGAGGGGAGAGAGTGAAAGGAGAGAGGGGGTGTAAAAGAGGGGGTGAGTGAGGAAAAGAGGAAGTAAGATTGAGACGCAGGAGAGAGAAATACATGGGAAATGTGTGTAATATATCAAAATGCTTCAGTGACTTTTCATTTATTTTCGTAAAACCGTTTTTAGATACATATCTAGTGTTTGCCTAAGAAATATATATATATATTTTGTTTTCAACAGAATCTAGATTTCTTCAGTCAATGGACGAGGATAACATGACGAAACAACCTGGGGTTTGCTACATATATTATCATCAGCGTATAACACCATGAGAATAATAACACACTGCCTCACGAATAATTAGATTCTTCAATTATCTAGAGATCCTTTAGCGGTCTTCAATGGCCTCCTTGTTACAAAGTTAAAGGACCACTTATCACTACTAATGCTTTTACCTGTCTGTCTTAATCAATATACTCCCCCGCCATAATCTTTCTTTGCTGCCATTCTGCTCTGCTTTCTGCTGACTGCGCTCCCCTAACTCTCTAAGTGCCTCTTTATTGTGTCGCAGGGAAGTGCTCACTCTCTTGTTTTGCTGTTTGGATACCTTTTGCTCTGGGACCTATTATATTTTTACATCTTTCCTCAAGAACAGTATTTGGTCTTTTGGGCAAAGTTGTTTCCACGTTCGAATATTTCTTTAGTCGAACAACTTACAAATGATGTTGTTCATGAGCGTTAAGAGCCACGTTTATTAAGCGACTGGGCTGTAAGGTTAGCACCACTTATCAAACATGGCCCTTAATTCAACATATCTATACATTTGGTGACAGCACGGCACTATCGTATACCATGTATTATAATGAATGGGTCCTTCCTGCAGCATTGTTTAACAGAGGGGTGCCCAACTCCAGTCTTCAAACCCCCCCCCCCCCCCCACCCCCCAAACAGGTCAGGTTTTTAAGATATCCCTGCTTCAGCACAGGTTGCTCAATCAGTCTTCGAATGAGCCTCTGATTGAGCCACCTGTGCTGAAGCTGGGATAGCCTGAAACCCTGACCTGTTGTTGAGGGCTGGAGTTGAGCGCCCCCTGGGGGAACAGACACTGTATGTGCTGAGCGCACCCTTCCCGTGAGATGATGACACTTGCCTGGTGCACCTAAGTGTGGTCTGTCACCAGATTACAAGATCAATCCTTAGAATGAAATACATTTCCTGAATTCATTACTAACGCTGCACAGATTAACATTGTTTTTAGAAGAAGAATTACTCAATATACATTTTCCTTTACAAAGTGAAGCTCCTGTCATCACAGAACACAACGTTAGTCTGTTGCTATAGAAACAGCTAGCACACAAAGTGCTAATTACTAGTTGAATTTAATGATGAACACAAATAATGATGAGGAGAGGATTTGTTAATAATGGAACATTTTTATGGATCCTAATTCCTGCCATGCCACAGTTGGCCCAATATGCCGCGTGTTTTTGATACGGACGCACGGCCAGTGAAGGAGGAGCATTTTTCTGTAGCAATTTCCTTTAACCCTTTTTGAATACACTGAAAAGTAACTTCCCCGTTGAATTGATCAGAAATCTTCCAAGTTAGGGGAAGATGCCGTCACAGCATATTGGATAAGGACTTATTTGTTTCTCTCCATTTACTGTAAATTCCTTGCAGATTGTGATACCTTTTAATGGAACATTTGCATCCTTCAGAGAATGTATGGGGCCTGGGTGCAATACCTATGAGGAACGCTCACGTTGGCTATTTCATTGTTATCAAAACCTGCAAAAAACATTTACATTTTCAGACTAGTCCGGCTACTAGAATAATTACCATGGCGATGTACATATCTGATAGAAGCAAGTAACGTTGCTTTTTTGAGAAAGCACAAAATGTCCCTTAGTGTAAAATTAATAACTTAAAGTAGCAAAGCATGTGAAATCTTATTGGGGTTTAAAAATAAATAAAAATAAATCAGTTCTGTAGTATTAGATAATAGTAACTGATTTTTTAATAATTATTATTCAACCCTTCACGCCATTTTTAATGAGTTTTAAAGCATCCTTTGATTTCCATAGCAGGATTTAGCACAGCTCCCCAACAGGGCAAGATCTTTGCAACACTTTCCTGTTTGTGATAATTTGTTGTCAATGTTATCAGCAGTTGGAGCTGCAAACTGTAACAATAGATAATTTTACCTTAGTAATATAAGAATACATTGTAGCTGCTGAGTTACACTGACTGAAGGATTGATTGAAACTGAAAGGCGGCCATTATGTTGGGCACACAGTCAGGATTTTTTACAGATTTATAACAGGAGCACCAAACGATTGCCAGTTTAGGTAAGAATGGAGAATTATACATTGTCACACGCTTTAAATATAAAAAGGGGGAACATAGCGTTCCTGTTTTAAAGCAACAGTACAAGCTGCCTTTTTTCTCTCTTCCCTTTAATATGTGCATCAATACAATCTACACAATAATAAGTAATTAGCCAAGATGCCGATCGATCCGTTCTCCTGTGATCGATCGGCGGAGATTCGACTCGGGGGTTCACTAAATTGCTATCAGTTCAGCAGAAGAGGACCAAAGATGCAAAGTTCTGTGGGGAAGATCATGTGACCAGGCAGTCACTAGATACAATTGGTGCACTGCTAGAGAGAGGGCAGGACTCGAAAAGGGGTATGCCAGAGCCTGTTCCAGAAGAGGAAGGGGATGTGACTTTGTAAATGGTTGCTATAGCAACAAAAAATGCTTGTTACATTATAATACATTAAAAATGTCATCCAGGGTTTTTATTTATTTAAATAAATACATTAGTTCTGTACTATGAGAACATACGTGTAGCATTAAAAGAAAACAACACGCGTAGATATTGCTTGGCTCTAAGGAACTGCTTAAGTATGTATAATTGTTAAAATGTGTATGTTTGCTTATAGAATCTTCGCTGGATGGCCCCTGAAATCTTCAGTCAGTGTACTCGCTATACAATAAAAGCCGACGTTTTTAGTTATGCTTTGTGTCTCTGGGAACTGTTGACAGGAGAAATCCCATTTGCTCACCTAAAACCAGGTAGGATATTGAATGACATACAAATGAACGAATGAATGTGGTTACTAGTTATCATTTCCGAGGCTGTTAATGGGAGAAAGGAAGAGAAATCTTTTGAATGTGTAAATTTGTGACCACGCGTTACCCACTGATAGACTATAAATCATCAGAGAATGTATTGGTACAGCACTCTGTTTTAATTATACGCTTAACACATTTTTTGCCTGCAATTTCTGTGTGCATAATTGCAGAAACCCATCAAATCATTTACATATTTCATATTTAAGTAGTATGTAGGAAAATGGGAACTAGCTTTGTGTATTTACACATAGAGCTTTTCTAGTTATTATTTTGTCGAGCTTCAAATAAGAACATTTAACCACCGTTGGTATAAATTGCCATCTTGCTCAAATAGATATATTGCTTTGCCGGACATCCGACTTGGCGCAGCTTCGGTAACGTGGATAGGAGGAAAGATCCACATTGCAGCGTCTGACCTTCCATGTTCACTTGTTGAATATTAGTGGAAGTGTTCTTTAAAATGATAGATTTAGATTTCTAGAAGCTTCACAACTTGTGCAAATATAGTGTCTATTATTCATAGTCTGCACAGATATCTGGCAGAAAAGGGCTTTCATACTAATATATTGAATTTTGCTAAAGATTGACAGTTGCTTCTTCTTTCCATTGTTGTTTACAGTAATGGAAAACTCAGGGAGCACAAGTCATCGTTGGGCACATACAAAAGCAAACACAAGAATAGTGCAATAGTGAAATCCTGTATAGACACAGAATGAGGGGTAGGAAGGTGGACTCCCCAAAAATGCACACACACAATTCTGATAGAATATATAAGCCTTGGACCCCAGAGTCAGGGATGATGCCTTGATTTAATTAGCTCGTCAAGTTACTTGGAGTGGCAAACAGCAAATCTCACCAAATAATGAAAACAGGAACAGGATAGTGAAGAGGGTTCAAATTGTATTAATGCACAAACAATAAGTTTAATAATGCAAACTCGCATATTGACCCTCATACAGGGCAATGTACGACAAAGTGCTGGTTTCTGTTTCCGGTGGTGGGAGCTCAAGGTGCTGCAGTCGTAGGAGCTCTCTTAGCGGGGGCTGGTGCACATACAGTCCTTGTGTTCCTAGCGTCCTCCTACTAACACGTGTCATCGCTGCGTGCCAGTCTGCTTTTGAGAAAGGCCAAGTGTGGCCGAAACGTCAAGTTATCTTGTTGGCAATATATTAGTTTGTTTAGAAATCCACGGAGCCCTGTTCCTTTACCCTTCATCCCTGCGTTCCAACAGACGGACCTCCAGATCGCGATTGCCAGACTTCAACTACGCGTTTCGCAAACAATGCTTCGTCAGGAGTCGTTCATAACCGAAACGCATAGAGCCGAAGTCTGGCAATCGCGATCCGGAGGTGTGACGTCATCATGCTGGGACGTCTGTTGGAACGCAGGGCTGACACGCAGAAGTAGGAGGACGCTAGGAACACGAGGACTGTATGCGCACCAGCCCCCGTTGCGAGAGCTCTTACGACCGCAGCGCCTTAGCTCCCACCACCGGAGTGAGAAACCAGCACTTTGTCGTACATTGCCCTGTATGCGGGTCAGTATGTGAGTTTGCATTATCAAGCTTATTGTTTGTGCACTAATGCAATTAATACCAATAACATACTACACTCTAAATATGAATATATCATTCTATACATAAGTTAATGGATGTATAATATAGCCCTATGATTTCCAATATAACATACATTTATCAAACATACTGTGTAATGCTATTATTTGCAATAAAGAAGAAAAGATCAAAAATAAAAACACAAATGTGAAAACAAATAGAAATAGTTTTTTTTTCTCTTTCCTCCTTTTTTCCCCAATTGATAGCATTACACATTGTTTTTTTAAATTGGTGTTATAGTGGAATTATTAGGGCTATATGATATGTCTGTTAACTTTTTTATAGATTTGTATTTTCATAATATTTAGAGAGTTGTATCTTATTTGTCATTTTATAGGGGTCCCATGTTAAAATGGACATGAAGCAAAAGGAGACACTGAGTGCTCATTTGTGGGTCATTAACTTCTATTTATATGTATATTTGTATGAAAGTGAGTCTTATGTACAGATTCCAAGATAGGTATAGAATAACTGTTCCAGTTTAGTAAGGCTTACCAGCACCTATAATTAGCGCTGCCAGACACCAGTAGACACATCCCCGACGAAATGGAATATCGCCCACGAAACGCATTGGGGTTTGCAAAGGAATGTATGAAACTGGGAGGGTACACAGCTAGACTGGACATTCGGCAAGACAGTGTAAGAGAGCGCAGGGGAACAGGATGAAGCTATGAGCACTTCTATACAGTATGTGCTGGTTTTAATATTTTTATTGTGAGTATTGTTTTATTCTTTTTATCTACTGTAGCGGAGTCCCCGTACCCTGTCTGTGGTGCGAGGAACTGCTACACTACTTAGCTGGTCGGCGGAGCACCGTGCGACCAGGGAGTTTTTGGGGGCAGCAATTTTGTGGCCAGGCGCGCATGCGCAGGGTCGGGAGAGTGGTGGCCATCTTAGAATGGCCCCCGCATAGACTAACGTTACTAGGAGTCCCAGAATCCTTGGGGGGAGTGATAACACGTGGATGGTCCCAGCCAATGGGATTCAGGCAGCAGGGAGGAACAGGATATCCTCCAGGGGCGTGGAGCCCACGAGTTAGTCTGACGGAGGCGGCAAGACAGAAGGTAGTGTTCAGGGAGCAGTAGCTTCTTGGGCTAGACCAGACTCTGTCCCTAGGCCCCAGTCAGGCCCTGAGCCAACCATAGCTCCGTATTATAGGGAAGGCCCCAGATAGGAACCCTCCTCACCTTAGCATTACTACTACACTATTGCGACAGTGGACGGACGTCCACGTGGCAGACTGCAGTGTTCAGGGACAGCGTACAGGTAACAGCAGCACACATAGTCGCCCGTGGTTTCCCTTATGCATAAGGAAAGAGGGCTACACTACATTAGTAAACAATACTACCCTATATTCCGTTTCCTCTTTCTACATCTCTCCTCCATCCATAGCCTTAATAAAAGCGTGTATATATAGAGAAGATACAAGAGCTGTTTGAGAGATTCTCAATGCTTCTAAAAGAAATTAAATATAAGTGAGTTGAACATATGAGAACACCATACTTCTGTCTCTGTAAGTTCTCCCCACTTACTACTTAGATTGTAAGCTCTTTGGTGCAGGGACTCCTTTTCCTATTGTTTTATGTCTCAAGCTCAATACATTTATTGAAAACACTACACTATACAGTATGTGTATATATGTATGTATATGTAACGGTGTTTCCCCCACCCGGTGGGAGATTTGGCCATTACGGATCGTGTGGTGCATGATACCTGCTGGTAACAGGAGAGCTGAGTCGTCCGCCGGTGGTAGTGGGAACACAGGACTAGGCTTCTGGGGTTCATACCCTACATATCTCTTTAGCAGTGCAGCGCCTCCATCTGCCGTAGGCTCCAGGGAACTGAAGGTGATCTCCCATGGTAGAACAATTACCTCTCCCCCCAGTAAGGTCACGCACCAGGCAGGAGGTATAACAACAGGAACGGTTTATTGTCTCTTCTGTACAGAAAAGTAACAAGCAGGCTTCTGACCGATGCAGTAACTCTCAGCTACCACTGAAGGATGGTCCCTGGACCGTCACTACAGGCCAAGGGCACCCGCAGCCATCCTAGCTCTTCCCTGCCTCTCTAGCAGAGGCAGAGGAATGGTCCACACTCACTCTCCCCCGGAGGGAAGAGGACTGGAGAAGGCCCAATAATCAGCCTCTCCAATGTGTGACCTGCCTTCCTCATGTAGGGAAAGGCACTGCTGAATTTGGGCGGTACCTGCCCTTAAGTACAGCCAGGAGGAGGGCATCAGGTCTGTCCCATGATTGGTCATGCCTAGGCCTGATGTCACCATCCCTTGCTGTCACTCAAGTGCAGCTCCTTGAAGGGGAAAACCCCATATCAACTACTGGCAAGGCCTGCTTGTACCAGGGCTTACTGCCAGGAGGGAAGCAGACTAGTAGCCACAGATGGCATGGCTACGTATGTATGTATGTATGTATATACATGTATATATGATTTTATATTTTTTCTCTCCACATGGTTGGGGTTCATTTTTTTGTGAGGACTGCTGCTTTGTTGGGGCTGCACTTGGTAACATTTTTAATTATCTGAGCACGATCAGTAGATATTTCATGGTGTATGTTATTATACAACTCTCGGAATTAGCATTGTTGACACTCTACATCTGTGGTATTGTTTTTCAGAACAATCTGTAGTCAACCACGAACAATGAAGCCTAATTATGCTGATAAGAAAATGTCCTACATTGTATTATATATATTAATTTTTGTTTTATAATGCTAAAAAAAAAAATATTTCTCCCCAAAGACATGATCATATTTCATGCCTGGAGCACAGTGAGAGAAAATTAGTTTCCAAGGTCATTATATGGAACCAACACTGGGATTGGAACCAGGTTCACTCCGTTCCAAAGCAGTATTGTTACGCCCCTTCCTCATCCTATAATCTGATGGTTTTAGTTCTCATGCCATCTACTTATTTTGTAAAGTTGCCCAATCTCGTGCTGAACTGTTCTATGACCTTTGCTGCCAATATCTGACGTGATCAAGCTACCCGTATCAGAATATTTGATTTCACATTGATGGAATTTTATTAGTGATGCATTCACATGAATAAATTCTGTATTTGATTCATTTGTTTGTGACTTTGATTTAGTGGGTAATGTTCCTATAATCTGATGGATATTTGATTCAATATATCCTAGGCTCTGGCGGTTAATAGATTAGATTCCTTGTGAGATATACAAAAGCCACATCACAAGTTTTTGACATCCAGTATGGGAAATATTGCACTAATATTTTTCCATGCATGATGCATTTATTTCTCCTTTCATTATGCTCTTCACATTTTTAAATATTTGAGTTCAACAGCATCTAAAGAATATTTGTTGAACTCGTATTATTAGGAGTAGAAAAAGGGCAGAGCTTCAAATTGAAAGCTAAATAGAATGGCAGAATGAGGAGAACAGAGCTCTTTCACACACTGGCATAAGATGAATTTCAGGACAAATTTGCATACTGCAAAATACTTTTCCAAACCCCACACCAATTGATTATATCCAGCCAGACATTTAATTGCACTAGCTGCAGAGTTAAAATACATGCAAACCATATTTTATTCATCTTCACCACTCATTTGAAAAATGTTTGGTTTTTAGTGTACACATGTACTACAAATCAATGCAGGAAATAAAGTGTTGCTGGGGAAGAAATGGGGGTCTGTTTGTAGCTGCTGAAATGGATCCGGGTTAGGAGAAAGGAGGAGAATGTGGATGATCAAAGAGTTAGATACCCCTTCCAGATAAAAGGAGAACGCCAATTAGCAAATGGACGCAAAGGAAACACAGATCTGGAGCCATGTGGTCTGATCAGAGGATGATATAGTTCCCTTTCCCCTGGTTTCACAAATCTGTCAGTGTCACAGGAAGAAAGGGAATAAATAGCGTCACGCCAAAATGATGAAAGGAGTACAGCTGTGTTGCATACATTCCCACTTAGTCCCAGCCAATCAGAAAGAGGGACGAGTTTAGTTACTGGAAGACTCATCAGTGCCCAGTGATGGGTTATGGATCACAGCAGTGGAAGGGTTGTGATACTAGGTGAAATGGAGTACTAGTGGGTTACCATATGTTTAACCTACTACTTCTCGTTCATTGTGCAAAGAGGCTGCAAACTCCCTTTTTTAACCTATCTGCTATTAGAGATGACTGCAGTGTGCTCAGGGATCAAAGGGGTTAACAATATTTTTAAATGGCCTGAGAGCAGAACATCCTTTTATTTATCAGGACTATGCTTTCCTGCATTTAAACACAGTATTACTACTCATGCATAGATTTGTATCATTTAAGCCCATAGGCCATACTATATGTAATATGGCAGATTATGGAGACGCTTAAAATTATATGGTTTCCATAAATATCTTAATAGCATTGGATTCTAGTAAAAATATTAGCCTATGATCATGATTACCATCATGTCCTTCAACAAAAATCCTATTAGATGCACTTCATAATTCAGGAGCATTGGTTCTGGCTCTTATTTAATTGTATTTGGAGAAATTGTAGTGACTTGGAAAATATCTTTGGTAAACAAATGTGTGTTCTTCCTAAATCCAGGTAAAATATACTCCCATATGGTAAAATATGTTTGTTAAAGAAAGCTACTAGTTATTCAAAATGTATCATGCATTTTCTGTTTTACTTTGTGCCTTGGAATATTTATACCCCTATAGAGCTGTTTATCCATTTAAAAACCAGGAGTAATAATAAATTACGGGATTTACATTTTTCTCCTTATTTTGACAGTTCTAAAATGGAGTGAACAATAAGCTGCAATAATGAGCATTAATGATTGAATCCAGATTACACTATAGCTCTAACCCTGTCCTAGATGAATCCAGATTATACTGTAGCTCTAACCCTATCCTAGATGAATCCAGATTATACTGTAGCTCTAACCCTATCCTAGATGAATCCAGATTATACTGTAGCTCTAACCCTATCCTAGATGAATCCAGATTATACTGTAGGTCTAACCCTGTCCTAGTTGAAGCCAGATTATACTGTTGCTCTAACCCTGTCCTAGATGAATCCAGATTATACTGTAGGTCTAACCCTGTCCTAGTTGAAGCCAGATTATACTGTAGCTCTAACCCTGTCCTAGATGAATCCAGATTATACTGTAGCTCTAACCCTATCCTAGATGAATCCAGATTATACTGTAGCTCTAACCCTGTCCTAGATGAATCCAGATTATACTGTAGCTCTAACCCTATCCTAGATGAATCCAGATTATACTGTAGCTCTAACCCTGTCCTAGTTGAAGCCAGATTATACTGTAGCTCTAACCCTGTCCTAGATGAATCCAGATTATACTGAAGGTTTAACCCTGTCCTAGAAGAATCCAGATTATACTGTAGCTCTAACCCGGTCCTACAAGAATCCAGATTATACTGTAGCTCTAACCCTGTCCTAGATGAATCCAGATTATACTGTAGGCCTAACCCTGTCCTAGATTCATACAGATTACACTGTAGCTCTAACCCTGTCCTAGATGAATCCAGATTATACTGTAGGCCTAACCCTGTCCTAGAAGAATCCAGATTATACTGTAGCTCTAATCCTATCCTATATTAATCCAGATTATACTGTAGCTCTAACCCTGTCCTAGATGAATCCAGATTATACTGTAGCTCTAACCCTGTCCTAGATGAATCCAGATTATACTGTAGCTCTAACCCGGTCCGAGATGAATCCAGATTATACTGTAGCTCTAACCCGGTCCGAGATGAAATAGAACTAGAACAATAACCTAGAGACGGAGCGTGGCTGTTTATGTTGGATCTCTGTACAGATGGACATTTGCAGAACTTTTCATAGTGCACCAATTATCTTCAATTTAAAGTAAAATCCAGTTTAGGATTAATATATACAATAAAAACAGAATAGTTACCAGATTAAGGGCCTCGTGCAGTAAACAGCGATAAACCAATTATCACCATTTTATGGCAATAAAGCCTACTGCTATTCAGTAAACCCTGATAAGTCGGCGATAAGAGAGCTTTTCGGCAAATTTTTTTGCCGAATTTTTTTTTTTAAATCACCAAATGCGCAGCGAGAAGCCACTTATCGGCAGCTTGTCAAACTCACGCTATTCCAGTATCACTGATTAGCTTATCAAGGCTAATCACCGCTGTAGAATGGAGATTTCCTCTCCAAATCGTCTCGCCATGAAAAGTTGGCAAGCAGGTGGTGAGAAGCTGCCGCTAAATGGCAAGACGGAATTTAGGGGAAAAAATGCATTTTTACTGCATCGAATTCATGCCGGGAGACTCAGGAGCTGATAGCCATTAATATCACCACTGGAGACGCCTGGCATGAATCAGATGCATGAAAAATGCATTTACAGGCAACTTCATTACCTTAGCGGCTAACTACTAAGGCAATGACAGGGTTAACCACCCGTGCCATGCTTATTGTGGGTAGCGGGGGTGGGTGAAGGTGGTATTTGGCCCTTGGTGTGTGTTTAGGCCTAGCAGGGGGGATTGCGGGTGGACTTAACCCTTGGGGTGGGTTAACCCCTCCCGCTACCCACCCGGTAGACCTAAACACCCATCCTTGGGGCTAATACCCCCTTCACCCACCACCACCACTACCCACAATACAAAAAAATACACACAACAGCCCTACTACCCACCTCCTAGGCCATCAACAAGCATTACAATATTTAATAAACACCAATACACAACCCACCCTCTGTGCCCCCACATAAAACGAATATTTATTTTTTGCCCAGGGGGCCCGCAAATGTCTAGCTACGCCACTGCTCTCAGGACATCCTACCCGATGATGAACCCTCAGAGGTTTGCAAGCTTGTAACATATTCAACTACTTGTAGGTCCTTTGACACATACACACACACACACACACACACACACACACACACACACACACACACACACACACACACACACACACACACACACACACACACACACACACACACACACACACACACACACACACACACACACACACACATATACACATATACACATACACATACACACACACACATACACACACATACACACACATACACACACATACACACACATACACACACATACACACATACATATACACACATACATACACATACATACATACACATACATACACACACATACACACACATACACACACACACAGACACACATACATACATACACACACATACATACACACATACATACATACATACACACACATACATACACATACATACATACACAGACACACATACACACACATACATACACACACACACACACACACACACATACATACATACATACATACATACACACATACATACATACATACATACACAGACACACATACATACATACACACATACATTCATACACACACACATACATACATACACACACACATACACACACACACATACATACATACACAGACACATACATACATACACACACATACATACACACACATACATACATACACACACATACATACATTTCAGTGGCGGTAGCAGCGCGAAATCTTTCTTTTCCCAGTCTTCCCCCCTGTCGGCCGGCTCCATTATAGAAAGGTTGACTAACCTCAGCCAATTATAAGTGCCACGTGCGCGCACACCGGAGCAAGCGTGCGGCCACTATATAACAGCGCTAACAAGTTTACTTTGTCTTTTGTTGCAACAATAGTTAGTTAGAGAGCACTCGGTTACCTGCAGATGTTACCTGCAGATGTTACCTGCAGATGTTACCTGCAGATGTCTGCCACAGGTGCTCGATCAAAGGTTAACTATTAACAAGTATTAATAATCGATGATGCCTCCATAAACATGTATTGTTTGATTGTTCTTGACAAAGGCTCCTGGGGGCCCGAACGTTCAATAGTCAGAAATAAATGATCACTTTTTCATCATTGCATCGCAGTGCGTGCTGTGGGAGCTGTGTCTTTCGTCATCAATGCTTGCTCTTTAGACCAGGGGTTCTCAACTTCAGTCCTCAAGACAATCCAACAGTTCAGGATATCCATGCTTCAGCACAGATTGCTCCCTGATTCAGCACAGGTGACTCTTCGAATGAGCCACTGATTGAGCAACCTGTGCTGCAGCTGGGATATCCTTAAAACCTGACCTGTTGGTGGGTCTTGAGGGCTGGAGTTGAGAACCTCTGCTTTCGACCATAATTATGGAAATAGAATATGCTAAATATAGTGTACTTATTTATATTCTCATGTTCCATCTCAGCACTGATGCATCGCTTATAGGTGTCATTCTCACTAAGCTTATTTCAAGCTGGGAATAGGAAAGCAATTAGAAATATGAGGCGTTGCACATGCAAAGCGTTCGAGAAAAAAACAAAAGCGATATAGTTTATTTTATTGAGTTTCATTGACTTCTCTGGAATATATTACTCAATATGGTTGACCAATAAAATATACAGCAAGAAACATTATTTGACATCAGATGCCTCATTATACACGTTGCAATCTCGGGCTCTGATTTGTGTACTTATTGCATTACATTTTAGCAAAGGTGACGCATGGAATTGTTACTCATTGTCTATTCCTTTCCTGCTTAATATACTGGAGAGCTGTAGTGGGTATACTAGTCTTTGAGAACACTAGATCCTTTTCATGTACAAAATATACTTTGATGGACCCTTAGAAGAGTTTTTACATGTATCCAGTTAGTACATGAGAGATGAACTTCAGGTGAAATCGAGGTCGTATTGGGGTCATTAAGGTTCTGTAGGAAACATGCAGGCTTAACACTTGTCAAGAAACCTTGATAACATTCCCATGAGGGGACCCAAACATTGGCCTTTATTCCCATAATGTACTAAATGTATTGTTCTATGCTATATACTTTATTTTTGTTTACATGTTGACAATTGTCACGCATTAAAAAGGGAAGGGATAGGCAAATAATCTCAGTGAGGGGCGAACTAAACCTCTTGTTAGTGTCGAACGCAGAAAGAGCTATAAGATGGACTCAACAGAAATACTATGAAAAAAGTAATAAAGCAGATAGAATGTTGGCACGTAAATTAAAGCAAAAACAAGCTAAAGCTAAAATTCATAACATCTATACTAAAAATGGCTCAGTATCCCACAATCCCAAAATTATAAGTGACGCATTTAGGGACTACTACACATCCCTTTACAATCTACCAGGCCCAATGGGATAGTCGGCTAAAGAGAAAAGAGCAATAAAGATTCGGAATTATCTAGCAGAATGCCGACTCCCCACTCTAGACCCAAATGACATCACAAACCTTGAAAAAACTATAGAGCCCCTGGAAATTATGGAAGCAATAAAATCCCTTAAAATTGGGAAGGCCGCTGGTCCGGATGGATTCTCTCGTCTTTATTACAAGAAATATTCCACAACTCTCCTCCCATTTCTTACCAAAGTATTCAATGAGATGCAACTAGGCCTTCCCTCCCTAGGGATATGCTTCGCGCTACCATAGTAGTAATCCCCAAAGAGGGGAAAGATCCTCTGTTGTGTTCCAGCTACAGACCTATTTCGCTGTTAAATACAGACCTAAAACAATACGCAAAGATCCTGGCCAACAGATTAAATAGTATCCTCCCTAAATTGGTTCATCCGGACCAGGTGGGGTTTGTCCTGGGCAGACAAGCCCTTGACAACACAAGGAGGACAGTGAATCTAATACACGTAGCAAATCTTACAAAGTGCCCATCTCTATTACTCTCCTTAGACGCAGAAAAAGAGTTCGATCGATTAGATTGGCAGTTTATGTCAGCTACGCTTTCGCAGATGGGATTCACAGCCAAAATTTTAAATAGTATAAACACACTATACTCCACACCAACGGCCACTGTGAGGTCGAACAGCTCTTTGTCTGACCCCTTTTCAATATTAAATGGAACTAGGCAGGGTTGTCCGCTCTCACCTTTGTTGTTTTCCTTAGCCATAGAACTATTAGCATGCCAGATAAGGATGAACCCCAATATTGCGGGTATTTCTGTTGGTCAGGAAGAATTCAAAATAGCTCTTTTTGCGGACGACATACTATTGTCGCTTTCAAAACCTCTCACATCCCTCCCTAACCTTTTTTCTGTTCTATCAGAATTCGGCTCACTTTCAGGTTATAAAATTAATCATTCCAAATCCATGGCCCTTAGTTTAAATCTCCCTAAAGAATTAGTAAAATTACTCCAACTAAATTTTGACTTTAAATGGAACGTGAACCATATTAAATATCTAGGGGTTCAACTAACAAAAAATTATTCAACTTTATATAACGCAAATTTTAAACCCTTCTTTGACCAGATAGTCAAGGACTTAGCCACTTGGAACCCATATATAATATCTTGGTTTGGGAGAATAACCACTATTAAAATGAACATTTTACCTCAACTCCTTTATTTCTTTCAAACCCTCCCGGTTAAAATCTGTCAGAAAGATCTAAATAATATTCAGAAGAAAATTTTGACGTTTGTCTGGCAAAACAGACGACCTAGAGTCCGCAAAGATATTCTTTATGTCCAAATCAGAAGGAGGCTTAGCTCTTCCGAACTTACAAAACTACTATAGAGCAGCTCAATTGGGGCAACTTGTTAGCTGGCATGCAAACCCAACCGAAAGGAGGTGGGTCGAGATAGAGGATTTGATTTGTTCCCCATGCAGAATAAAAAATCTTCTCTGGCTCAACAAAAAGTCTAGACCACCCGAGAGTTTGAAGAACCCGGTGATATCCTTTGCCTGTAATCTCTGGGACTACCTCAAATCCAAGTTCCAACTAACCGGTACCCCTTCCCTCATGCAACCCCTATTCTCGGACCCCTCTCTTCCCTTTTACACAGAAGACCCGCTCTCCCATACCTGGGTTCAAAAGGGACTCACGAGAGTCAAAGATATTCTCGTTCAAAGGAAAGTCCCCCCATTCGCTTCTCTACAAACGAATCATGATATCCCCTCTTCCGATTTTTTCAGATTTCTCCAAGTTAGGCATTATATCCAATCAGTCTACAAATCAAGCCAACCCCAGGCTTTGACTCTGTTTGAGGACTGGTGTCTACACCAGCCCCACACAAAGGGCATTATCTCCAGAATATATCAAAGTCTATCCTCTATCAAGAGCAATCAAACCCCCGATAAATATATGGTATGCTGGGAAAAAGACCTCAACTTCTGTATAGATCTCGATACCTGGAAAGACATCTGGGAAGCTGCCTCCAAAAATTCATCGTGCGTTGTAATAAAAGAGAATATTTACAAGTTAATACTCAGATGGTATATGACGCCTGCCAGACTGCACTCTTTTCTCCCAGCGGTCTCCCCTCTGTGCTGGCGTGGTTGTGGTGAAGTGGGGAATATTCTGCATATATTCTGGTCATGTCCCAAAATCCAACAAACATGGACGGAAGTGTTCACCTTAATACACAAGATCCTAGAAATCACTGTCCCACATGACCCAGTACTGTATATATATTGCTAGGCAAGCCAATAGCTAATATTCCCCGGAAAAAAAGCTAGAGTACTAGCCCAAATGTTAAATGCTACATGGTGTACAATTGCCAAAAATTGGAAACAACCTGCCCCCCCCCCCCATCCTTAAACCAAATAAATAACAAAATTTGGCATATAGTTTATATGGAAAAACTCTCAGCCTATCTGAACGGCTCTACCTCGCGATTTTCTGAGATTTGGGCCCCTTGGTTTCGCCATGCAGGTAAATCCCCATATATAGATTAGAATATTTGGAACAGAGTGATACACGTGGTAATTAAATTGTTGTGTACAATGCTATATTTTTACAAATGCTACCCCTCCCCCACCTTCCTGACCCCCCCGTTTATCTGTTATATGTTTTGTTAATTATTATTTTGTATGTTAAAAAACGCTCAATAAAAAATGTAAGTAATGAAAAAAAAAAAAAAAGGGAAGGGATAAGGGAGAGTAAACCGTAACTCAGAAAACACACAAACTTAACATTCAGCAGATGTACAGACCCAATATATATACTATTGTACGGTTTTACAATATCCCACACTTCACACTGGGGGCAACCGAATGACCCTCATTAAACAGGTTGGCAGATTGAGTGGGTTATATAGGAATTGTATAACATTGTTCCGTGGGATTAACAACAACAACAAACAATGGGGGAGGGAACGGGTATGCGAGATCACTGCTTCAACTAGGCAACGGAGCGGAAAGTAAGCATGGATTTCTGAAAGAAGAGAGGCTGTCAGAGGCTGCTGTAGATCAGTTAGATAAGAGAGTGAAAGAGGGAGAATGTGTGCAAGAGCTATACCAGGATGGAATACATATAGTAGGAGGTAAGGAAGGGTGAGCTATACCAGGATGGAATACATATAGTAGGAGGTAAGGAAGGGTGTGGAGCCGTGTTGGTCCTTTCTTCCATGTAATAACAGAGGAGGGAGAGGGAGTAGGTGGTATGATACCTTTTATTGGACCATCAAGTAGTTGATATGTTACAAGCTTTCCAACCTCTCAGGGTCCTTCATCGGGTATGGCAGAAATACAGAAGCACAATAGTAAGAGGAATATCTGGTTGCAATGGATGTTGTGAGGAGGTGGGAAATAAGATAAGGTAGAAACAGATACTTATTTGGCCTGTTCTAGCATCTTCGATAAGTGACTTATCGGGAATTTGGGGCAGTTCTCGAACGAGTTTGCAAGTGTAGCTATTCAGAAAGCTTCGATAACATGCCAAACTCGCTCAAGAAGTGCTTTTCCCCGATCGGTGGCACTCCCGCTCAGACAAACCGTGCGGGAGCTCTATAAAAACGCAAACTTGCATTTCTTGTGAAATCGAGTTTTTCTAGTAGCTCCGAGATGCACATCGCTGCAACTCGCAGGCTCTGATCTCGCAGGCTCTGATCACGCCACCCTTGAGATGGAATCCACGATGTGACTGAAGAAATGTATTTTTTTACTGCATTGGATTGAAGCCGGTTGTCTCCGGAGCTCACCCGCATTAATATCAGCTCCAAAGACCCCCTTCTTCTATCCTATGTAATAAAAATACATTTACACGCATTTTCATTACCTTAGCTTTATAGGCATGCTTTAACACTGTGCCAATCAATGGGTAG
Source organism: Ascaphus truei (assembly GCF_040206685.1). NCBI lineage: Eukaryota > Metazoa > Chordata > Amphibia > Anura > Ascaphidae > Ascaphus > Ascaphus truei. The sequence goes on along the minus strand of NC_134492.1, from coordinate 10,543,863 downwards.
CGGGGGGGGGAGGGTCCCCCGGGGGTGGTAGCTGGGGAGGGTGGGTTAACCCCTTAATGACTATAGCGGTTACTAACCGTTGAGGTGATTAATGGTGTAGGGGCCATTAGTTTGTATTTTTTATTGTACTATTGCTGTTGCTGCCCATGGAGGAAAAGGATGGTGATGAGGATGAGAACAGTCTTAATCATGGCAGGGGTAAGTGCCCCTAGAAAACGATCAAATTGCCATGATGAACTGGGGTGCACCTCTGCGAGACCTCTGCTGAACGTCATTAGGGCACTGAATGATATTGTTGAAACCAAAATGAAAAGTTTATGCGATTCATGTATTGCTTGTAATTTCTAATGTGTCTGTTTAGCTGCAGCGGCGGCTGACATGGCTTATCATCATATCAGACCACCAATCGGATATTCCATTCCAAAGCCTATATCTTCATTGCTAATGAGAGGCTGGAACGTGTGCCCTGAAGTAAGTGCATTTACGTCTCTTTAATTTCACATTTTCATCTTTGTAAGATGAATGCGCGATATGTGATGAACGCGGGGGTGTGTGATGGACACGGGGGCGTGTGATGAACGCGGGGCATGTGATGAACGCGGGGCATGTGATGAACGCGGGGCGTGTGATGAACGCGGGGCGTGTGATGAACGGGGGCGTGTGATGAACGCGGGGCGTGATGAACGCGGGGGCGTGGGATGAACGCAGGGGCGTGGGATGAACACGGGGTGTGTGATTAGTGTGGGGGCGTGTGATTAGTGCGGCGGCGTGTGATCAATGCGGGCGTGTGATGAACCCGGGGGCGTGCGCTGAACGCATGATATGTAATGAACGCGGGGGCGTGTGATGAACGCGGGGGCGTGTGATGAACACGGGGGCGTGTGATGAACGCGGGGCGTGTGATGAACGCGGGGCGTGTGATGAACACGGGGGCGTGTGATGAACGCGGGGCGTGTGATGAACACGGGGGCGTGTGATGAACGCGGGGCGTGTGATGAACGCGGGGCGTGTGATGAACGCGGGGGCGTGTGATGAACACGGGGGCGTGTGATGAACGCGGGGCGTGTGATGAACGCGGGGCGTGTGATGAACACAGGGCGTGTGATGAGTTCATATGCAATACAATGGAAACTACAACTTCCTTGAATGGAATACTCAGTGTGTCTCTTTATATAAGGGTGTTCTTCTTCTGCTTTGATGATCGCCTAATTAGGAACTAATATATCTCAGTAAAAGATGCTGTAGTTATTCAAAAATGTTTAAAGCAAAATTTGCTGGAAATGTTGTTTTTTTTGTATGACTTTTTATTGAACGTAAGCAAGTGTCCTGGAAATATAACTGTATGCTCATTTGCATGTCTTAGGCAGGTCTGCAACCCCGCCTTTATATATATATATATATATATATATATATATATATATATATATATATATATACTCTTTGCTGTGGAGGGTTTTTGTCACTTTTTTTACTCACCATAAGTTAACTAAGTATATATATATATATATATATATATATATATATATATATATATATATGACACACACACACATTATCATCATCATCTTTAGCCCGTGTCTCCCCACTGCTGGATGAAGCCTCCTCAATGATCTTCTAGGTACTGCAGTTACAGCCGCTCTTCTCCATGACGCTCCAACACATTTTCGAGAGAGATTAATATATATATATATATATATATAATGGAGATACATTTAATGCCAAGGTTACAAGGAGTTGTAACTGGGATTTGAACTGGGTTCTTTTGACTCAAGACAACGTCCCTCTAACACAACTTCTACTTCCTCTTGTGTGTTTCATTGTATCCTTTGTTTTGTTTAACATGTTCGGTGCTGGTTGCATCCTACACTTGATCTAGTACATCTTTTAAATCCGTTTAGGGCAGGTGGTATTAAAAAGGAAAGCATTCATATCGATCTTCTAAATAATAAAGCATAACATGAGAAAAATAAGATTTGTTCTGTGACATGCGTAACATGATTAGCCTATTTGCAAAACTGGATAAAAGTGCATATCCATACAAATAATCACACATTTAAGCGGAAGATAAAGATTGATTTGTTTAGCTGGTCTCCGTGCGGGGGATTGCTAAACAGAAAGTCACTATTCAGAAACGTATAAATATGAGATTAAATATCGCCACCATGTGGTCAGGTGCAATGCATTCTGAATCCAAGGTACAGCAAATGCAAATACCACTTGTGAGCACATGTACACGTCTCAGACAGGCCTGAACCCCTGCCTTTCATACAGTGCTTCCACTGGAGCAAGGGATTCTGGGAAATGACATGCAAATGAGCACTCCGTGTCACCTGAATCTAGTGTGAAATTTGGGATTGTCAAAATTAAATAATAGGGAATACAGAGGAAAAAGATTAAAAAAAACAAACAAAAAAACTTGAACTTTTATTCAAGACTGGTAAACGTTCCACTGTTTCCTGTTTATAACCTCGCAAATGGTGACTTCTAATTCGGTCAATATGAAATGAAAACTTTACATGCAAAATAAAAAAAATCCGTGTGACCTTTTGACATCTGTGTCACTATTGTATCTTTCTGTTGGTTCTTTTCCGTGCTCGCGTGTTGGATTTCTCGGGAAGAATGAGGCATATTTTTTTCTTCTGACTTCCGTCCCCAGAACTGCGGTCCCCTTCATGGTGTGGTGAGTCTTTATTCTGCGCAGTCTGATTGTGTGTGGTGCGTTCGCTCAGATATTTCTGTATGTTTATTGTCTTGTTTAGACTTTCTACCACAATGATGACTTTGGAGCTGTCTGACAGACTAAGCGTCTTCTTCCTTGTCTCTGTGCACAACGTAGAAGAGCGGTGATTATTGTTTGTATTATGTTGCTCACCTTGTTGTGCCAGTAGATGGGATGTAGTGGCATGTTTACCTGCCACTGGTGGCTGCGTGGATTTCAGAACAGAATGTGAAGCATCATTTACCCGGCTATGAATTAGATGCGCCTCCTTTTCTGCTTCGGAATGAATGTCATTTAACTCTCCTGACACCCAGGGCATGTTACCTGGTTTTAATAGCATTTCGCTGACTTGTTCTTGAGTAGTGTTAATTTCATCAGGTTTATTGTCTTGAACTTCCTGGCTAGCAGGCACATTATCCGTATGCACATGCTCATTAGTGGTAAGTGGAAGATCTACGCTCATACTTGGTAGCATGTCTCTGCTTTCAGGGGAGCAGTTGATGCATTGTTCACTAGTGGTAGTAAGCGTTTTGACACGGTCTGGATCCTCGAACTCCAATTTCTCATTGTTCTCATTACGTTGCAGAATTGTGTTTTCATTTTTGCAGCTTGCAAGTCCCATTATCTTGTCTGCTAATGAATCAGAGTGAGAACCATCATTAAGTGACTTTACATCACTTCTCTGTGTATCTTTAGCCCCATTGATTGGGTTGTTTTTATTTGAATTATCCGTTCCCAGCAAACAATCACCATCAGGGTTATCTTCTTTGCTACTGCCTTCTAAATACTCCGTGATCTTATTACTTGCCAAAGAGCCACCAATATCTATTTCACACTTTGTGTTCTTTCCATGCGATAAAAAGTCTATTTCTCCTGAAACACCAGTGACCTTTGACACAGTTGTATCAAGCTGGTTTCCTTGGAGAGTATTAGGTTTATCTTCGCTTTCACATTGTAGAGATGGTTTATTCTCGGTTACATTTTGAGTCTCTGGATCTCTATCTTCGGTAGGGTTTCTGCTTTGCCCTGTTGGTATCTTTACATTTTGATCGACTTCTGATTTCAAAGCCTCTTGTTCACTGAACACATTTGAACATTGCACTTTAGAAGTTTTAGGTGCTGCACTTTCTAGAGCACTTTGTAAAATACCTGGTTGGAGAATTCGGTTATCAGTTTCTTCTTTAAGTGCTGTAATTATTGTCCTAGGCGACTTGCTATTTGCAATGCCTGCTGCAGAATCATTAGGTAATGGATTGATTTTCCCATCTTTGTTTTTAGCTTTTTCTTTGGGTGCCTTTATATTCGGAGAAGTTGGAGCCATCGTTCCCGTGCGGCCTGTTGGAAGCGGGTCATGGCTGTGTTTGGTGTGTTCAGTTGCTGCCCTGGTTCTTGTTTGCTTCACAGCATCTTTAATAGATTTTGCTTTAAAAAGTGTATTACTTTTTAATTTCTTCCTGGGTAACTGTAGTGCTATAATTTTAACGGGACTGAGACCTCTCTTTGGGGACTCGTTGGTACTGCCAGTGGCTGCTTGTTCTGGATGAACTCTGACTTTTCTAAATGGTTGTAAATTAACTTTTACCATGAGGTAATCCTGCCCTTTCCTTTTGTATTTTGTGTTACCTTCTTTGCCATCTCCACACACATCCTTAAAAGAAACCTGTGATGTCCCTGCTGTCTTCATTTGCCCTGATCCATTATTTCTGTTATTTACCCTTGGTAGATATTTGTTCCTTAGACTTTTTCTACAAAATAGTTCTTTATGAGATTCAGAAGGGATTAGGGCCACGTTTGTCTCATGCTGGAAGTCGGGTACATAGAAGCCAACACTTCTTGGGATGTGCATCCTCTTCATTCTTGCTGACAACTGCATATTGTCATCATTCAAAAAGCAATTTTCTTCAGTGTCATCAGTTTGAATTTTCTGTTCCTCAAACTTTACATTTTGTACCTGCTCATCGGCTATTTGTCTTCCGTGGTCCCCTAATTTATCACAGTCCATGTATTTACAGATAAGGTAGTTGTCTGCCTGTAAATAAATATTTCTTCCCTCATCCAAAAGAACACAGTGACCACCCCTTTGTGATTGATATCTATGCAGTGGCGGTTTCACAGCGTGTATCTTCATTTCCACAGATTTGTTTGTTCTCATATCATGAATTATTTTCTCATGAGATCTTATCCTGCGCTCTTCTCTTCTTGAAAGAACCGTGCATGATTCTGGTCTGTGAAGTAGGTCATATTCGACTTCAGCCATGGAAGGCTTGGGGATGAAGGACCGTCTGTTACTCATGTCGCCTTTATAACCTGTTTTTAGCAAAACAAATAAACAGTATATAATAATATCAATGCACCATTAGGGCTGTCTTTACATTTTACATTTTAAACAGTTTACATGTTTTAGCCATTCATTTTGTGCAAAATACATTTATTTAGAAATATTTGATCAGGAAACATGCACTGAGATTTACTATTTATTCAAGTATGCTAAAAGGTTAAATATCACAACAAGGCTTGTATAAATCTGTTAAGACACAATGAATAGGTGTACTTGTTAATGCCCAGAGGCTGACATGAAAGCCACATGTAGTATAATTAGAAAAAAAATAGCAGCCTATGCATCAGCAATATTTCAAAGCGCAATTGCTTTCAATCACTATGAACAATGTGCATATACACACACACACACACACACACACACACACACACACACACACACACACACACACACACACACACACACACACACACACACACACACACACACACACACACACACACACACATATATATCTATATCCATTGTGTGACTTTAACTGAGGAATGATTAACTCTGGATCTGGAACACGGATGTAACTATAGCCGGAGCAGCTGGTACAAGATACCCAATGCCCAAGGCTTCAAGGCAGGGGTGGCCAACTCCAGTCCTCAAGGGCCACCAACAGGTCAGGTTTTCAGGATATCCCTGCTTTAGCACAGGTGGCTCAATCAGTGGTTCAGTCTTTGACTGCATCACCTGGGCTGAAGCAGGGACATCCTGAAAACCTGACCTGTTGGTGGCCCTTGAGGGCTAGAGTTTGCCACCCCTGCTTTGAGAGCTTGATTGCCCAGGCTCCAGTCATACTGGGTATTTTTTAGATATTGTTTGTATTTTCCCTGGTGCTGGTTATATGGCTCCAGCAGGAGTGACTTTTCACTGCTAGGCAGCTGTCAATCACCACAGCGCAGTGATCCTTAGCAGTGGAGGACAGGACTGGGGGGCGTAGAGGGGGAGGCGTGTACAGGTTCGGAGGGAGCTTGTCACCAAGGCCCACTCTTCACTCGTTCCATCCCTAGTTCGAAATGCTGCACAGTATCATCATGACATGAGTCAGTGACGTCCATTTTTCTTTTTTGCCAGGTGTGATTTTGGCTGCGACTATTCTTTATTGCTTTCTTTTGTCAGGCTAGCATGTTTCCTAAATTGGTGCACACATTAAAATGAAACTCCTGAGTTCTATAAATGTAGTAGAATAAATGAAATGTGTTCCTCATTGGTACCTGCTAGAAGGTAAGCCATTAGGCTGGCCCACGTACCACTCCCTGTAAGAATGTAATGTTTAAAAATCAATTATGTATGCTCATTATTTGCAATATTAATGGCCAGAATAACACACATAGGGGCCGATTCACTAAGCTACGTTAATTAGCGCTGAAATGGGTTACATCGCTCGGGCGAAAAAGGGTGAAGCCATAAGCGCTATTCACTTAGGCTGTTTGGCGCGTTTTCGGCCTGCCTTGCCCAAAAGGGCCATAGCGCGCGATCACCTTCTTCCCCCCCTGATATCGTGCTTAAAGTTAGATAGCACGATAACTATTATAAACAAAGCAGCCTGTAAGAACTGCATGGAGACGCTGCGTCTCCATGCACGGCTCTTACAGGTGATCGTGCTGTACAAATATGATTTTTAATACTAGTGTACATGAGCAGGTGGTCTCCTGAGCTGAACCGCATTGGTTTTAGGTCCGAGGACCCCCTACTTCAGGAGATACAGGCCCCGTTATGGGGTGCCAGTATCCCCTGCAGAATGTAAATGTCCTGGTCACAAGACACGGGAGCTTTACAAGTGCAGGGGATGCTGGCACCCCATAACGGGGCCTGTATCTCCTGAAGTAGGGGCCCCCCAGACCTGAAACCAATGCAGTTCAGCTCAGGAGACCCCCTGCACATCTACACTAGTATTAAAACACCAATACTAATAAATAATAATTCATTACCGTAGCGGATAGCCGCTTTGGTAATGAAGCTGCATTAAAGTACATTTTAATAATAGTGTGCGTGAGCAGGGGGACCCCTGAACTGAACCGCATTGATTAATGGCTCAGGGATCCCCTGCTTCCCGAGTTACAGGCCCCGGTATGGGGCATCGGTGCCAGTGTCGGCGCCATCTTTATAGCGTCCAAGACATGACGTGGGCTCTATAAAGATGGCGGCGACACTGGCATCCGATGCCCCTTACCGGGGCCTGTAACTCGGGAAGCAGGGGGTCCCTGAGCCACAAATCAATGCGGTTCAGCTCAGGGGACCACCTGCTCCCGCACAGTATTAATAAAAATACATTAAAGCAGCTTCATTACCTTAGCGGCTCTCCGCTAAGGCAATGAAGGGGTTAAGGCATAATAGCATGTTTATTGGGGACAATTGCCCCCAATAAACATTGCTATATACAACACACCTCCCCCCCGCCCCCTAACACATACACACTACAGTAATGGGCAAAATTACTATTATCCACATATGGATAATAATGCATTTGCCCATTAAATATACATTAATCACAATAAATACAATAAAAACATTTTGTACTCACCCTTGTCCGGCACCCACGATGAAGGTCATCCTCATTTTCCTCACCTTCCATACACTGGGGTGCTGAAAAATATACACAAGAAGAAAAAGAGCCAAACTAATGTCCCCTAACCCCTTAATGACCTTAGCGGCTAATAACCGCTACAGTCATTAAGGGGTTAAGCCACCCTGTCCCGATACCCACCCTTCACCCATTTATTTGTACAGTGGCTTTATCATGTGTGTATATATATATATATATATATATATATATATATATATATATATATATATATACTGTATATGCATGATTAACCAATATACAAATAAATGGTTAAGGATATACTGTACATGCCGAAATACAAATCTATCCCAATATCAAACAGCACCAAGCAAAATCCATATCTAAGAAAGGCAAATAAAAACACTCAATTTGACAATGTGTACATGATACAATTAATCTGTGCATCATGTATACTATGCCAACCAATGCTCCAAATCAAATACACTATTCCAAACACGATACAAATACAATCATTAAAGAAAAACAAAGCATCTCAACACAATTAAATTACCATCAATTAATCCAATCTCCAATCAATTACAATCCAAATCAATTACACACTTCAAATCCTAAAAACAAACCATTGTGAAAAATAATCTATGTCAAAGTAACCATCACACTAAATCTAGCTTCCAAAAATAAGACAATGAAATAATCTATAGCAAACAGCCTTTAAATAAACATTTGAAAAAATGAAATGTAGATTAGAAACACATTTTTACACAAAGCAGCAAATTGCAATTCCAAAAAACATCAAAACAAGGCAAGCAAACAAGTTTTTATTATACCTGTATGTATGTCCAAATATAGTTTACAGACATAAATACAGGTGCAATAAAAGAGCATCAAAAACAATTGAATAACATTAAAAATCAACATACAATACAACCACTGACTTGTCCTGTATTTATGTATATCCATAGTGACATACATAAATTCAGGGGAAATAAATGGACATAAAAAAAATGAACGTCATGAAAAAAATTTAAAAAAAAACCTGTAAAATAAAAATAAAATACATTTGTTTTGTTTACTTACCATTAGATGAACCACTCACTGAAATCAATGGGAACCGGAAGCTCTCGAACAAGTAATCCAACAACAGGAACCAGGTAACCATAAATAAATAAACCCTTACAATCCACAAGTGTCTGTATCTTCTTTCTTCTATTTGTAATCCATAGTGGGGGTCTTCTCCATCTTCTCCTGTCTTCTTCCGGGTCTTGTTATCTTCATCCGCCACGCCCTGATCTTCTTTCTTCCATAGGCGGTCTTTCCTCCTTGCCGTCTAGCTTCAAAATGAGACGACATAGGCTTTTATAGGCCTATGATGTCACATTTTCGTCATATGGTTCTCACGGTCCTGATTGGGCCGTGAAAACCATGTGATTTGGCCGGAAAAAAAAAATTTGATGACGTCATTTAAAGGCAGTGACACCAGCTAATCAGAATGGCTGTGCTTCAATTGCCTTTAAGATGACGTCACCCAAACAAACATGGCCGGCCTCACATGGTATGGTAGCCAATCAGAGTTGGGATTGAGTTCCCACGCTCTGATTGGCTACCATACCATGTGAGGCCGGCCATGTTTGTTTGGGTGACGTCATCTTAAAGGCAATTGAAGCACAGCCATTCTGATTGGCTGGCGTCATTGCCTTTAAATGACGTCATCAATTTATTTATTTTCGGCCAAATCACATGGTTTTCACGGCCCAATCAGGACCGTGAGAACCATATGACGAAAATGTGACGTCATAGGCCTATAAAAGCCTATGTCGTCTCATTTTGAAGCTAGACGGTGAGGAGGAAAGACCTCCTATGGAAGAAAGAAGATCAGGGCGTGGTGGATGAAGATAAGAAGACCCGGAAGAAGACAGGAGAAGATGGAGAAGACCCCCACTATGGATTACAAATAGAAGAAAGACACTTGTGGATTGTAAGGGTTTATTTATTTATGGTTACCTGGTTCCTGTTGTTGGATTACTTGTTCGAGAGCTTCCGGTTCCCCTTGATTTCGGTGAGTGGTTCATCTAATGGTAAGTAAACAAAATAAATGTATTTTATTTTTATTTTACAGGGTTTTTTTTTGTTTTTTTCATGATGTCCATATTTTTTTTTAATGTCCATTTATTTGGCCTGAATTTATGTATGTCACTATGGATATACATACATACAGGACAAGTCAGTGATTGTATTGTATGTTGATTTTTAATGTTATTCAATTGTTTTTGATGCTCTTTTATTGCACCTGTATTTATGTCTGTAAACTATAGATGGACATACATACAGGTATAATAAAAACTTGTTTGCTTGCCTTGTTTTGATGTTTTTTGGAATTGCAATTTACTGCTTTGTGTAAAAATGTGTTTCTAATCTACATTTCATTTTTTCAAATGTTTATTTAAAGGCTGTTTGCTATAGATTATTTCATTGTCTTATTTTTGGAAGCTAGATTTAGTGTGATGGTTACTTTGACATAGATTATTTTTCACAATGGTTTGTTTTTAGGATTTGAAGTGTGTAATTGATTTGGATTGTAATTGATTGGAGATTGGATTAATTGATGGTAATTTAATTGTGTTGAGATGCTTTGTTTTTCTTTAATGATTGTATTTGTATCTTGTTTGGAATAGTGTATTTGATTTGGAGCATTGGTTGGCATAGTATACATGATGCACAGATTAATTGTATCATGTACACATTGTCAAATTGAGTGTTTTTATTCGGATTTCTTAGATATTGATTTTGCTTGGTGCTGTTTGATATTGGGAGAGATTTGTATTTCGGCATGTACAGTATATCCTTAACCATTTATTTGTATATTGGATAATCATGCATATACAGTATATATATATATATATATATATATATATATATATATATATATATATATATATATATACATACATACATGATGACGCCACTGTACAAATAAGTGGGTATCGGGTCACAGTGGCTTAACCCCTTAAAGACTGTAGCGGTTAATAACCGCTAAGGTTATTAAGGGGTTAGGGGACATTAGTTTGGCTCTTTTTCTTCTTGTGTATATTTTTCAGCACCCCAGTGTATGGACGGTGAGGAAGATGAGGATGGCCTTCATTTTGGGTGCCGGACAAGGGTGAGTACAAAATGTATTTATTGTATTTATTGTGATTAATGTATATTTAATGGGCAAATGCATTATTATCCATATGTGGATAATAGTAATTTTGCCCATTACTGTAGTGTATGTGTTAGGGGGCGGGGGTATTTTTTTATAGTATTGTTTATTTTTGGGGGGCACACCATTGGTACCGCAGGCCCGCGGATGGCCGCGGAGACCCCCGGATGCCCGCTGGGACCCCCGGACGCCCACAGGGACCCCCAAACACCCCGCGGGGACCCCTGTAGTCCCACGGGGATCACCCGTGGACCCCCGCGGGGTTAGCCGGGGACATCCGCGGGCCTGTTATATGGATGGTGTGCTTGCAAAAAGGTAAACAAAGAAATATTTTCTAAGTCCAGCTCCTTTTGCACCTGCCTTTAGCTGGCGCGTTTGTTAGGCGCGTTTTTTAAGGCCGATTCACTTAGCGCTGCTTAGGGAGTCTCCTGTACTGGCAAAAAGCAGCGCAATAGCCTGATCGTGAGCATTTTGCGCCGAGGGCTGAAAAAATCCCTTTTAAGAGCGATAAAGCGCAGTTATCACTGCATAGTGAATCTCACTGCAGCTTTATCGGTCTTAAATGTACTTTGCGCTCTTAAAGCCACTTAACGGAGCTTAGTGAATCGGCCCCATAATGTGCCCGCAATGACACTTCATTTCTTGCCATGAATAATGGCCCACACTCTTCTCAATGGTGAATTTAATGGGCATGTACAGTATAACTGAGTATTTAATGAAACTGTCAATAATTAATAATGGACAATATGCAATGTATCACTCCTGTAGGCATTAGGTGCAATGTATAGTTGTTTATGTGCAATGCAGAAACTATATTTATATCTAGAAATTATGTGGCCTAAACCATATAGCTAAGGCATTGAAAATTATGTGTTACTTGGTAAGGATGTACAGTATTTAAACCAAATGTTTTTATATTTTATTAATTTTCCATTGAAATATAATACTGGTTATATTTGCTGAAATGAACAGGAAGTCACGTGGCATATTTTGTTCTGCAATCTGTTAAATACTATTTAATCTAACTATTTTATATTTGTCTTAGTAGTGTTACATTTACCCATAGCTATTCATACATTGAATGTTGTCTGTCTAGTAAAAATAAATAAATAGAGTCTATACTTATCTTTACCATGTGAATATAAATGAATAAATTCAGAAGAATGCAACAAGAAGCTTTGTCGAGTTGCTGTGTCGAACTCGAGGGACTCTATCTTTCCAGTCCTATGATATATTTGGATTTTGATTTGCTAAGCGCAGTTGTCAGAAGGACTTAGCTATACAAAGAGAAATATAAGCTTATGTAATTCTGTGTCAGAAAACTTACCTTTGTTAAACTTTGACAATTCTTGTAAAACACTGTTGTGCATATCTTCCCAGTGTGCTGTGTGCTTACAGTCTTGCGGATTTGGAACTATCCTTTGGATGTTGTTTGAAAGACAATCTACATCATTAGCTCCAGATATATTTCCCAAGGAAGCAGGCGGGCAGGGAGGATAAAACTGAACCAATCTACAGTTTAGACAGATAAAGTAGCTCTCTTTGAGAGTTTGTTCTTTCTGTTTCCCATTGGTTCTAAAAGACATGTCTAAGGCATGGGGATTATATCCTGGCTGTAATGTTGGTGGATCACTGTTCTGTTCTAAAGGCGGTTTCTCATTGCTGGAAGAATCCACAACAGACATTCCGTTTATCTGACTTTCCTGATTTAAATGGAATTGAGGATATCCGTTGGAGAGGTAATTTGCTGTCCCAGGATTACATGGGATTCGCCGAGTGTTTAACGACAGCACTTTCCTGGTGTCGGATCATTTGGTTTGTTTGGCTGGAATTTAAAGTTCAAGATGATGGTAACAAGGCAAGTTAGAGCAATTGTTCCTGTGGTAAATGAAACAAAATAGTGTTATCAATGAGAGGAACACACATATTACAAATGATAAATATACAATCCGGAAAAATGTTCTCTTCCGTAGAGATGTGTCAATGTCTTTGAATGGGCTTTTCAAAATTTGGGGGCAATTTCTCTTAAAATTAGCATTTTCGCAAATTAATTTGTGATAGTTCACATTGCTCAGAAATTCACGAAAAACACACTGAGGCGAGACGATTTCACTAGATTAACGTACATTTTATTGCAGATTTCGACAGAAATGTGACACTTTTTGCAAGACATTAGCCAAATTGACTGTAAGTGACAGTGTATATAGTGCATAAGGGAGTAACTCAGTGAGTAACGACACTGACTGGCACTGAGTGTGAAGCATGGGAGCCTGGTTCAATTCCTGGTGTCGGCTCCTTGTGACCTTGGGCAAGTCACTTTATCTCCCTGTGCCTAAGGCACCAAAAACATAGATTGTAAGCTCCAAATGGCAGGTACTGTGTCTGCAAAATGTCTCTGTAAAGCGCTATGTAAAACTAGCAGCGCTATACATGAACAAACACTAATAATAATATAGGGCTAAGGGATCTCGCATATTGACTTTTAATGTTTGACAACAAAATATTTGGCGAACTTTGCCATTTTTGCAAAAACGTGTTTATTTGTTTTTGTGAATTTCACCTGATTCACAAACTTCAACAATTTCTCACGTATCTACTCTGTCATGAAGAGTAAAGGCCATATTTACTAAGTGGGGCTAAGTCATAGGACCTGTTACGGTGCTATAAGAAACCTTACAGCAGCATATGATGTTATGACTTACAACCACGTAGAAAGTACTTCCCACTCAACCAACTCATGTAACCAACCTGAAAGTCCTGTTCTTGGACATCTGTATTAAGTTTGATACTTGCAGATTTCCATTCATTTGTATAATGACATTAATTGTAATGCATCAAGTCACTTGTAGTTGTAGAATGCTTTATCAAAAATATGGTAATGGTTACATTGGCGGATTTGATGATAATTTCACAGCATTAATTTACTGGCTAAGATGTTTAAATATAAATGGATATTTACCAGACTTTCATTTTTTTGTATTTTATTCAGAGAACCCAGAGTGAGAGAAAAACTAAAGTACCAAAACCAGAACCTAATAGGAATTGTAGCAATATTAATTATGTGATCTGTATTACCTGCAAGACATACAGCAACTACTAAAATTACATTTTTAAAGGTAGAATGGATTGTCTGTATTTGTGACACAGCCTTAACACCTGTCTAAAAGGGCTCTAATAGAAAAGCTTCCTGCGTAAGCTGCAGGGGATCTCTGTAGCCCTAAGGAGCTGTGTGCTGATCAGCGAGGGATTCCAGGGAACCAGAACCTCTATTCCAGGATGCAGTGGACCCTGGAACCCGCCAGAGGTTGCACCCCATGGATACCAACCCAGATCCAGATGGAGGGAAAGAGCCCCTGATAACAGGTACCTCTTTGGACTTTGGGTCAGAGGTTGGAAAGAGGCCTATCCTCCCAGCCCTGCACATAGGGACTGGCAAGTATGAGTCGGCCCTTACACAGGATAGTCTGTTTTGTATATTTGCATGCTACCTTCAAGCTGTGTTATTTTTTAATCTACGGGCTAAATAAATACCAATGTTTATTTCCCCCAAATCTATGTCTCCCTGGTTATACCTCTGCACTTGTCTCCTACAGTATCTTTTAAAATAACTGTTATATTGTGGGATGCAGGCAAACAGTTCCTCTCTGTCAGTTGAAGCACAGTTTGAACAGCTGGGTTGCTGGAATAACTATATTTCACCACCGAGGCATTTCTTTGCGCTTTCTCCTAGGCATTATTTACTTCATCATTCTTGGGGTCCAGGAGTACCCCTACGTAAATCAGCAAGAGCCTGGTTCAGCAATTACTGCGTGACTATTCCGTTCTTCATCCACCAACTATTTTTCAACATTTGTTTTTTCTCCTACTGCCTGTTGTTTTTCTTTATATTCATTGACCTATATTCTATTCATTATCGTATGTTTTATCATTGTTGGTATCTGTTGGTTTCAACACCGTAAACTCTGATTCTAATTCCCACAAGAGTTCTCGCTGAGCACACGACGTGGCTTGTTTTCTTTTTAACACTTTGCTGGAATTGCTGCAGTAAATATTATTCCCATTTTTTCAGGATTCTTGCTGCAGAAGATGTACAGTTTCTTAAAAGGTCAAATAGATCTTGAAGTTCACAAGTGCAGTTCCACTGATTATGATCCAAGCTTAGAAAGTATAAGCTGCGAGAGCAAAGGAAATATGTCCGGAAGGATTGTTAATCTATTCTTAGAGAGATCCAGTTCCCTCAGCCGGAGAAGGCCATGGAATGCATCTTTGTCGATGAAGCTAATAAAATTGCTAGATAAATCCAGATGCTTAAGATGGTACAGTGTATGGGTCCTAAAACTTTGATATGTCAGGCTAGTAATCTGATTCCCATTTAATACAAGTCTGATAAGATTCCTTGTGCTATTAAACCAGCTTTCGTAAACGCTGCCCAAAACATTGCTTTTGAGCTGTAAGAATTCAAGATTTTGACGAGGAAGAAAGGTTTTGCCATTAATGGAGACAGTTGATATTTGGATGTGATCCAACAATAAAGTCCTCAATTCAGTGAGATTATTAAAAGCTCCTGCTTTTATTCTCTCAATTTTGTTACTAAGTCTAAGCAGCGTTAGATGTGAAAGCTTTGAAAAGTTGGAGATGTGAATTAAAGATATATTTCCATCTGTAATAATGAAAGCCTTTGTATTTGTAGGAGCGGCTGTAAAAGAAAGTGTGTTCATCTAAAGGGATGGAAATATTTCAATGCAATGCTTCATTTACGAAGTGAAATGAAAGTTTGTGTTTATGTGTTTATCTTTTAAATTACTTTTATTAGCGAACTATTATCCTGAGCTGTGAAAAGCACCTTGAAGAGTCAATATCCCATTTTTTATAAAGCCATTTTATTCCATAAAACACATTCGGGTGATTGGGATGTGAGGTGCGTTTCCGGTATGCGTAACAATGCTTGAACGTGCCCATCCGTAATAGAAAATAAAGTAAATTGCCAGCTAGTCACATAGTCTAACTTCATTTATTTATTCGCAATTTCACATTTTCAAACATTTAAAAAATTCAAAAATATTGTTATAAACAACTGCAAATGCGCAGATGGTAAATCCTACACTGTCTGAAACCTGTTCCCAAAGTCACTGTGAAAGCATTACGCACTGTATATGTCCCAAGAAAGGAGGTCTGCTTACACACCAACTGAAGCCCACCCATTTATTCTGCCAAGCACACTAATCTACCCCCCACAAAGCTTACCCCTTTCAAGCACACACATCTACCCTCCCACAGCTTATTCCCCCTCCCCCAAGCATACCAATTAGAAGCCATATAGCTTCCACCCCCAAGCATACCAATTAGACGCCATACAGCTTCCACCCCCAAGCATACCAATTAGATGCCATACAGCTTCCACCCCCAAGCACACCAATTTGCCATCCCTAGGTAGCCCCCCCCCAAGCACACCAATTCACCCACACCAGCTTTCCACCCCCAGCACACCAATGTACCCTCCCCCACTCAGTATCCCCAAGCACACAAATGTATCCTCCAGACAACGTACCCTCTCACAAACACATCAACTTACCCCCCCCCCACACAATTTACACCTCCCCCCAAGCAACTAAAAAACCTTGGGGCGGGGTGTAGGAGGAGGGTGAAGGGGGGTAGGGGGTAGGTGCCTCCTGGGAGGGTGAGAGGTTAGGTCACTGGGGAGGGTGAAGGGGGGGTGAGAGGTTAACCTCTTGTATGCCATAGAGGTTGTACCACTATGACATACATTGGGTAGTTACAGTAGGCTATTTGTATTAACCCCTTAGTTGCCGTAGTAACCATAAAGTCATGTATGTACATTAATGGCACTATATAAATAGAGACATACAATACAATGTATAATACATGCCTTCATGGTCTCTATGGCTTACAAAAGGTTAATACACAGGTCTTGGGTACATTTTTTGGCCTAGCCCAGGGTATTCACTTTGCTAAGGGGATATAGGAAGTCAAAGTGGCCCACCAGAACCCTGGACAAGGCCGAATTATATTTTGCTACCTGGCGTTGGGAACTGTATAAACATGACCTAAAAAAGGCATTAAATCCCAGTGTAACGGCTGCTGTGGGTGTGCGTTGAGGTGGTCCACAGGCCCATCTCTTGCACATCGTTAGCTGTTTTAGCTTTAAGCCGGCACTTAATGCCTCGTTAGTCAGCTTTGAATATCCCCATTAGCACTTAACGAGTTTAGTCTTAATGGTCTTCGGAGGATTTAACCCCTATAGTTTAGCGGGTGTTTTTTGGTAAAATACAAAATAAAAAAATTCCACGACTGCATTTTGGATAGTTTTGCTCATCTGCCGTCTGGATTAAAAATGCTTCTATCAGATTCTGTGAAATGATATTCGTCTGCTGTGCGAATTGACGTGAAATCTTCTCTATTGAGAATATATCCTCACTCCCCTCTTCCCAGCCAGTTAACCCTTTATTCACTGCCTATTCATCATGATCATTTCAATGTTGAATACAGTGAAGTTGTCTTCACTTTATTGTAGTTATAGAAGAGTGTCCGAAGGCGAGTTGGGAGTTTATTTAATCTGGCCCATAGTGCTGTCGGATTGGATTCAAACAGGAATTAGCTTAACATCTCCGTGTGTACTAGTGATTTGACAATCACTTGCCATATCTAGGTGTGATTAGCACCAAGATCTCAGGGAGAAGGATAAAAAACAGCTCCATCTCCCTTTGTCCTTGGAAAAGGTTCTTTATCACCTTGTTTTTCATCTAAAGGAGTCTGTAAACGCTGAAAATCCTTCTCCCGATCCCTGTGTGTGGAGCGGTGCACGAGCAACCATGTAAGATACATTTGAAATTCTTACAGCTATAATCTTCTGTATTAGTGACAGGGTCCTTACCGATGATGCATGGTAATCCTTGACAGACAGTTGCATCATCTGAACAAACGACACAAGGAGGAGGACAGCCCGCTACTAACTGAAACGATGTTGTGAGCAAGAAGAGAACGATACCTGAAACATACATTAGATGACAAATACATTTGTTACTTAAACCATTACTAAATCTTATCGATTGGTTGAGACTCTGAGATAACCACTCCCTGTCCCCTTCACATTGATCCTGGATTATTCATTATTCAATACCCCGGGGAGTAGAAAACATAGTTACATAGTTACATAGTAGATGAGGTTGAAAAAAGACGTAGGTCCATCAAGTTCAACCTATGCTAAATTTAGACAACAGATACTTTATCCTATATCTATACTTACTTATTGATCCAGAGCAAGGCAAACAAAAAACCCCATTAAGGGGAAAAATTAATTCCTTCCTGACTCCAAGAATTGGCAATCGGATTAATCCCTGGATCAACATCCTTCCCATGTATACTTATTTGGTATATCCCTGTATACCTTTCCCATCTAAAAAGATGTCCAACCTTTTTTGAACAAATCTATTGTATCTGCCATTACAGTCTCCATGGGTAATGAATTCCACATTTTAACTGCCCTTATTGTAAAGAACCCTTTCCTTTGTTGCTGGTGTTCCTGATAAACTCGAGTCCATAACTGTAAGGAAATGTTGGTTCTGTCCAAAGGCGGCTGTTATATAGTATATTTTGCAGCACTCTGGTGCATTGATTAGTTACGATTAAGTGCCATTTAATTGATTGCAGGTCCATTAGCAAACGTGGATGTAAAAGTAAAGTATTAAGCAATCCAGCCAATGTGTTATATTTTATTTTGTTATACCACATGGCCTCCCAGAATAAGACTATGTTGGTTATATCTTCTGCTTTCTGAGTTTATGAAAAGCTTGGTTTCCCTTTCAAATTCATATTTCTGACTCTCCATCAATTTTGAAGACATCTGAACACATTATTTTTTTTAACTTTTTACCTGCCCCTCCTGTGAAAGACGCATGGCTTCCCGTGATTTCTATAAAAATGAGCAGAATTTGTGGCTGCTTTGAATACATCGGGAGTATATCATTGGACTGTAACAGTGCTGATTCTAGCACTAGGGCACGGAATCTCTCTCTGACTTGAATTCCGTGCCATAGTACTGAATCGCAACTGAAAGATACCGGTAGACACCCTTTGTGTAATGCTAAGCAATGACTCCAAGAACTGCTAAGTCCATTAAGTACAGTATGTACGATGACAAAAAGAACAGCTGATTTTATTCAGTATACAAACATTTGTTATTAAGCTGTGGTATTTCCTCCTTTGTCAACAGGGAAGGCCGGAATTTTCCGAAGTAGTTTCAAGACTAGAGGAATGTCTCTGCAATATTGAGGTAATATTTTAAGTACGCTTAGATGCCATTACTAATTACAGTTGTGAGTATTTTGGGGGTTTGTCATTAAACTGCAATAGTACCGATCAGTGCCCGAGCACATGGAAATTCTCATTGAAAGCAGTGAAAGTTTTGTGTGACGGTGCCCTGATCGGCACTATCGCAGAATAACCCGTCCTTGATTGTAAAAACAGAAGGTCTTCTTAGATTTGTTTTATTGCCTCATCCTGTTAAATCCATGGCAGCAGAATTGCTTTCAAGTTGGTTTTGAAGTGATATATAGAGCTACTATTAAAAATAACAAACTTCATGTTTATAAGTTTCTGCTTTTGTCAGCGACAATTGTTTAATATCCCTAATGAATGAGAAATACTAAGATCCAGGTTTACAAATCACGCCATCTTTGAAGGTTTGTTTTTTACTGAGCCAGTAAATAGGACATTATATTATTATAGCCCCTTTAAAGCAATTTAAGTGCGATTAAATCCACCAAAGACTAGTGTTACCTGTTATTGTGCGTTTCATCTCTGGATGTAACACTAGTGATCTTCATTTTCATAAATCTGAGCCATAGAATGCTAAAATCCTATCTATGGGTTTATTTCTCTTTCTTTACAGCTGAATGGTTTGTTTGTATATTAAGTGACCAATTCCGACATTAAAGATGTAGGAGCTTATTCAAAAGAGTGCAATAGTATCGATTCGGCACAACCGCCCCGGAAAGTCTTTGCGCAATTACCACAGCCCCACTATTATTAAATAAGCCCTAAATATTTTTGCCCGTTGTCGTTGCAGGTAAATAATTGTAGGCGGTTACAGAACTGACATTCGGTAGTGTCACACTTAATGATAAATGCAGTTTGTCCTCCTTCTGCACGTCACATATCTCGCAGTCACAAGTCGCCCGACTAGTTGAGGAGCGCTGTATAAATATATCCTGCTGCAGAATTCCTGGGGAGCAGCCAGTATTCCTGTTTTGTCGGATATATTTCATTCATTGTAGTCACCCCATGATTTCCTTATGACGAGGTAGCGTGGCGTGTGAGCAGGAGCACTGTGTGAGCACATTTTTATGCACAATATAGATTTTAAATTAGGGATAACTACATCTCAGTACTTCAGAACAGTGACAATATATTATAGTTCCTTAATACAACCTTTTCCTCTATGACATTAACTCCTTCGGTGCCACGAGTGTTTGTCACCTGCGTGGCCGCACACATTTCCAAACTTTTGGTATACATTGGTTTAAGTCTGATTCCTGTATCCGCTTTATATGTATGGTCACATATAGTACGGCACACCTGTGAGCATGTGACCTGCATACAGGGCAAGGGTTAATACGCAGCTCACAAGCTGTCCCACTTCTCACCGTCGCAAAGGTCCCTCAATTGAACAATATCTCGCGTCAATCCGTCCCCATATACCACCTGTCACGCACAGCACACAAGTGGGCACGTGACTCAGGCTGAGGACCCGCTGCGGTTGGCGGCGCGCGTGGCCGCGCATGCGCGGGCCACCAGCCCCTTACCTCAAGTCTGCTGGTCCCCGCTGCCTCCTTCTGACGGGGCTGACTGCGTGTTGTGACGCGTCAGCCGGCCGAAGCTACAAGCTTCTGGTGATTAAGCGCTGACTCGTCACGTGGTGCACGAGTCAGCCAATGGGGAGGAGGAGGGGAGGAGGAGGGGAGCTGCTTGATGGCTGCTACGCATGTACCACTGACACCAGTTAACTCTCCCCCTCTCTCATTGCTACATTAATGCAAAACGGAAATGTAATTTTTGAGCAAATTAAATATACATATGGGCATGTTATCTTCTCAGAACCCTCTGACTGCATTGTTGTTAGTGTGCCTGTGTGTGTAATGGCCCCGCCTCCCATGTCATGGCCGCGCCCACCCAACCCGTTTTGGTCACGCCCCCCGCGCCAAAACAAGTTCACTGCAGACCGCAGATCGCGGTGCAGTGACTTGCACGCGCCGCCGGCAAGCAAGGCGGCCGTGCGGGCGCTTGCAGCAGGGCCTTAGCCTCAGATATGCAACCAGGGTTAATACACACGGCTACTCTAGCCAACTCGCCTTTCTCCTCCGCAGGGTACTTTCAATGAGTTAATATTAACCCCTTACTCAATTGCCATCATATCTATATGCTGCCACCACCCAAGAATTATGCAAAAATATATAAATTAATATATCGATTTATTATCGAAAAAAAACACTTAACCCACAAAAATCTGTTGTAGCAAAATCTGTCCAAAAATGTTAATACTCTCTCTAGAGCGTGCGACAGTTCATTCAGAGCCCCAAAGCATTACTTATTAAAGAATGTGTTAAAATAACAGGAAAAAAATAGCGTCTGTTCCAAATGCGCTTTGGGAAAGAGAGTTATTACCACACATCAGTTACTGAAATGTTACGCATGTGTGTGACCATAACACGGCGCCCATGAGCATGTTACAATGTTAAATGAATACACATGCCCAACTGCCATTTGCGACTGTTACAGTAGAGATGGCTGCTCAACCTTCTGCCTCCACTGCTGGGGCTGCTCAACCTTCTACCTCCACTGCTGGGGCTGCTCAACCTTCTACCTTCACTGCTGGGGCTGCTCAACCTTCTGCCTCCACTGCTGGGGCTGCTCAACCTTCTACCTCCACTGCTGGGGCTGCTCAACCTTCTACCTTCACTGCTGGGGCTGCTCAACCTTCTGCCTCCACTGCTGGGGCTGCTCAACCTTCTACCTCCACTGCTGGGGCTGCTCAACCTTCTGCCTCCACTGCTGGGGCTGCTCAACCTTCTACCTCCACTGCTGGGGCTGCTCAACCTTCTACCTCCACTGCTGGGGCTGCTCAACCTTCTACCTCCACTGCTGGGGCTGCTCAACCTTCTACCTCCACTGCTGGGGCTGCTCAACCTTCTGCCTCCACTGCTGGGGCTGCTCAACCTTCTACCTCCACTGCTGGGGCTGCTCAACCTTCTACCTCCACTGCTGGGGCTGCTCAACCTTCTACCTCCACTGCTGGGGCTGCTCAACCTTCTGCCACCACTCATGGGGCTGCTCAACCTTCTGCCACCACTGCTGGGGCTGCTCAACCTTCTACCTCCACTGCTGGGGCTGCCCAACCTTCTGCCTCCACTGCTGGGGCTGCTCAACTTTCTGCCTCCACTGCTGGGGCTGCTCAACCTTCTACCTTCACTGCTGGGGCTGCTCAACCTTCTGCCTCCACTGCTGGGGCTGCTCAACCTTCTACCTCCACTGCTGGGGCTGCTCAACCTTCTACCTCCACTGCTGGGGCTGCTCAACCTTCTACCTCCACTGCTGGGGCTGCTCAACCTTCTGCCACCACTGCTGGGGCTGCTCAACCTTCTACCTCCACTGCTGGGGCTGCTTAACCTTCTACCTCCACTGCTGGGGCTGCTCAACCTTCTGCCTCCACTGCTGGGGCTGCTCAACCTTCTACCTCCACTGCTGGGGCTGCTCAACCTTCTGCCACCACTCCTGGGGCTGCTCAACCTTCTGCCACCACTGCTGGGGCTGCTCAACCTTCTACCTCCACTGCTGGGGCTGCTCAACCTTCTACCTCCACTGCTGGGGCTGCTCAACCTTCTACCTCCACTGCTGGGGCTGCTCAACCTTCTGCCACCACTCCTGGGGCTGCTCAACCTTCTGCCTCCACTGCTGGGGCTGCTCAACTTTCTGCCTCCACTGCTGGGGCTGCTCAACCTTCTACCTTCACTGCTGGGGCTGCTCAACCTTCTGCCTCCACTGCTGGGGCTGCTCAACCTTCTACCTCCACTGCTGGGGCTGCTCAACCTTCTACCTCCACTGCTGGGGCTGCTCAACCTTCTACCTCCACTGCTGGGGCTGCTCAACCTTCTGCCACCACTGCTGGGGCTGCTCAACCTTCTACCTCCACTGCTGGGGCTGCTCAACCTTCTACCTCCACTGCTGGGGCTGCTCAACCTTCTGCCTCCACTGCTGGGGCTGCTCAACCTTTCACCTCCACTGCTGGGGCTGCTCAACCTTCTGCCACCACTCCTGGGGCTGCTCAACCTTCTGCCACCACTGCTGGGGCTGCTCAACCTTCTACCTCCACTGCTGGGGCTGCTCAACCTTCTGCCTGCACTGCTGGGGCTGCTCAACTTTCTGCCTCCACTGCTGGGGCTGCTCAACCTTCTACCTCCACTGCTGGGGCTGCTCAACCTTCTGCCTCCACTGCTGGGGCTGCTCAACCTTCTGCCTCCACTGCTGGGGCTGCTCAACCTTCTGCCTCCACTGCTGGGGCTGCTCAACCTTCTGCCTCCACTGCTGGGGCTGCTCAACCTTCTGCCTCCACTGCTGGGGCTGCTCAACCTTCTGCCTCCACTGCTGGGGCTGCTCAACCTTCTGCCTCCACTGCTGGGGCTGCTCAACCTTCTGCCTCCACTGCTGGGGCTGCTCAACCTTCTGCCTCTACTGCTGGGGCTGCTCAACCTTCTGCCTCCACTGCTGGGGCTGCTCAACCTTCTGCCACCACTGCTGGGGCTGCTCAACCTTCTGCCTCCACTGCTGGGGCTGCACAACCTTCTGCCTCCACTGCTGGGGCTGCTCAACCTTCTGCCTCCACTGCTGGGGCTGCTCAACCTTCTGCCTCCACTGCTGGGGCTGCTCAACCTTCTGCCTCCACTGCTGGGGCTGCTCAACCTTTTGCCACCACTGCTGGGGCTGCTCAACCTTCTGCCTCCACTGCTGGGGCTGCTCAACCTTCTGCCTCCACTGCTGGGGCTGCTCAACCTTCTACCTCCACTGCTGGGGCTGCCCAACCTTCTGCCTCCACTGCTGGGGCTGCTCAACCTTCTACCTCCACTGCTGGGGCTGCTCAACCTTCTACCTCCACTGCTGGGGCTGCTCAACCTTCTACCTCCAGTGCTGGGGCTGCTCAACCTTCTGCCACCACTGCTGGGGCTGCTCAACCTTCTGCCTCCACTGCTGGGGCTGCTCAACCTTCTACCTCCACTGCCTCCACTGCTGGGGCTGCTCAACCTTCTGCCTCCACGGCTGGGGCTGCCAGATGTGAGGATCTCCGCTGTTTGTTAAGCTGCTCATTGCCGTATGATTTGCTTATGAGGAAGCGTGAAGTACGTTAAAATATATCGATCCGTTATTTTTAAGAAAAATACCAGAACATCGTAGCACTAAGCACCTTTGGGGATATGCGTTACGGATATGGATACGTTAAATAGAGATAACGGAACGGACCTTCAGAGGATCTACCCCATAAAGTGAAGGGCCTTCTAGGACTCTGTGTAAACGTTTATAAATTGGCTTTGAGTTTGTTCCACTATGATGATTATGAGAATGGGAACTGGGTGTGAAGTGTAGTGGAAGTGTGTCCCCTAAACTTCCATTGTTATCTTGATCACAATAAAAATGTATTTATCTACATATTTCTACAAAGAGAAAATGACTTGATATTAGAAGTAAGCATGTACTCTGGGGGAAAGGGAAAGTAAAGGAGTTTAATGAGAACAAAATTGGCCTGGCTACAGTTGTGCTGTAAAGTGTTATATAACGAGTATTGTTCATAAATACATAGCTGCTGCACAAAGATCTCACAGGGAAACAAGCCTGCCAGAAAACTTCAGGTGATAGACAGACATATTAAGATACGTTGTTGCAAGCAGCTATAATTCATAATGCTCATAGCACAATGTCCCTGAGTTTGAACAGGTGACTGATGCTTGGCCATAAAAATGAATGACCCTTTCTATCATGAATGTTGGCAACAATGAAGCAAATGATGTTAAATTAAAGAGTGCAGGACTGGCGCACAGGCAAATTAGGTGAGCAGAGAATAATATTTTACGATTTGCCTTATCTTTTTTTCATGTGCAGAATACTGATTTTTCTCTTACGTGGCTTTTTGATTTTTTTTTCAATCTTAGTAAACTCATTTTTTTATTTTAGTAACTGAATATTGGAAAACCCTGCGTTCTTACACTTCTGAAATAATGGCTCATTTGAACTGACAAACAATGCATTTTGGGGGACTCGGCTGTAAGAACTCTCTGTGCAGCTCGTTTTAATACATATATTTACAGACATTGTTACTAGGACGGTTGCACTATTAAAAAAAACCTCATGTTCTCTTCCTAGTGTATTTGGTTGTGCGCTACATCGTACTTTTATAACCTCATTAAGTGGTTCTAGGTTTGACTTTGGTTTCAGCCAAGTTTAAAATACAGAAGTACGAGTCATTTCAATATACAGTCCTGTTACTGGCTTACACGGTTAATCCA
Source organism: Ascaphus truei (assembly GCF_040206685.1). NCBI lineage: Eukaryota > Metazoa > Chordata > Amphibia > Anura > Ascaphidae > Ascaphus > Ascaphus truei. The sequence goes on along the minus strand of NC_134492.1, from coordinate 10,518,525 downwards.
ACCTTTCCGTGTATTGCTTTCTCTTTGCAGTTGATGTCTCCCGCCTCTAGCAGCAGCAGTGGTTCCCTTTCTCCTTCTGCCTCCTCGGACTGTTTAGTAGGCCGTGGAAGTCCTGGTCGCAGTCATGTTGCCGCCCTGCGTACGCGCTTTGAGTTGGAATATGCTTTAAATTCAAGAGCTCACTCTGTTTGGCCACAGAGGTGAGTGGACAAAATTCACATTACCGTAGCCTTTTTTTTTTTTTAAGTCACATTTTTGGGGGGGAGGGGAGGGGCAGGATCATGACACCGTCCTTTACCAAATATATATCAGCAGATAGTAGATTTACAGTGACACTGTCTAATCCATTTGGATACATGATATTTAGAACATTGTACTGTGAGTTGCTTTGAGATGAGAGCCTCAAGATGACAAGGCTCTCTGCAAGAGATGTAGCAGGCGTCAGTGCGGCCTCTAGGGGATATGTTGTGATATAGCAGCACAAACACTGCACTGAATCCTATGGAAACTCTGCAATACCAGTGTTATTTTGTGTTTTCTGAGAGTACAATGTCACACACTACAGCTGTACTTTGCAATAAAATGTTCAATACATTAACAAGTACTGTAGCCCTAAAATGAATTATTGTTAGCAAACACAACTGGAAGTTTTTCTAAAAGTCCCACGAATTTTGGATAAGTTGAATGGAAATGGACAAGAAGCAAAAGGTGACATACTGCGTGTGCTCATTTGCATGTCATTACCCAGAATCCCTGGCTGCAGTGGAAGCACTGTATGCTAAGAGAGAATAGGGAAAGACCAGGTTGCAGACCTATCTGAGACATGCACATGTACTCACAAGTGATATTTGTATTTATTGGATAAGTCGATAACCTTTTTTATGTTACTAGGGCATTCCCATATCACAATAACTGCAGGAGATTATAATCCGTTTCTTACTGAACCTGACGTGTTTCAGACAATTAAATAAGTAAATGGCTTGGTTCATTTTTGTGCTAGCTCCGAAACCACAAAAAAGCATCTATGGTATCTGTTCCTCTTTGTTACATAGTTACATAGTAGATGAGGTTAAAAAAAGACATACGTCCATCAAGTTCAACCTACAATATGCTACATTTTGACGACAGATACTTTATCCTATATCCGTACTTACAGTATATTGATCCAGAGAAAGGCAAACCAAAAACCCAGTGACACATTATCCAATGATATCTCATAATGGAAAAATAAATTCCATCCTAAAACAGAGCTCCTTATACTTCCTCCCAAAACTGGCCCTACTACCTCCTTCCACATTACTGTTGGAAATACGATCATTCACCCAGTAGCCCAAGCACGCTGCTTAGGGGTCACACTCGATTCCTCTCTCTCATTCTCCTCACATTCAAAATGTTTCTAAAACTTGTCACTATTGCCTCCGCAATATCACAAAGATACGCCCTTTCCTCTGTTACTCGACTGCTAAAAGCTTTACACTCTTCTGCCCCTCCTTACATCTCAGCCCTAATTTCTCGTTATGCACCATCCCAACTCTTGCGTTCTTCTCAAGGATGTCTTCTTTCTACCCCGTTTGTATCTAAAGCTCTCTCCCGCCTTAAACCTTTCTCACTTTCTGCCCGCACCTCTGGAATACCCTTCCCCTCAATACCCGACTAGCACCCTCTCTATCCACCTTTAAGACCCACCTTAAGACACATTTGTTTAAAGAAGCATATGAATAGCACTGGATTATCCTGGGCACATGATACATAAAGCTTGGGCCCCTGCAGACACACTTACTAGAATTCCCTCCTACTGTCTCTATATGTTCCCCTACCTACCAATTAAATTCTAAGCTCCTCGGAGCAGGGACTCCTCTTCCGAAATGTTACTTTTATGACTGAAGCACTTATTCCCATGATCTGTTATTTGTATTGTTTGTTATTTATATGATTGTTACGTGTATATTGTTACGTGTATTACTGCTGTGAAGCGCTATGTACACTATTGGCGCTATATAAATAAAGACATACATTCATACAAGTGTGTCTGCAAGGGGTCAAGGTCGATATATGAGGTGTAAAGTTTCAGCCACAGAGATACTCATATACTTCGATAAGGAGGTGTGTTTTAAGATGGGTCTTAAAGGTGGATAGAGGGGCTGCTAGATGGATATTGAGGGAAAAGGCAGAGGTGGAAAAGGCAGAGGTGTGGAGCAGTCAGAGAGAAGGATTTAAGGCGGGAGAGGGCTTTAGAGACAAAGGGGGTAGAGAGAAGACATCCTTGAGCAGAACGCAAGAGTCAAGATGGTGCATAGCGAGAAATTAGGGCTGAGATGTAAGGAGGGGCAGAAGAGTGTAAAGCTTTAAAGGTGAGGAGGAGAATTGAGTGTGTGATACGGGATTTGATAGGAAGCCAGGAGACGGATTTCAGTAGGGGAGACGATGAGACAGATTTAGGAAAGAGTAGAGTGATTCTGGCAGCAGCGTTAAGGATAGATTGTAGGGGAGACAGGTGAGAGGCACGAAGGCTGGACAGCAGGAGGTTACAGTAATCGAGACGGGAGAGAATGAGGGCCCGAGTCAGAGGTTTTGCAGTGGAACAACAGAGGAAAGGGCAAAAGTTTGTAATATTGCGAATGAAAAAATAATAATGTTTAGCTACCTTTTGAATGTGAGGGGAGAATGTGAGAGAGGAGTCGAGTGTGACCCCTAGGCAGCGTGCTTGTGCTACTGGGTGAATGATGGTACTTCCAACAGTAATGTAGGAGGTAGTAGGGCCAGGTTTTGGAGGAAGTATGAGGAGCTCTGTTTTTGCCATGTTAAGTTTAAATCAGCGAAGGGCCATCCAGGATGATATCGCAGAGAGACATTCAGAAACTTTGGTTTGTACAGCAGGTGTAAGGTCAGGGGTTGAAAAGTAAATTTGTGTGTCATCAGCATAGAGGTGATATTTGAACCCAATAGATGTGATTAGGTCACCTAGAGAGAGTGTGTAAAGAGAAGAGGTCCCAGGACAGAGGTACCCCCACAGAGAGATTAATAGCGGAGGTGGTGTTGGCAAAAGAGACACTGAAAGTATGATGGGAGAGGTAAGAGGAGATCCAGGATAGAGCTTTGCTAGCTGTGTAATATCTTTGCAACACTATCCTGTTTGGGATAATTTGTTGCAAATGTTCCAGCAGTTTGAGCTGTAAACTGTAACAATAGATATTACAATGCTTGAAGGATTGATTGAAACTGAAAGGCAGCCATTTCATTAGGCACACAATCAAGATTTTTACCGATTTATAACAGGAGCACCAAACAATTGCCAGCTTAAGTAACAATGTGGAATTATACATTGTCACATACTTTTACATATAAAAATAATAAGAAAAAAAATGTGGAAAGTAGTATTGCTGCTTTAACAGAAAAAAAGGCAACAAAAAAAAAGCACCACTTTTGAATTGAATCTGCTGAGAAATGTTGCAAGTGGAATCTTCTTCACAGGTAACAAGATTAACCGACATTAATGTCTAAAATAGACACTTGTCTAAAATTAGGTTATATGAGAAAATATAGTCTTTGATATTTAAGCTTTACTAAAATACAGCACATACAAATGGGAGTTTGTGTCAGGATTCAGGGCGTTTATAACTTGCCTAAAATGATTATTTTTCATTTAGGTAGAAGGATTTAGATTTATGCCGATTGACTGAAATTTGGTCTGTCCACAACACAGAAGAAACTGCATATAAAGTACACGCACTTAGTGGCATTGCTACAGTATATGGGGTATGCTCTTCACAATACTTCACCTAAGCTTATAGAAAGTCAGGGAACAGATACAATGTATTGTATATGCATACTGTAGTAATAGCGGTAAAGAAGAGAATTTAAAAGCCTACAGGAATTGTACATCGCCTTTTATCAGCGCCTATTGTCAGGGCCTTTATTGCATTTGATATTATAAAAACCATCGTGAATTTAATGAAACACTTGGTATTTTTTTTCATGGAAGAAAAGTATTTAGTACACATGGATTTCATCATACTGTAGCTTTTTGCAATGTGAAATTTAACAAATCCTGCTTTTAAGTCAAAATCCTTCTTTCTATCTAGCTGACTTTGGAGTTATAGGGGGCTATTAATTAAACTGTGACAGTACCTATCAGGGCTGTATCACGTAGAAACTGCCATTGACTTTCATAGGAATTTCCGTGCTGTAGTCCCCTGATCGGCCCTATCCCAGTTTGTTGAATAACTCCGTAGATTTGAGCCTGTTGCTTTTCCCAGGCTATTTGGCTACTAACAAACACGTGAACACATTATTCAATACACTGCAACATGTTAGCCTTCTTGCCAGTATACAACCAGAAAAGGGGAAATTGAGATTAAAAAGGAAGCTTCCCCTATTGGCATAAACTAATCACAAATGGTTATCTCAATTGAAATCATTTCTAGTATTAAAAAACGGCATTAACAGAAAACAAGACGATCTTTTTAAAGCATTCTCTCTAGGGATTATGTAAAAGAAGTATTCCAGTAATACAGTATTTTCTGTGCAAGCTGGAAGCTTTTGTGTGTTCTGGTAACATTCTGTACAGAACCTTTTGCAGTGAATGCTAGAATTTGTCAGGTTAGGACGTACTTATGTTTCTGACTCATTATGCATTTTTACAGTATTTGTTCTTTTCAAAATGTTCAACGTGTGTATTTCAAGCATATATTAATGTATTTTTTTTCTTGTTACTAGTACTGTATCTGCTTTAGCATTTTGTATATGCTGAAAGAATGTAAGGTAGCCCTTGTTTCAGGTGAACTTGCCAATGAATCAAGCGTAAACCTTCCTGAGCAAAGGGAAGATAGCTTCACATTGAATATGGTGAAAGAGATATTCGGCAATATTTACCAAGCAGTACGTGAATGGCAATTGCAAAAATAGCAGTGGCGTTCCAAGTTTAGCACTGTGCCATCTCTAGTTCTGACAACCCGATGGAAGCCCAGATCCACACAGTTACAGTGATTTACTGAGGCATTAACATATCGTTAAGTGGCAACGAGCATCTTCAAAGCTCACACATTAACGCAGTGTTAAGTGGTGTTTTCAGCCGTAATTGGCCTTGCGTTAAGTATAATGGACATTAGTGCTAATAATATGCAAAAGGTGTTCCCTGGAGCTGATTGATATTCAAAGTGTTTTTGTGTCAGTTATGATACAGAAAAAATAACAAATATAGTGTTGGAATAGAAACATGGTTTCCAGGGTTACGAAGGGAGAGCTGCAGCGTCACTAGCTTTTTTATTGGCCAGCGGAGCAAGCCCTGAACCCAGCGGCTACACTGTTTCACCAGTTTGCCCGGTGGACAACCGTAGTAGCCCAGGCACGATGCTCTGGTTCTGGTTAAAGAACTATAACAGGGATTGCTGCTTTAACGGATAGGAAAATGTGAATAAAGAATAATAAATGATTTCCCTTCTCTGGGGTCTTGGTCTATTCTCAAGAATATAAAGCATTGCCAGGTCGCGCCTGCCCATCAACAGAGCAGCAATTATAGCCACGGCTCCAGAAAATGTATTTAGCAAATTCTGGGTTGTTATAGAAGTGATACAGGAGTGAAGCGCAAACCCAAATCTATTATAAATAATAATAAATCCAGTGATTAAAATACAAATTAATATCACCAAAAGGGAGATGCAGCTGGCTGTAGGTGTTGCTCGGGCATGTAAAAGAAAAATATATACATAGTGCAACGGTGTAATGCAAAAAATATATAAAATTAAAAAATCGGGATCTAAGCCTGGTCTCCTCAAAACCGACGATGTCAGCAACGATGGCGGAGGGCACAGGGCTGTACAGGACAGTACAGCCTCACAGCAGTAGATCAGCACAGCAGCGCTTCGGTCCACAGGAACTAGAATAACCCTACATATTTGTTTGGTTTTAAGGCTATTTCGCTGGCTGTATCATACAGCGGTATCTTGACTTACTTTTGCTGAAGCCACTGTTTAAAAAACAAAAAGCCACCAGTTCAATACAAGTGACAGCAACAACTTTCACCGGCACCGATGCAGCTGGTCCATTAGTTCCGAACAGGACAACCCACAGTGAGGATTCTCCCGGGGAAGCTGTGGCTGAAACAAACCTAAGTCTGGCTACATCTATCCTGGAACCAGGGTCACGTGTGAAGTATGAATAGCTCCAGTTAGCTTTAACTCATGTCTTCCCTCTTCCAAAGCATAACAAGTCCTTATTGTCTTTCTTAACTTTATTGCAGAAGGAGAAAACAAAGGGTACTTGTAGGTGTAGTGTGAGTAGAGAGTGCTTATCTGTCAGAAATGCTTGCATGAGGTTAGACTACGGAAAGACAGAAAGGCCTTGCCGGAGGTAGTAGCAGACAGGTACTGTACTCACTGTGTCCAGGGTGGAAAAGGAAGTGAGGGGCAGGGGTCACACTAGAAGTGAGCTGGGACTATGTTAACTGTCAGCAGAGACAGAGGGGAATGGGAACGTCTAATTAACTTGGAGGACTGGAGATGTATCGAGGGCAACCATAGAGAGACAGACTGGAGGGAGAAAGGCAACATTGTAATATATCACACAGGCACAGTGTGTGTGTGTAGAGCAAAATACATGCAGCTGAACTTAAGGAACTGACAAGCAGAAGCTGCAAAGAAGGGGGGGTGAACAGAGACATGAATCTTGTTCCAGGACAACATCTGTACATGCCGTTGAAGTTATCCCACTTACAGGAAACATACATCTAGTGTTGTGCAATTGTAAAAATAGACTGCTGGTCTTCTCTGCAAATGGAAGAAAGAGGCACGTGGTGACCTGAAATGGCACTGAAAGAGACAGGCACAATCTCAGGACATGAACACAGTCCCCCTCGTTCCAGAAAGCGGTCATACTCCGCAGATGTGGCATGTGGGACTATTTCTCTTTGTAAAAGGAGAGCAGGTCCAATAAAAAGTACTTTAAACCACTCCATTAACCATCAACATCTGCTAAATCCTGTACTGGTCACAATCGTGTGTGTACATTTGGAAAGCAAGGAGAAGGAAGATAAGGCAGACCAGGCCCAACACCAGCATTTCTGCGTCCCAGTATAGATGTCAACAACTAAGCCCTTAGGGTGTTGAGGGGGCGGGGGGGTTCCAAGACCGTTGGCCCGGTCATCTCTCCCCTAATGGAGGCCCTAAATCTGGCAATAATCCACTTATCTTGTAAATTACACATGAAAGGAGACAGATACCGTAGGCCCCCAAGCAATGCTCCCTCTGTATTATGAAGACTATGGTGAGTGAACATTGCAGGTAGCTGCCTCCTCTAAAGCAGAAGTTCATGTTTGGAATCAGCATGCCAGGGTATAAAGCCGTTCTGTACCATTAAATACAGGGGCACTTTGGCGTGAAGGATTAACGTGTTGGTAAACATGAACTTCTCCTTGTGAGTGATGGGGAAAACACAGATTAAACTGTAGAAAGAAAATAATTGAGGACTGCAAATGATTTGTGTGTTATATAGGGTTCGTTAAAATAAATCTGGGCCGCTGTAGTTTAAAATGTTTAGTATTGCACCCCTCTTCCCTTTAATCCTACATGCAGCCATGCAGCCATGCAGTACCCTGAAGACTGTGCTAATATAAAGGTATTGTGCCAAGTGAAGAGTAGATATTTACATCATGGCAAAGAGCTAGCTACTGTAAGGTTCATGAACTAGACCTGCTCAGTATCAGGATATAACACCTAATGCCGAAGTTATAGATCCTTCGTCAAAATCCAGGTTAAACATAGTTTGTGGTTTTCACAGTATTCCGGTGTGAACAATTAATGTTCAATATGCTCTTTACATGAATTTATCTTCGTTAAGCCTGCATAATATGCTGCAGTGCAGACTGCGATATTGTGACAATAAAAATGCTCTTTCTGTGGCTGCTTACATTATTAAAAGTTATGTTTATTATAACAGCTTTTTATTAAAATTGGAAATGAGTATTAGGACAGTAAAACCATGACTAATGATATTTTATTCCAAAAGCTCCACAAGGTTAATGTAAGCATTATCAGGAAACGCAGACGTGAAAATACGCTTCATAAGCACAATAGCACATCAGTTTTATGGAGCATTGAAAGTCAATAGCCCTTGGTATCTATCCTTAGAAAAAGCACTGTATATGGTCTGATTAATGTATCTTAAGAATATATGTCTTATGCCACTGAGTATTTTTATAATAGAATCAACTTTCCTACGTCTGGTAGTTTTTCTAGTACTTTTGACATTGAGAAAACATTATGACTTGGTAAAGTGACAGTGGCATTTTAAGAATAGCTCTTCCTTGACCATTTGTGAAAATGCTTAACAAAATGTGCTATCTAAAGAACGCCAAACAAATATACTTTAATATCAATTAAACCACCTTAGAGTTCCAACACGTGTTACAGGAATAGGAAATCAAACTGATCTACATGGGGAAAAAATCCCGATACATGATTCACATACTTGACGGTTAAAGTTTCATTGGAATATATCCTAATAGGGATCATAAGCTCCCAATGGATGACATGGCAACAAATATTTAGAACTTTAAAAAAAAAAGCAGACTAATTAAGACACACATTAAAGGTGTCCAAGTCTCTAAAGACATTAAAAAGGCTCTCACAGATGAATTACCCGCACATAAAACCAATGTTTGGGAATGCCTTCTAACCACACGGAGTGCAATTTCCATTAAAATCTCAGGTGTTAATGTAAAATTTACAGGATTTCAGCCTTTTCTGTTGAAATATAAAAGTGAGGCTCCTTATGGCTTCATGTTGTTTTAATGTATGTAATGTATATTTATATGTATATTTTGATATAGGTTTGCATAGATATTTTTATATATATTTATAGATAACCCAACCATGTTTGCAGCACTTTACAAAAGAGACGTTGGAATACATGGATTTATAATGCAATACAGTGTACCTTCCATAAATATAAACACAACAAATAAGGTATCCCTGCTCCCAATATCATGGTGCCATGGGCCAGCTCCTATCTGGCTGTTTCTCTCTATGTTTCCAAGTACAAGAGGGCGTCATTCCCAAAACATACTATGGGGGAGATTCACCTATGTCCGCTTCAGGTTAATTCACCAGATAAGTAAAATAGGACTATTGTGCACCCAAAGTATTAAATAGGGGTATGCTCGTATAGGAGCTTAAAGGTGCTATAGGTGCTGATATTCACTGAATTAGTATCCACAAATACAAAAACGGGAACCAGCGCTCATTAAAAGAATTAAGTAGAACTCCCATGTTGCTGTTGGAGTTTGTAACAGGGGAGTTATCCCTGTTCAGGTAATATGCCTCTAATCCAGCAGTGTGGTGGTTAACTGCTGGTAGTCAATTAACAAACACCACCTACCTGATTAGATGGCTTAGAAAAGCCTGTCTTTTGAGACAGGAAGAGAGACTCCTTAGCTCACACCTGAGCTGAACTTGGAGACACTTGTCTTGAGCCCTGCCAGAAGAAACAGCAGAGCTGCTTTCAAGACACAGGGAAAACTTCTAAACCTGAATGCTGACAAACCCTGAAAAAAGGGTAGCAACCAGGGACAGAGAAGATTTTCCCTCCAAACCACAAGGAACAGATAAAACTTTTATTTACAAGACTTTTTATATCTGTTCATTTCATGCTGTATGTTTGGGGCTGGGAGACATGCTTATCTAAGGGAGTTGTGAACTGCATAGTATTTCACTAGAAATACTCCCAAGTGAATAGAAGCTTTGTTTACCCCTTGTTTGGATGGTTTCCTGATGTTAAGGAAAAGGCGCAATAAAAGGCTTATTTAATTTCACTATTATCAGTCTCCCTTGCATACCTCTGTGAGCGTCCGCCTACAGAGTTGCCTGGCTTATTTTTTTCCTCTGGCTACCAAAAGCAGGATTTCCCTGGTTGTGCTCTATCTACACCTACTGCCACTTAGAACTCCCATGTTGGCTGAATTCCTGGTGAATTTATTTGAAGGGGGTTAAGATGACAAGTGAATGAGGTGTTTTGTCCCCCACTTACAACACAAAGTGTTTCGGGACCATCGACAGCAGAGGAAGGGAGAGGTGAGCCCAAAACGCGTTGCCATTCAAGGCAATCTGGTGCCTTACCCGACAACGGACCCTTAGTGAATCTTCCCCTGTGTATGCAGCCATCAAGCAGACAAATGCATGTTTAATTTGTATATAATATGATGTGCATGAGGCCGCCACAAACGACATATTCCACTTGTGCGGGTGTGAGAAGAGAAGCACCTTCAAGAAGTTGTGAGCAGGTTGTTTTTCATGTAACAAATTTACTTCACCAACTTAACAATGTAACAATATTAGGAACGCCCCTAAATCTGTTAATATTCTGAGTAGAATTTTAATATGGGTGCAGAATATTATCACAGTACTGTATTTCACAACTGAAATGCAATCAGAAGGGGACAGTTTGAATTATTGTTTTGACTCAAACAATAGTATTAAATAAAAGTCATGTAAAGTACATACATGCTATACATATGTCTAAAAATATGACCAAGAATAAACTGGATTTTGAAGATAAATGCTGTGCAATCTAACCCCCAGAACTGAGATCAAAGGTCTTCTCTGAAAAAAAATTGTTGTACACATTACCCTCTAAGCTATCTTTCTGAGTATAACCCATTTACCTCGAGCTGCTCTTATTTGAAATTTGCTAGTACTAATGAGCTAATTAAACGAAGGATTTTGCTTGCTGACTATACTATGAGTCCACATATTGCTGAATTTCATATCTTACAGTTAAGCTTTCTCATTTGAGAAGGGAGCTGGTTCTACTCTTTGTGTTTAGTACTATGCTGATCAAGTGTGAAGACGCAGAAGATGAAATGATGGCTTCAATCCCTTATGGAAAAATACTTTGCCTTTTTGTTAAGCCACAATGCCACTTACTTTAGGAGGATAAAGCATAGCTCTTCTATCCAACAAAATGTGAACAGAAGAGAGACAGCTTTACTTACTAATGTCAAATACTGTATTAAAATGTATGTAATCGCAGTTATACCACATCATGCCAAAACGTTTCCAATGAAGTATGTTAACCTTACCTGCCATGTGCGGGAAACGACTTATTCACAAAACCGCCGCTCTTCTGAATGCCAAAGAAATGATGTGCAATGTAATCAGATAATGTGTATTAACTTGTCATCAGTTATATCCATCCACATTATCCACATGATATCTCCAATATATGTATTATATAATATTGTTATATGCATTACGTAGTATCGACGAATGGCTATGTCTTTCAGTATTGGTTCCAGAATCTGAGTAAATTCTGAAAAATGCTTGGGATCCCTCGTTGTTACCTGAGAAGTATTTGCAGTATCAAGCTTTGGGGTATTCTTACCTGGAAACTGCTGATAAACATACTGGAAGAGACAAACGCCAACATCCCAAGACGGGTTGCTAATGTTACTGTAGCTGTGAAGGAAGCTATTTTTCTGGAACATGATAGCACACAAGCTTATTAAAAATGTAACAGTTAACTCCAGGCAGATATCCACTGTCTCGCTTCATAAATAATGTATCTGCTGCTTTATGCTAAATTCAAAATACAATCAATACTTTAGATTTGCTTTAATCTGATAAAAGTAAATACAGGAGGGGAAGGGATGTTTCCCCTCATCATGGCTCAGATTCACGGCCGGTCGGTAATCGCCGATAATATTCTGTGTTCCGCTAAAAAATAATGCAGGATATCTTTTCCGACTGAATATTGTATGCACTAAGAATAATACTGTATTATCATATTGACCCCATCCTAAGGACACTTTTTAAGGTCTATTGGCATACTTTATTCTGAATATTTCAATAATACGGTATGGTACTTTTGTGATGATGCAACGGCTTTATACTTTACCCATTGTTTCAACAGTAATGTTTTTTAAATTGTGTTTTAAATGCTGCTTGTTCTTGTGCACTCTAAAAACGCTTCTATTCCTGTGAATTTTATAGCACTGAAGAACCCCCATCACATGGCCTGTCCTTAGAGGAAATGAGAAAAAGCTTCCAGTACCCACCAATAGACAAAAATGGTGAGTACAGATAAGATGCATTCTATAACCAATAATAACACTAAGGGGTCTATATATCAATATCAATATCAACACAAAACCAGGACATTTTCATCCTCCAGCTACTATCAAAGGATTTTTCTCCAATTTTCCACAGTCTGCCCCATCTTGTAATTTAGTAGGATGAGTTACATGGGGCACAGATTATAATGAGATGTATCACATTCTGCGTCTCTGCCCCAGCTTGCACCTTGGGGGGAGTCAGTAGCAGAAGTTGGGGAGGAGTTACATAGTGCACAGATTATAAGATGTATTACATTCTGCGTCTCTACCCCAGCATGCACCTTGTGGAGTCAGTAGGTGGAGTTGGGGAGGAGTTACATGGGGCACAGATTATACTGAGATGTATCACACTCTGCGTCTCTGCCCCAGCTTGCACCTTGTGGAGTCAGTAGGTGGAGTTGGGGAGGAGTTACATGGTGCACAGATTATAATGAGATGTATCACATTCTGCGTCTCTGCCCCAGCTTGCACCTTGGGCAGAGTCAGAAGGAGGAGTTGGGGGAGTTATATGGTGCACAGATTATAATGAGAGGTATCACATTCTGCGTCTCTGTCCCAGCTTGCACCTTGGGGAGAGTCAGTAGGAGGAGTTGGGGGGAGTTACATGGGGCACAGATTATAATGAGAGGTATCACATTCTGCGTCTCTGCCCCACATTGCACCTTGGGGAGAGTCAGTAGGAGGAGTTGGGGAGAAGAGATGGGTGAATTCTTTTTGCGGATTTAGGTTAACCTCGGATCGTCCGGTTTCTTTGGTCTGTGGATTTCGCGGATTTCCACAAATCGGTCTCAAAAAGGGGCGAATTGTCTTTTCCGGATTTTTCTGATCACCAATAATCCAATCCGTGGATTCCACAATCCGCTGGTGGATTTTAAGAATCAAATCCGCAGATTAAGCAATCCGTGGATTGTTAAAATCACCCAGCGGATTGTATCCAATGACTGTTTTTGATCCGCACGGATTGAAACTGGAACATTCCGTCGACGGATTTTACACCGTGGAATGGATTTTTAATGGAAATTCCGCAAAACGGATTTTGACCGTCTCGCCCCTCTCTATTGGGGAGGAGATACATGGCGCACAAATGAGATGTATAACATTCTGCGTCTTTGCGCCAATCTTTCTCTTTTATTTGCCAAAAAATCCTCCATATCTAAAGTGCCGAAATCAAAAAGTCTGCATCAAATGTTAGAAACTGTTCTTACATATACCACAGCTCTGCTCCAAAATCCGGAACAGTGCGTCAAAACACACTTTTCTTAACGTTGATACATCGACCCAATAATATTAATGTTTTACTTCAATGAGACCACTGTATAAAATAATATAATTCATATTTTTTAGAGGTTGGGTGGGCAATAATATATTGCCTATTTGTCCATATTTACTAAGCACTGTTAAGCCATAGGATATTTTACGTGTCATTCACTTAAATAGTCGTTTTATGGCAGAAACCCGTTTACTAAATAAGGGGCGTAGTGTATATTTGTGGTATTTCTTCTTTCTGTATAGATTTAAATGTTCAGGACTCTGTTTGCTGTGTTTTGTGGCTGAGCGATGCACTATATATACCTTTGATAATGCTCCTCTTTGGGAATTTATCATGAACAGAGCTGTCAAATAGAAATGTCCCCCTGATTTGTAAAGCGTTCAAGCTGTGACCTTAATCTCTACACCTCTGCACTAAGAAATTCTAAGTTCCTTCATTCTGAGAGTTGTAAGAAAGTCAAGGATCACACGGCTGGTGCCTCTGTCCTGTTAAATTGATTATCAAGAGGCTTGAGGCAAGATTTGTTAAATCAGGGCTTATAACATAACGTTACTTTAAACCCTAAGGCAGGGGAGCCCAAACTTTTGCTGCTGCACCCCCCTGCCTTGCCTCCTCCTCGCACCCCCCCCTTTCCTTGATGTGCGTCAAATGACGTTGTAGGGTGATGTGACGTCGTGCCATGGAGACGAGTCCTGAAGCCGGCAGAGACAAGGTAAGTTGCAGTTGCACAGACCTCACGCGATCTCCCGGCATTTAATTTAAATGCCTTGGGGAAGAGCGCAGGGCCTCTGCAACTGCCGCCCCCCCCCCCCAGAAAAATCTCGCGCCCCCCACTTTGTGCACCCCTGCCCTAAGGTAACGTATCCTCAAAGTTAATTATATGCAAAAACACTGGCCGCTGAACATCTCTTTAGCACTAAACACAAAATTGTTGTAGCATAATCTTCCAAAAATGGGATGTTACAGTAGGTGTGTCTGGTCGTTACTCCCATCCAGACCCTGAAATTGGCGTTTAACTCAAGTTGCGAAGAGAAGGGGGGAGAGGGAAATAACGCTGGAAATAATGCTAACTCATGTTTAACTGTGGTGCCTTGTTCAGGGTCTGGATGTGAGTAACACCAAGGTCTGACCCAACTAACAAAGTGAAGTCCCTGCATTAACCTCAATGGATTTATGTGACCATCCATGTCAAATTAAGTACACATGTTGTTAATACTAATGCGGGTGAGAGGGGACAGGAGGAGGAGTATTTTTCAGAATGTGGACAGGCCTCAACCTCTGGGTGTGCAAGGGCAGGCACCTCCCTACCTGGGAGGGAAAGATCAGTGTAACTGAAGGGACTAGGAGGATGGATGGATGCTAAACAGACTAGCCCAGGAGTGGCCCGCTCCAGTCTTTAAGCGCCACCAACAGGTCAGGTTTTCAGGATAACCCTGCTTCAGCACATGTGGCTCAATCAGTGGCTCAGTCGGTGACTGAGCCACCTGTGCTGAAGTAAAGATACCCTGAAAACCTGACCTGTTGGTGGCCCTTGAGGACTGGAGTTGGCCACTCCTGCTCTACCTCTTCTATTTCGAGACTCGGAGGAGGTGCAGAGAGAAGGGGTCACAGAAATATTGCAGCTGAAGATCTGGAGCATCAGCGAAGATAAAAATCCAAAATCAAACGAACACGAGGACTCAGGTAGTGAAAAATTGCAGAGGCTTTATTGAGACATAAAAATGTGGCAGTCTCCGAGCAGAAAGCTTTCTCCCACGTGTGTCACGCCGTAGTGGCACTTACACAAGGAGTCCTGAGCATAAAGGAAACAGACACCTATATATACGTGCAAAGTAAATTTATTAAAAAAACAGAATGCTTGTTGTCAATGCCTCGATCTCATTGGCCGGGTTCATAATTGATTAATGATTTCATTTTGTCATGCCAGATTCAGGTGCATCTGCTGTGGGTTTTTTTTTAAATCAATTTACTTTTGCACCTATAGGCAGATGGGGAAGGACTCCCCCGGGGTGCTACTAACACTCCTCCGTATGATGTGGTTCAATGTGTATATGATGAATAATCAATAGAAATGGAACGGATGATGTGATGTTCTATATTTAGCTGTACCGTGGCACCATGTGCGATGTATCCAAAACAGGTGGCAGAGTAAATGGGGGATGGAGGAGGGGGGCAACAGGGGAAAATAGATAAATGCTAATGTAAAGCACTCCCCTCGTGAGACGCAATCCCTTACCCTCCTCCTATGTAATCCTCCTGCAACTGCACAATGTCCTGTCGCACACTGGCCACTTCCCAGCAGTAGTAAAAAAAGGGAATGTACTCACTGATGTAGATGGTATACTTGTTTGTCTTGAATAAATCCGTTCCTGAAGGTGTGTGTTGCCGGGTACATGCAACTACACATGCGGGGTCTCTTGATAAGGCTTATTTATTGAGCCTTAAAAAACATACAGCACACAAAACAAAATAGCTTCTCTTCAGCAGACAAAACAAAATAGCTTCTCTTCAGCATGGCAAACAAAGCAGCTTCTCTTCAGCATGCAAGACACAGACAGTTCATAAAACATGTACTTTGCAAACAGGCCTTCTAGCAGTAATCTCCTCAGTATTTCAGTCCTCTCTCCTGACCAGCTAGACTGCATGTGTGCACAGCCTGGGGGTTTTAAAACCCCTTGATCATGCAGCTGGTGTCAGACTAATTAAGCAACCCTTCCCAACTTAACTTCGTCACTGCTGCACTGCAAGCCTAAACATAGGTTTGCCAGGTATATGGCTGGTAACGTTCATTCACCCTGTCACATCCCTCCCCTGTTAGTGTGTGGCTGGGGCCACGCACGGCTGAAGCCCGATCATCCACCCCTTCTCTAGAAAAGAAGTCAGCATTAGCATTTTCTTTTCCAGGCCTGTGCTGAATTTCGAATGAGAAGAGTTGGAGGGCCATATACCACCTGGTCAATCTAGCATTGGAGTCCTTCATACTATTTAACCACTTTAATGGAGCATGGTCCGTCACCAGAGTAAAATGGACTCCTGCCAGGTAATGCCTCAAAGCCTCGATTGCACACTTTACTGCGAGGCACTCCTTCTCAATCACTGAGTAGTTTTTTTCCCTCAGGAACAATTTCCTACTCAGAAAAAGGATTGGATGTTCCACTCCCTCAAACTGTTGTGACAACACTGCCCCTAGCCCTATCTCTGATGCATCGGTTTGCACTACAAAAGGCCTTTTGAAGTCTGGGCTTCTAAGGACGGGACCCTCTTATAGACACCTTTTTATGTCCTCAAAGGCTCTCTGACACTCCCTTGACCATACCACTTGTGTAGGGGCACACCTTTTTGTGAGGTCCGTTAATGGGGCTGCAACTTCCGAGTAGTTGGGGATGAACCGCCGATAGTACCCTGCTAAACCTAGCAGAGAGTGTACCTGCGTTTTTGTTTGGGGGGTCGGAACTTCTTTCAGGGCAGCTACCTTGTCGGCTAGTGGCCTTACTTTTACACCTCCCACTGCATACCCCAAATATTTGGTTTCCGCCTTACCTAAGGCACATTTCGTAGGGTTGGCTATGAGCCCTGCCTCTCTTATAGAGTTGAGGACCCGATTTCAGCCTATTTAGATGGGCCCGCCAGTGTTTACTATAAATGACAATGTCATCTAGGTAGGCTGCGGCATAAGCCCTATGGGGTCTCAGCACTTTATCCATGAGTCTTTGAAATGTGGCTGGGGCTCCATGCAGTCCAAATGGCATTGTCACAAACTGGTATAAACCCATGGGAGTGGCGAAGGCTGTTTTGCACTTGGACTTTTCCTCTAAAGGTATTTGCCAGTATCCTTTTGTTAAGTCCAACGTGGATATATATTCCGCGTTACCAAGGGCGTCAATTAATTTGTCCACCCTTGGCATCGGATATGCTTCAAACTTGGATATCGCATTGACCTTTCGGAGGTCCACACAAAATCTTACCTTCCCATCGGGTTTAGGGACCATAACTAGTGGACTACACCACTCACTGCATGATTCCTCAATCACTCCTAAGCGTAACATTTCCTGTACCTCCTTCTCTACCGGTGCCCTTCGACTTTCAGGCAACCCTATAAGGATGGGAACGTACTCTTACCCCAGGTGCTGTCTCGATCACATGTGAAATTAAATTAGTTTGCCCTGGCAAATGAGAAAAAACATCATGGAATTGTGTAATTATTTCTAACAAGTCCCCTTTTTGTTCAGAGGACAACTGTCTACCCATTGGGATTTTATCATCACCCTCGATGTTCTCCCATGGGGGCTGAGGACCCAAATCCGTTTCCTCCTCACCGGGTGGATGAATAGAGATCGTTGCATCTTCCAGAGTTTCAGCAAGTTCACATTGTAAATTTGTTTACCCTTCCTGGACCCTGGTTGAGCGATCTCGTAATCCACATCACCCGTGCGGCGGAGTACTTCGAATGGGCCCTGCCATTTGGCTAGGAGTTTGCTCTCACAAATGGGTAACAACAACATCACCTGATCTCCTGGGTGAAACACTCTCATACGAGCATTTTGATTGTAATGTCTCTCCTGACTGTCCTGGGCTGATCTAAGATTCTCCTTAGCAAAATGGCCGACCACATCTTGGCGCTTCCTAAGGTCCAATACATATTGCAGGGTATTCTTAGAAGGGGATCGCTGTTCCTCCCTGGACTCCTTTAGGAGGTCTAGGATACCCCGGTGTTGGCGGCCATACAGCAGTTCAAATGGAGAGAATCCCGTGGAGGCCTGGGGAACTTCCCGCACTGCAAACAGCAGTTTGACTTCTTCCTTGTTGGAAGGACTGCTACTTTCGTGGCACTTGGCGGTTGCGCATGGAGGGGCCGTAGTTTCCCTGTTGTTCCAATCTCCCTCTTTGGGTCTCCGCAAGTGCTGGTGAAGTTGGATCCGTCAGGTCCAGGGCACTCGCCTGATCCTCGGCCCCAAGGAAGTTCTCCACGATTCGGACCGCCAAAGCTAGGGTTTCAGCAGCATGGCGTTTTACCCACGAGCGTGCGGAAGGGGGTATTATCTGTAGGAATTGTTCCAAAACTACTTGTTCAAGAATTGCCTCCTTAGTGCGCTCCTCGGGTTGTATCCAGCGAGTACACAAGTCCAATAATCGCTGAGCGAGGACCCGGGGTCTCATCTTAGCGGTGTACTTCATGTTCCGGAACTGCTGCCGGTAGGTCTCTGGGGTCAGACCTAAGCGATCCAGTATGGCGGCTTTTACTTGTCGGTAGTCTATTGCCTAATCTGCTGGGAGGCCCTGATATGAGGCCTGGGCTTCTCCCATGAGGAGTGGGGCAAAAGCAGTAGCCCAGCGATCTGCAGCCCAGCCCTGAGCTTCGGCAACCCTTTCAAATGTCAGTAGAAAAGCCTCTGGATCCTCGTTCGCAGCCATTTTCCTCAGGAGAACCGGGGGTTTGTTTGCAGGTTCTGGACTGGCAGACCCCTGGAATTGGGTCAGCAGCCTGGCCATCCGCTCATTGCCTGCTGCAATAGTCTTTCATCTCTCTCTGCTTGTAGTTGGGCCTGCTGGCACAGAAACTCTTTTAAAAATTCTTCCATTTTTCTCATTCTTGTGTGTGTATGGCCCTTTTACTGCAGGAGCCTTTCAAAATCCCGGCACTTCTGACACCATATGTTGCAGGGTACATGCAACTACACATGCGGGGTCTCTTGATAAGGCTTATTTAGTGAGCCTTAAAAAACATACAGCACACAAAAACAAAATAGCTTCTCTTCAGCATACAAAAACAAAATAGCTTCTCTTCAGCATGGCAAACAAAGCAGCTTCTCTCCAGCATGCAAGACACAGACAGTTCATAAAACATGTACTTTGCAAACAGACCTTCTAGCAGTAATCTCCTCAGTATTTCAGTCCTCTCTCCTGACTAGCTAGACTGCATGTGTGCACAGCCTGGGGGTTTTAAAACACCTTGATCATGCAGCTGGTGTCATTCTAATTAAGCAGCCCTTCCCAACTTAACCTCGTCACTGCTGCACTGCAAGCCTAAACATAGGGTTGCCAGGTATATGGCTGGTGACGTTCATTCACCCTGTCACAGTGTGCATCACTCCCACGATGTATAGAGAATATAAAGAGAGATAGGAGTAAGCACTACAAACAAATCCTGAATACATTTTGATTGCATTTTAACCCGCCTCCAGTCCAGATTTGTTTGCAGTGCTTACTCCTATCTCTCTTCATATTGCCTTTGCACCTATATACGTGTCTGTTTCCTGTATGCTCAGGACTCCTTCAGAAAGCGCCACTACGGCATGAAACGCGTGGGATGAAGCTTTCTGCTCGGAGACTGCCACATTTTTAAGTCTCAATAAAGCCTCTGCAATTTTTCACTACCTGGGTCCCTGTTTCATTTGATTTTGGATTTTTATCTTCGCTGATGCTCCAGATCTTCAGCTGCAATATTTCTGTGATTACTTCTTACTTGGAAGCACGCGACAAAGACAAAGACCAAAAACAACGGGACTGTGCCGGCCAAACCGAGATGTCTGGTCACCCTATATATCTGTGAATTTATAACTACTTCAAATACATCAGCAGTTGTCATTCAGCTGCTTAAAGTGGTAGGAAAGACGTGACCTGGACAAGGGATTTAACCCGTATGCTGCCAGAGGTTTAATATTATTAACACTTTAATATATGTTGCTAAGGGGGACTGCACCATTAATGAAGCAGTGTATGTAACACACCTGTCTGCCACGTGTAACTGTCGTGCACTGAGAGGCGCACATCTGTGCCCAGGACATACTTGAAAACGAGCGGTAACTCTCAATGTATTACTTCCTGGTAAAATATTTTATAAATAAATAAATCTCTCGCCATGATGTGGCTAACCCTTATTTCTTGTCCAGTTCCTGTGCTACGTCATCCCTCACTGGTGTTTTTACGTGGATCTGCGTCACAGCGAGTTGAATGTATGTCTTTTTTTGCCCTGTACAGGATACGTGTCGGATCCCATGAGCACAATGCGCTTCCACTCCTGCTGTCAGAGCAGCAGCTTTGAAGATAATAACTGACAGCTGGAGCCATTATCCCTGCATAAGGGTAAATCCACGCGCATGGCGGACGCGAACGGCGGATCCCAGACGGATGTGTTTATAGGCCTTTCTGGCTTCTCTTGTAACCTTTTCTTGTGAAGATGATTATTCTTATTCGTGTCAGATAATGCAAGCTCGGCATTTTATTTTGCAGCACATTGGTTTTACCAATATCCTGGGAATAGTTTACCTGTGTCTTTTAATGACTGTCAAACAATCTTATCACCTAAATACATTAGATAAAGACAGCAAAGCATCTGTTTCCCATGTAAATGTTCAAAGATAACACAACTATTCAAAAAAATAATTAGACACATTTAGTCGGCCTCAGTGTTTCCCCAGATACAGATGCAGCAACGAGTATCCGAACACTCGCCTTTGAAAATCTTTGGCAATCTCCGAGTAATGGTGCAACATTTCTGTGACATTTCTGCAGACAGACTAATGGCCCATCAGATTAACACAGCGGGGGTCCCTGGCAGTCTCATTCAGTTTGAATGGGACTGCTCGGGACCCCCCACTGTGTTAATCGGATGGGCCATTAGTCTGTCTGCAGAAATGTCACAGAAATGTTGCAGCATTACTGGGAGATTGCCCCAGACTTTCAAAGGCGAGTGTTCGGATACTCGTTGCTGCATCTGTATGTCAACATACCAAGCAAGGCATGTATCACAATATCACCGCGTTTCCAGAGCGCGCATCGGTAATGTCGCAGAATGCTACTGTATGCCCGGGCATACGTAAAACAAAGCCATGGTTAGGGTCTGTACATCTGTAATAAACAAAGATTCTTATCCGCTACATGTAATCATGCCCGCTACATGTAATCATGCCCGCTACATGTAATCATGCCCGCTACATATAATCATGCCCGCTACATGTAATCATGCCCGCTACATGTAATCATGCCCGCTACATGTAATCATGCCCGCTACATGTAATCATGCCCGCTACATGTAATCATGCCCGCTACATGTAATCATGCCCGCGGTGTCCTGTTCCCTTGCGTCCCCGGAGGGGCTGTCCCTTTAATCAATGCAACAGTTTACTTTGCTATTTGCAAAAGATATTTAGGGCCACATTTACTAAACGGCCTTTAGCTAGCTCGTGTGAATAGGCCGTACGTTGCTTTCCAGTTCAGCGCCACTTATTAGGACGATCCGATCTTCCTACTTTGGGAACAACAATGCTCCCTGCTGCACAATGCAATTCAGTGCAAAGCTGTCTCGCAGTGAATGGGTTAAACCAGGGGTGACACATTCCAGTCCTCAAGAGCCCAAACAGGTCAGGTTTTCAGGATATCCCTGCTTCAGCACAGAATGACTAAGTGACTGAGCCGCCTGTGCTGAAGCAGGGATATCCCAAAAACTTGACCTGTTGGTGGCCCTTGAGGACTGGAGTTGGCCACCCCATGGGTTAAACAAATAGTAACCCCTTTGATGCCAGAGGGATACACAAGACATTGCTGGGCGGTGTGGTCCCGGCCGGTATCAACGGGGTTAAAAAAGGTCTTACCAAGAGTTTCTTTTGGATGAACTGTGTATTAAATGTGTTTATTGCTCATTTTAGAAATGTATTGGGCATATCTGTAATAACATCCAGCGGTTGCTTGAATAAATAATTTCGGAATTAAATAAACATTTCACTCGTTTTTGAAAATGATACGGTACAAGTTGATTGACAGTGAGCTTAGCTCGTCCACTCACTGCACAGGAGCCGAGAACGTCACTTCCACTGCGTGCATCCGCTCACTGCACAGGAGCCGAGAACGTCACTTCCGCTGCGCGCATCCGCTCACTGCACAGGAGCCGAGAACGTCGCTTCCGCTGTGTGCATCCGCTCACTGCACAGGAGCCGAGAACGTCGCTTCCGCTGCGTGCATCCGCTCACTGCACAGGAGCCGAGAACGTCACTTCCGCTGCGTGCATCCGCTCACTGCACAGGAGCCGAGAACGTCACTTCCGCTGTGTGCATCCGCTCACTGCACAGGAGCCGAGAACGTCACTTCCGCTGCGTGCATCCGCTCACTGCACAGGAGCCGAGAACGTCGCTTCCGCTGTGTGCATCCGCTCACTGCACAGGAGCCGAGAACGTCACTTCCGCTGCGTGCATCCGCTCACTGCACAGGAGCCGAGAACGTCACTTCCGCTGCGTGCATCCGCTCACTGCACAGGAGCCGAGAACGTCACTTCCGCTGCGTGCATCCGCTCACTGCACAGGAGCCGAGAACGTCACTTCCGCTGCGTGCATCCGCTCACTGCACAGGAGCCGAGAACGTCGCTTCCGCTGCGTGCATCCGCTCACTGCACAGGAGCCGAGAACGTCACTTCCGCTGCGTGCATCCGCTCACTGCACAGGAGCCGAGAACGTCACTTCCGCTGCGTGCATCCGCTCACTGCACAGGAGCCGAGAACGTCACTTCCGCTGCGTGCATCCGCTCACTGCACAGGAGCCGAGAACGTCGCTTCCGCTGCGTGCATCCGCTCACTGCACAGGAGCCGAGAACGTCACTTCCGCTGCGTGCATCCGCTCACTGCACAGGAGCCGAGAACGTCACTTCCGCTGCGTGCATCCGCTCACTGCACAGGAGCCGAGAACGTCGCTTCCGCTGCGTGCATCCGCTCACTGCACAGGAGCCGAGAACGTCACTTCCGCTGCGCGCATCCGCTCACTGCACAGGAGCCGAGAACGTCACTTCCGCTGCACGCATCCGCTCACTGCACAGGAGCCGAGAACGTCACTTCCGCTGCGTGCATCCGCTCACTGCACAGGAGCCGAGAACGTCGCTTCCGCTGCGTGCATCCGCTCACTGCACAGGAGCCGAGAACGTCGCTTCCGCTGCGTGCATCCGCTCACTGCACAGGAGCCGAGAACGTCACTTCCGCTGCGTGCATCCGCTCACTGCACAGGAGCCGAGAACGTCACTTCCGCTGTGTGCATCCGCTCACTGCACAGGAGCCGAGAACGTCGCTTCCGCTGTGTGCATCCGCTCACTGCACAGGAGCCGAGAACGTCGCTTCCGCTGCGTGCATCCGCTCACTGCACAGGAGCCGAGAACGTCACTTCCGCTGCGTGCATCCGCTCACTGCACAGGAGCCGAGAACGTCGCTTCCGCTGCGTGCATCCGCTCACTGCACAGGAGCCGAGAACGTCGCTTCCGCTGTGTGCATCCGCTCACTGCACAGGAGCCGAGAACGTCACTTCCGCTGCGTGCATCCGCTCACTGCACAGGAGCCGAGAACGTCACTTCCGCTGTGTGCATCCGCTCACTGCACAGGAGCCGAGAACGTCGCTTCCGCTGTGTGCATCCGCTCACTGCACAGGAGCCGAGAACGTCGCTTCCGCTGCGTGCATCCGCTCACTGCACAGGAGCCGAGAATGTCACTTCCGCTGCGTGCATCCGCTCACTGCACAGGAGCCGAGAACGTCACTTCCGCTGCGTGCGTCCGCTCACTGCACAGGAGCCGAGAACGTCGCTTCCGCTGCGTGCATCCGCTCACTGCACAGGAGCCGAGAACGTCGCTTCCGCTGTGTGCATCCGCTCACTGCACAGGAGCCGAGAACGTCGCTTCCGCTGCGTGCATCCGCTCACTGCACAGGAGCCGAGAACGTCACTTCCGCTGTGTGCATCCGCTCACTGCACAGGAGCCGAGAACGTCTCTTCCGCTGTGTGCATCCGCTCACTGCACAGGAGCCGAGAACGTCGCTTCCGCTGCGTGCATCCGCTCACTGCACAGGAGCCGAGAACGTCACTTCCGCTGCGTGCATCCGCTCACTGCACAGGAGCCGAGAACGTCACTTCCGCTGCGTGCATCCGCTCACTGCACAGGAGCCGAGAACGTCGCTTCCGCTGCGTGCATCCGCTCACTGCACAGGAGCCGAGAACGTCGCTTCCGCTGCGTGCATCCGCTCACTGCACAGGAGCCGAGAACGTCACTTCCGCTGCGTGCATCCGCTCACTGCACAGGAGCCGAGAACGTCACTTCCGCTGCGTGCATCCGCTCACTGCACAGGAGCCGAGAACGTCGCTTCCGCTGCGTGCATCCGCTCACTGCACAGGAGCCGAGAACATCGCTTCCGCTGCGTGCATCCGCTCACTGCACAGGAGCCGAGAACGTCGCTTCCGCTGCGTGCATCCGCTCACTGCACAGGAGCCGAGAACGTCGCTTCCGCTGCGTGCATCCGCTCACTGCACAGGAGCCGAGAACGTCACTTCCGCTGCGTGCATCCGCTCACTGCACAGGAGCCGAGAACGTCACTTCCGCTGCGTGCATCCGCTCACTGCACAGGAGCCGAGAACGTCGCTTCCGCTGCGTGCATCCGCTCACTGCACAGGAGCCGAGAACGTCACTTCCGCTGCGTGCATCCGCTCACTGCACAGGAGCCGAGAACGTCACTTCCGCTGCGTGCATCCGCTCACTGCACAGGAGCCAAGAACGTCGCTTCCGCTGCGTGCATCCGCTCACTGCACAGGAGCCGAGAACGTCACTTCCGCTGCGCGCACCCGCTCACTGCACAGGAGCCGAGAACGTCACTTCCGCTGCATGCATCCGCTCACTGCACAGGAGCCGAGAACGTCACTTCCGCTGCGTGCATCCGCTCACTGCACAGGAGCCGAGAACGTCATTTCCGCTGCGTGCATCCGCTCACTGCACAGGAGCCGAGAACGTCACTTCCGCTGCGTGCGTCCGCTCACTGCACAGGAGCCGAGAACGTCACTTCCGCTGCGTGCATCCGCTCACTGCACAGGAGCCGAGAACGTCGCTTCCGCTGTGTGCATCCGCTCACTGCACAGGAGCCGAGAACGTCACTTCCGCTGCGTGCATCCGCTCACTGCACAGAAGCCGAGAACGTCACTTCCGCTGCGTGCATCCGCTCACTGCACAGGAGCCGAGAACGTCACTTCCGCTGCGTGCATCCGCTCATTGCACAGGAGCCGAGAACGTCACTTACGCTGCGTGCATCCGCTCACTGCACAGGAGCCGAGAACGTCACTTCCGCTGCGTGCATCCGCTCACTGCACAGGAGCCGAGAACGTCACTTCCGCTGCGTGCATCCGCTCACTGCACAGGAGCCGAGAACGTCACTTCCGCTGCGTGCGTCCGCTCACTGCACAGGAGCCGAGAACGTCACTTCCGCTGCGCGCATCCGCTCACTGCACAGGAGCCGAGAACGTCACTTCCGCTGCGCGCATCCGCTCACTGCACAGGAGCCGAGAACGTCACTTCCGCTGCGTGCATCCGCTCACTGCACAGGAGCCGAGAACGTCACTTCCGCTGCGTGCATCCGCTCACTGCACAGGAGCCGAGAACGTCACTTCCGCTGCGTGCATCCGCTCACTGCACAGGAGCCGAGAACGTCACTTCCGCTGCGTGCATCCGCTTACTGCACAGGAGCCGAGAACGTCACTTCCGCTGCGTGCGTCCGCTCACTGCACAGGAGCCTAGAACGTCACTTCCGCTGCGTGCATCCGCTCACTGCACAGGAGCCGAGAACGTCACTTCCGCTGCGTGCGTCCGCTCACTGCACAGGAGCCTAGAACGTCACTTCCGCTGCGTGCATCCGCTCACTGCACAGGAGCCGAGAACGTCACTTCCGCTGCGTGCATCCGCTCACTGCACAGGAGCCGAGAACGTCACTTCCGCTGCGTGCATCCGCTCACTGCACAGGAGCCGAGAACGTCACTTCCGCTGCGTGCATCCGCTCACTGCACAGGAGCCGAGAACGTCGCATCCGCTGCATGAGACTCTGATAAAATAAAGTTTAAAAAAAGAGATACAAGAGAGAACTTAAATAGCTGAGGAGCCTGTATTCACTGCAGCGTCTAAAGAAAGCGCGCCTGTTTTCAGTTTAACAGCTTGACGTAAAAGGTGGCACTGTATGGTCATTTGCATGTCATTACCCAGAATCCCTGGCTGCAGTGGAAGCACTGTATGCTAAGAGACAATGGGGAAAAGCAGGGTTGCAGACCTGTCTGAGACATGTGAATGTGATCACAAGTGATATTTTTATTGGCAATTTTAGACTGAAATAGAAAAAAAGAATAGTGCTTATTATAAAATTAACCGTTGATAATGACGTGGTATATGTGAATTCAAACAAAATAGCACATGTAAGCTAAACACAATGTGAATGGGGGGCCGCCCAGGAAAGTCCCCTGAGCGATCAAGATCAGAAAGCGTACAAACAGAAAAGTGACTTTCAGGTGCCTCCAGTACACATTAAATGTCCAGAACAACAATGAACTGAGCAAATGTGTACAAGGGATCAAACCATATGTGATATGTCTTGTCCAGCAAAACCATATGTGATGTGTCCTGTCCAGCAAAACCATATGTGGTATGAACTGTCCAGCGCAACCATATGTGATATGTACTGTCCAGCGCAACCATATGTGATATGTCCTGTCCAGCGAAACCTTATGTGATATGTACTGTCCAGCGCAACCATATGTGATATGTACTGTCCAGCGGAACCATATGTGATATGTACTGTCCAGCGCAACCATATGTGATATGTCCTGTCCAGCAAAACCATATGTGATATGTACTGTCCAGCGCAACCATATGTGATATGTACTGTCCAGCGAAACCATATGTGATATGTCCTGTCCAGCGCAACCATATGTGATATGTCCTGTCCAGCAAAACCATATGTGATATGTCCTGTCCAGCGCAACCATATGTGATATGTACTGTCCAGCAAAACCATATGTGATGTGTCCTGTCCAGCAAAACCATATGTGATATGTACTATCCAGCGCAACCATATGTGATATGTACTGTCCAGCGCAACCATATGTGATATGTCCTGTCCAGCGAAACCATATGTGATATGTACTGTCCAGCGCAACCATATGTGATATGTCCTGTCCAGCGCAACCATATGTGATATGTCCTGTCCAGCACAACCATATGTGATATATCCTGTCCAGCGCAACCATATGTGATATGTACTGTCCAGCAAAACCATATGTGATATGTACTGTCCTGCAAAACCATATGTGATATGTACTGTCCAGCAAAACCATATCTAATATGTCCTGTCCAGCAAAACCTTATGTGATATGTACTGTCCAGCAAAACCATATGTGATATGTACTGTCCAGCAAAACCATATGTGATATGTACTGTCCAGCACAACCATATGTGATATGTCCTGTCCAGCAAAACCATATGTGATATGTACTGTCCAGCGCAACCATATGTGATATGTCCTGTCCAGCAAAACCATATGTGATATGTCCTGTCCAGCAAAACATATGTGATATGTCCTGTCCAGCAAAACCATATGTGATATGTCCTGTCCAGCAAAACCATATGTGATATGTCCTGTCCAGCGCAACCATATGTGATATGTACTGTCCAGCGCAACCATATGTGATATGTACTGTCCAGCGCAACCATATGTGATATGTACTGTCCAGCGCAACCATATGTGATATGTACTGTTCAGCAAAACCATATGTGATATGTCCTTTCCAGCAAAACCATATGTGATATGTACTGTCCAGCAAAACCATATGTGATATGTACTGTCCAGCGCAACCATATGTGATATGTACTGTCCAGCAAAACCATATGTGATATGTACTGTCCAGCGCAACCATATGTGATATGTACTGTCCAGCGCAACCATATGTGATATGTACTGTCCAGCGCAACCATATGTGATATGTCCTGTCCAGCGGAACCATATGGGATATGTCCTGTCCAGCGCAACCATATGTGATATGTACTGTCCAGCAAAACCATATGTGATATGTCCTGTCCAGCGAAACCATATGTGATATGTCCTGTCCAGCAAAACCATATGTGATATGTACTGTCCAGCGGAACCATATGTGATATGTACTGTCCAGCGGAACCATATGGGATATGTACTGTCCAGCGGAACCATATGTGATATGTACTGTCCAGCGGAACCATATGGGATATGTACTGTCCAGCGGAACCATATGGGATATGTACTGACCAGCGCAACCATAAGGGATATGTACTGTCCAGCAAAACCATATGTGATATGTACTGTCCAGCAAAACCATATGTGATATGTGCTGTCCAGCAAAACCATATGTGATATGTACTGTCCAGCGCAACCATATGTGATGTGTCCTGTCCAGTGTTTCAGGAATATTAGATGGTCCTCAGGACATGTGGGGAGAGAACAACATCGTTTAATAATGTATTAAAAAAGAACTACGGGGTAAGGATGAGAAATTACATGATCTGCAATAGGGAATCACAATTCAGGGTCAAACAAACACACTGGGACTCACTAAATCAAGGTTGCGCAAACTAGCGCGGCGGTTGCAGAGGCCCCGCGCTCTCTTACCCAAAGCATTTAAATTAAATGCCAGGGGATCACGTGAGGCCTCTGCAACTTCCCTTACCTTTTCTTAGGCGACGCGTAACCATGGCAACACGGCGTCAAATGACGCTGCGGGGTCACGTGACATCACCATGGCACCGTGGGGTCACGTGACGCCACTGCGTCATTTGAGAAGGTAAGGAGGGGGGCGCAGGGGGGAAAGTTTGCGCACACCTGCACTAGATCAGCGGTGTGCAAACTGGGGGGGGGCGCAAGATTATGTAGGGGGGGGCGCAGCCTGCTTCCAGTTCTCTGCTGTGTCTGCCTGCAGAGGGGGCGGGGCCTTGCTGCGGGGCCTTCCCTCCTCTTCCTGTCTGTTACCCGCCCGTTTTCAGCAGCATATGGGGGGACCTGAGCAGGCTTAGTTACTCCCTCCCGTGTGTGTGTGTGTGTGTGTGTGTGTGTGTGTGTGTGTGTGTGTGTGTGTGTGTGTGTGTGTGTGTGTGTGTGTATATGTGTGTGAGTGTGTGTTTTGTGTGTGTGTGTGTATGTATATATATATATATATATATATATATATATATATATATATATATATATATATATATATATATATGTGTGTGTGTGTGTGTGTGTATATATATATATATATATATATATATGTGTGTGTGTTTGTTGTGATTGAGTGTGTGTTGTGTCTGTGTGTGTTGTGATTGAGTGTGTGGTGTGTGTGCTGTGCCTGTTGGTTGTCTGTCTGTGTGTGTGTGTGTGTGTGTTGGTTGTGATTGAGTGTTGGTTGTGTGTGTGGGTGTTGTGATTGAATGCAGCGGTGCACAAACAGAGGGGGGGGTTATTTAGGCGGGGGGCTTGCGGCAAAACCTGGGTGCGCAGGCAAAAAAGATGTGCGCGCGTGGGCGGCCAAACAGAATAGTGCAGGTGGCGGCCACGTGGTACGGGGGAGGAGCACGCCCCAGCGCTGTGATGTCAAACGCCCCTCCTTCCGGTGACTGCCCTACAATAGCGCTGTGTTCCTGCTCCTCCGCTGGCAGCCTGCTTCGCTGCGATCCTCTGCGAGGGAAAGGGTCGGCTGCCACTATATCACTGATACTATGAATGTACAGAAATAATAAAAAAAAGTGTAAACACTTCCCCGCTCGTGCTTGCAAAATTATGCAGGACACGCTGCGCTCATGCTTGGAGAGTTGGTGATGTCACCGCTCTCAGCGGCAGCGTGGACGCAGCCTAATTTTGCAAGAGCGAGCTGTTGAAGTATGGAAGTGTTTAGGCTGCGCTTATAGTGCTGGCGAGGGGACGTCGCCCGAAAACAAATGCATTGTCGCCGTCGCGTGCGCTTATAGTAAGCGTGACGTGGCGACGCGATTTTTTTAAGCCGGCAATATTTGATTTTTCAGGGGCTGTCGCCTCATAGCTAGCGTCGCCGTCGCGGGCTCTATATGCGCGACCTTAGACACATATTTGTATTTACATTGTATACCGTTTAATAAAGGTTTTTTTTAATGTGATTTTGATTACATCAGGCAGGGGGGGCCCGAGAAATTTCATGGATAAAAAGGGGGGCTCGGCAAAAAAAGTTTGCTCGCCCCTGCACTAGATGACACTATATTTGGCCACCCCTGTGCCAGTGTCCCGTGTGGCACTATCGCAGTTTGATGAATAACCCCTATTCTATGAAATGACATTGCTCCTGAACCAGACTTTCAATCAAACATGACCTGCATGAAAGAAGCATTTTGTTCTGAGCTTGGATAACTGTTTAGATCAATGTATTCCTATTTTCCCAATTTGATTACTATTTCCAGTGTAAAAAGAGCCGTTGAGAACTTAATGCAGGTGTCAGTTAAAAATAATGTTTGTCATAAATTGTATCCCAGATGCTCATGAGAACCATTACCCAGTTTGCAGGAGGAATCCGGACATGTGCCATTTATCTCACAGCTCATAACCCACATACCGCAATTGATAAATGCAATTTTAGTTAAAGTCACCTTGTAAATGCAAATGTATATAAAACAATGGGATTGGAAACATATATATATATATATTAGGTGTACAGTACTTATGTGTTAATCGTGGTAATTATTTTATGTTACTTTTGTGTTAAGTAAAAATGATTCTAAAAGTTATACTCTGTGTCAGGGGGGCGCAGCTCCCCTCTCTCTTCCCCCCTCCCCCCCTCTTACCTCGGCTCCGGCATCCATAGCAACGTGACGTTACATGACCTCGCTGCGTCTTTTGACGCCGCGTTGCCATGGCGACGCATCTAAGAAGCCGCCAGAGCCAAGGTAAGTGCGGTTTACAGAGGCCTTAGCCGCTTCCCCGGCATTAAATTGAAATGCCTTCGGGAAGCGCGCGGGGCCTCTGTAAACCCCGCGCCCCCCCGCAGACAATCTCGCGCCCCCCCCAGTTTGCGCACCGCTGCTCTATGTAACAAGAAGAGGTGATTACAAATCAAAGTATAAATATTCAGAGGAATGTTCCAGTGACATTTCTTTTACCGAGAAAACATTTTGTAAGCACACATTTTAACCCGTTCATTCCCAGAGAGCCCGCAACGATCCTTCTGGCATCTAAGTTGTGAATGGCGCTCTGTCATTGCATACAGTAACTAATCCTTAATGGCTGCTCACAATGCTGTCTAACCACACTTAAGAATGTTACTAACGCAGGGGGGCGAGACTGGTTTCTTTGCTCTCCCCTCCTGCTCGCTCCCCTCCCCCCCTTACCTTTTCTCCAGCGTCATATCATGTTGCATTGCCATTTGAAGCCGCCGGCGAGAAGATAAGAGACATACGGAGGCCCCGCATGCTCCGACTGCGTTATATTTAAATGTTATGGGGAATAGTACGGGGCCTCTCTAAGCGCCCGGCGTCCCCCAGTTTGCGTACCCCTGCACTAACACACACTGATACACATACATGCACACTGATCTTGCAAACCCACCCCCCCTTCACACCTCCACACTCTCCCCCTCCTCTATTCCCATCCCTCTACCCATGTATTTCTCTCCCCCCTCTCTTCCTCACTAACTCCTCTCTATATTCCTCAATCTCGCTGTTACTTCACGTGGCGTTCCTGTTGGCATGGCAATGTGGCGCCATCTGCCGCCACGCAGCCATATTGCCAGTATTTGCAGGGGGAAGATGCCGCGAAGAGATGCCGGGAGACGTTGCAGCTGCCGCCACCACCCAGAGGTTTACCAGGTAAACCCGTAGCCCGGAGATAGGTGGCCAAAACCCATAGTCTCCGCAATTATCCGGAAACCCGGAGTGGTGGCAATCCTGCACTTACCTTGAAGATGGTCCCAGGCCTCTGGCGCCCTGGCTCTCTTCAGCTGCTGCGGGCCTCTCACTCCCACGCTGGGCACCTCTCTCCCGCCGGTGCACAACGGAAGCTGGGCCCGATTTCCAATTGGGTTCAGCTTCTGGTGTGCACCACCGGGAGAGAGATGGAGATCCCCAGCAGCTGGGGAGAGCCGGGGCCCGACGGCAACCAGAGGTCCGGCAACCAGATGCAGAAGTTGGGCATGACCTCTGGCAAGACCCAACTTCAAGTGCCAGCCGAGCCCCCTGCAGCCACCGGGCCTAGGACACTTGTCCCGGCTCTCCCCCCGTTGTGGCCCTGATACTGGTTCTCATACATGCACACTTGGTTTGCTATGTGTCCAGTATTCAACCGGACTGTCCTGTATTTGGACACTTTCCAGTAAAAAAAATAAAGGCAATACTGGACATGTATGTGTATATCGGTATTACCTCTCTGGGTGTGTATGTGTATACCGGTATATGGCTCGGCTCCTCAAACCCACCTTAGCAAACTTGATACCCTCTACAATTCAATTTGTCGTTTTGTTCTCCAATGCAACTACAACACACATCACTGCGAAATGCTCAAAGAACTAGATTGGTCATCACTAGAGTCTAGGCGCAAAGTTCACCTTTCCTGTCTCACCCTCAAATACTTTCTGGGCAAGCTACCCAGCTACCTGAACAAGCTCCTCACCCCTACCACATGCAGTACCTATCACCTGAGATCAGACTCCAAAAGACTATTCATGGTCCCAAGACGCAACAAAGTATCCGGACGTTCCTCCTTCTCCTTCCGTGCACCCCAAAACTGGAACAACCTACCAGAGACTCTCATATCCACCACCAGCTTAAGTTCTTTCAAATCTAAGGCTGTCTCACACTTTAATCTGGTCTGTAACTGTTTCATACGCTCATAATATATATTTTCTTTAACTGTGCATGCAATGTCTTGTATATAAATGTATACCTTGTTCATTTATGTAACTGTATTTGTAACCATGTATTATTTTGCTTTACTCTGTGCCCAGGACATACTTGAAAACGAGAGGTAACTCTCAATGTATTACTTCCTGGTAAAATATTTTATAAATAAATAAATAAATAAATAAATTACCTCTCTGGGTGTGTATGTGTATACAGGTATTACATCTCTGGGCGTGTATGTGTATACCGGTATCACCTCTCTGGGCGTGTATGTGTATACTGGTATTACCTCTCTGGGCGTGTATGTGTATACCGGTATTACCTCTCTGGGCGTGTATGTGTATACCGGTGTTACCTCTCTGGGCGTGTATGTGTATACCGGTATTACCTCTCTGGGCGAGTATTTGTATACCGGTATTACCTCTCTGGGCGTGTATGTGTATACTGGTATTACCTCTCTGGGCGTGTATGTGTATATCGGTATTACCTTTCTGGGCGTGTATGTGTATACCGGTATTACCTCTCTGGGCGTGTATGTGTATACCGGTATTACCTCTCTGGGCGAGTATTTGTATACCGGTATTACCTCTCTGGGCGTGTATGTGTATACCGGTATTACCTCTCTGGGCGTGTATGTGTATACCGGTATTACCTCTCTGGGCGAGTATTTGTATATCGGTATTACCTCTCTGGGTGTGTATGTGTATATCGGTATTACCTCTCTGGGTGTGTATGTGTATACAGGTATTACATCTCTGGGTGTGTATGTGTATACCGGTATTACCTCTCTGGGCGTGTATGTGTATACCGGTATTACCTCTCTGGGCGTGTATGTGTATACCGGTATTACCTCTCTGGGCATATATGTGTATACCGGTATTACCTCTCTGGGCATGCATGTGTATACCGGTATTACCTCTCTGGGCGTGTATGTGTATACCGGTATTACCTCTCTGGGCGTGTATGTGTATACCGGTATTACCTCTCTGGGCGTGTATGTGTATACCGGTATTACCTCTCTGGACATGTATGTGTATATCGGTATTACCTCTCTGGACATGTATGTGTATATCGGTATTACCTCTCTGGACATGTATGTGTATATCGGTATTACCTCTCTGGACATGTATGTGTATATCGGTATTACCTCTCTGGACATGTATGTGTATATCGGTATTACCTCTCTGGACATGTATGTGTATATCGGTATTACCTCTCTGGACATGTATGTGTATATCGGTATTACCTCTCTGGACATGTATGTGTATATCGGTATTACCTCTCTGGGCGTGTATGTGTATACCGGTATTACCTCTCTGGACATGTATGTGTATATCGGTATTACCTCTCTGGACATGTATGTGTATATCGGTATTACCTCTCTGGGCATGTATGTGTATACCGGTATTACCTCTCCGGGCGTGTATGTGTATACCGGTATTACCTCTCTGGGTGTGTATGTGTATACCGGTATTACCTCTCTGTGCGTGTATGTGTATATCGGTATTACCTCTCTGGGTGTGTATGTGTATACCGGTATTACCTCTCTGTGCGTGTATGTGTATATCGGTATTACCTCTCTGGGTGTGTATGTGTATACAGGTATTACATCTCTGGGCGTGTATGTGTATACCGGTATTACCTCTCTGGACATGTATGTGTATATCGGTATTACCTCTCTGGACGTAGTGACCTGATGGGCTTGAGGGGCCGCAGGATTTCCCCCGAGGAAGGAGAGATCAGGGCTGAGCAGCTTCCTTCATGCTGATTGGGTGTTGCTGGGTAATGCAGCCAATCAGGAGGAGGTGTCAGAAGCCTGGGGGTGGGTCCAAGGAGAGAAGGAAACAGCATGGAGTGGTGAGGATTGCGTGTGGCTCGAGCGCATCGCACCTGTCACCATTGTATCCAATATTTTTGGAGAAGCCATCTGGCATTCCTAATGCACACTGATACACATACATGCACATACATGCACATACATACACATACATGAATTATTAGCCATTTCAGAATTTGTCAAAGGAATGTGGGACGGGTTGACATAGTTGCACCATAATTACATTATGTGATGGAAATGCTCAATCTCTGCAATCTTTGGCTGCAGCTTCTGCAGAAACCATGATCTTGCACAGGGGTAACCAACTCCAGTCCTCAAGACCCCCCCAAAAAGTCAGGTATTAGGGATATCCCTGCTTCAGCAGGCAAAGAGTGAGCCACTGATTGAGGCACCTGTGCTGAAGCAGGGATATCCTTAAAACCTGACCGGTGGTGGCCTTTGAGGACTGGAGTTCCCCACCCCAGATCTAGTGCTTCTATATTATCTTACAGAGAACTATTCGAAATCAATAAACGCATTTAGGAAAACTTGATTGATTTGTCGATCTACAAACACAAGCTATAATCATAAATAAGGTATGCAAACTAAGTCTGCTAGACTGCAAATGACATGTTATCTCCACACATTACTATTTCATATGTGAAAGTAATTAACAGAAATTAAATTGCCAGAAATAACAAACGCTGAAGAGGCTGCAAAATGTTTTTTTATGTCTAAAATAGAATTATGGAAGGGCCTCGTGGCTCAGATATGTACAATATATTCATTTAATTAACTCCTTTATCATTGGAGAGCTTTTAAGCGCAATACTGTGAAAGCACTAACAAACAATGATGCATCTTCCAAAAACAGACGCGATTGCTTGACATTCATAATGAATGCTACAATATGCTCTCCTACGCACCCACCTACGTCCGTATGTCAAACTCTACTGAGTAAAGGTAATTAAGAATGTACTTCCAGTGTACACAGTGCCATGTGAGCATAAATATAACAGATAATATCATATACATGAACTTACTCAAGTAAAATCACATCTATGCAATTGTATGGCTTTGAATTTTGAGCAATGTAGAACAGTACTAAGTTAAATAAACTCACATATATGCAAAAATGGATTTGAGGCAAAAGGTGACACTGTGTGCTCATTTGCATGTCATTTCCCAGAATCCCTTGCTGCAGTGGAAACACTGCTAGTTTTGCTATATGCTTTACGGTGGAGGGTTTTTCGTCACCTTTTTCACCCACCATAACTTAGCTAAATCTGGTGAAACCTACCCAGCCTTAAAATTGCAAAGCCAGTACAACCAGCCTCTCAACGATGAGACCCAAAGGTCGCTTCTCTGGCTTTTGGCTAAGATCAAGTGTAGTGTCTATCCAACACAAGAAGAGATGGGGGAGCACAGTGTGAGGGAAGATAGGGTTGAAGTATACTTTCTTTCTCTGATGGTCAATGGAGTGTTCACACCTTCATTGAACCCTCAGAGAGAGATGGGCAACTCCTTGGATGGGGAGCTAACATACATGAGTAAAATGTGTCCAGGTACACAAAGTTAAATCAATAAATAAATAACTTACACGGCCTTGTGTAAGTTGTATCCCATCAAGGTTTCTTTTACATTCGCATCTTACTTCTAGATGATGGTTCTTCTTTCTTTCTACTGTAGTGTCTATCCAACCTGTGGCAGGAGTAGGATGGACAGAGGCACACATTTGTTCCTACGGCCTGGTCGAGATGTGGGATGCAAGGTGATAATGGTGAAAGGCAGGGTTGCAGACCTGTCTAAGACATGTGAATGTGCTCACAAGAGATCTTTTTATTTGCTATATGCTTTACGTTGGAGGTTTTCTCTTCACCTTTTTCACCCACCATAACTTATCTAAATAAGTCTAGGGCAGCAAAATTTTGGGCCGGCAAAAATGTCCGCCCCCATATGCATATGCTGCCCTCTCAGGCCTGATGGGAAGGCACTTACATGTTGCTGCCGCCCTCCTTCTCTTTCTGAATCGCAGAGTCAAATGACATCATGACGTCGCATTACCATGGCAACGCATCGCTGTGTGACGTCCATTAGTGACGTCTACGGCGTCATGTGACGCTGCGATTCAGAAGAAGGAGGGCGGCAGCAAGTAGGCGACCGCAACATGGAAGTGCTTAGGGGTGGCGGATCTATAATCCGTCGCTGTACGCAACAGTAGGCACCTAATGCAGGCCACGTCAAATAGACACAAGAGCGCACATCATACAATTCAAATACAGGTTCATCATTTAAATCCTGATGAAGGTCCTGTGTTGAGGACTGAAACGTTGGACTTTTCTCTCACTGATTTTTTGTTCACCTACCTGCGATGTACGGCGGCTTTCTTTACTCGAGCTGTGGGTTTGGGTAATGTGTGTGTAGTGCTGTTTCCCCCACCCTATGGGAAATGTGACGGCTACTGAGTGTGTGGTGCTTTACCTGTGGCTCACAGGAGGCCTGAACCTCCGCTGCTGGAGCCGGGGTGTACCTGATCCGTCTGGTGACAGCGCCTCCACCTCTGAGGGATCCTGACAGCGCTGGATAACCCCTTCACAGGACCCAATGCAATAAGAGCACACACTTGTATTTAATGACAGTTTACTGAACACAGGTACAACTAGTTATATCATTAACCCACATACAATATAGGCCTCGCACGGCCGCAGCCCCACCGTGCCCTCCAACCGTAGTGTCCACCCCTGATGGGATTTCCCCAAAGTACTGAGTGGCCCCTTGCGCTCTCAACCTCCCTGGTGTCCACAAGAGCCAACCCACCCAATGTGTGAGACAGCGCTGCCCATAGTAACTGAAAGTGTTATAGTTGGTGCACGTTGTGAGGTACCTGCCCAGGTGCTACAGCACCCTGGTATGGCCGAAAAGCAAAAGGGATCCACTGATCCAGCGACGTCGATGTCAGAGAAGCCTCCGCCTCTGCCTGGTGTGAACTCCGGTAGGAGGGTCTCACCTTTGATAGTCTATGATAGTGCGGTGGTGGTCCTGCCCCAGACCACAGTCCGCAAATCGCTGTGTGGCTTCAAATGGCACTATCACTAACTGTATACAGCTGCAGGGAACATGTCCTTAGTTTTTCACACATGGCTTCTCCATTTTGGCTTTATTTTTG
The DNA here is from genome assembly GCF_040206685.1 of Ascaphus truei. Taxonomy (NCBI): domain Eukaryota; kingdom Metazoa; phylum Chordata; class Amphibia; order Anura; family Ascaphidae; genus Ascaphus; species Ascaphus truei. Next base: position 10,480,535 of record NC_134492.1, on the reverse strand, counting down.
TTAAATAAATGATGACACGGTGTAATATGTCATGTGTTGTTGTTCATCTGAGGTTGTATTTACCTAATTTTAAGATGATTGTTATTATGTCCTGATATGTAAATCCATAGAATTCAAAGAGGGTGTACTTTCTTTTTCACACAAGTGTGTGTGTGTGTGTGTGTGTGTGTGTGTGTGTGTGTGTGTGTGTGTGTGTGTGTGTGTGTGTGTGTGTGTGTGTGTGTGTGTGTGTGTCCACGGATACACCCGAGTGACATACTTTGTCAGAAATGCTAAGATAATGTAGCTCTATAAAGAATCTCACAATGGGATATGAAATGGGTTCTCCTACTCTTCAGTGACTTTCCTTTTCTTATTTAAATATTCTTGAGCAGACCGCACACAGCAAAGCACTGGGCTGTAAAATCTAGAGCCATTCTAAGTTCCCGAGCTATTGCTCTGCCTAGACACAACACTTTAGGTGGGCCCTGAGATAACATGCACACTATTTTATTATTAATAGTATTTTTGTTTTATATACAGCCAACAACATACATATGAAATGTACTGTATGGGCATATGGGCGGTGTGACATACCGCATAATTCGTATTCTATACAGTATACAGACGTGATGGAATAAACATTTGGCAAGGTAATACCTGAAGACATATCTAAAGACATCATAACCCATATAGTATGTTAGGAGATGTACAGACGTAAGAGAAGTTTGTGTAAGTGCAGGAGGTGGCTAAGGTGGTACACAAATAGTATTCAAATATTTTCTTGAACGGTAGATTTTCTAATAAGACTTCAAGATATAAATATAATTTGTTTTCTTGTGACCCGTTTACTTCTAATTTTTTTCTGATCTGGCCCCTCTGGAGAACTACGGTAGTTGAAGAGCCCTTGTCGTAAAAAGTGGTTTCATGAGTGACAGAAGCAGTAGGGACAAGTAGAGTTGAGGAGACAGCTCTCCGAAATGCCATTGTTTAGGATTAAAGATGGAAATCAAAGAAGGACAGAAATGAGGCCAAGCAGAGACATGTATAGAGGGAATAAGCAGAAGACGATCGTAGGATGAGTGGTATTATAATTTATCGTGTTGCAGATCTTTTATATTTATAAATTGCATTAATTATGAGAGTTTTCTGTAAAGTTTTACATGATTGACAAGGGTTTCATAGTACAACTCGGTGTAGCCAGATGAGTTTGGGCAAATTAATTTATCCATAGAAAGTGGAGAATCTAAATCCATGCACTAACTTTATACATATCCATGTTACAACATGTGCCTCTAAATTGATTGTAATAGGTATATGCAAAATAAAGCTTTTAACAGAATTGCCTAATTTTCTGCTAGACAAAGCACAAGAATTCTTAAAAGTTGATGGTGCCCAATCACAAGTGGTCACTCAGAATAAATTAGTCTTTTATTTTTGGTAATGAGATATTGCATTACAAACACTTCAAAATAGCCATCAAAAACAGTGATTAATAGAGCTCTAAATGAATACTTATTAGTTTGATTACTGAAAGAACACAAACGCATACACATTGTAAATGTTATGCCAACAGAATGCATATGTAGTGTAATTAACTAGACTAAGATTGCAGACACTGGGGGGGGGGGGGGTCAGGTGGGGTGTTCCTCACAATTTCCCCCCAAAATAACTCAATTTGCACCAGGTTCTTCGTTGAAAAAAGTAAAGAAAGTGGTTGATTGATAAATCTATTATTTTTGATGCAGTTCAAACTGAAGCATTGCTTTATTAAATACTCCGTTTGTTTGGGGGAAAAAAGTTGAACAACATGTGAATATTTTACCATAGTGTTGTCTTCATAAATCATCATATTGGAAGCCTTAGCCTTTTGTATGCATGAAGTCCCCTTAAAATCTAAATATTATTGGATTTTAGATAAGTAGTAGATTGAATGTAATAAATATTTTTACTTGGCTTTAGTGTTATGATAAAAATGAATTGAGGTGTACAACGCATGCGCCAAACAACCAACGAAGACTTGGCATGAAACCCAGGGCTGAAGCATGTGTGGGTTGGAGCAAAGTGTATTTCTTACATTTACAGGGACAGCTTGAAGCCTATATTGTACTCTCTCCAGGTAACCTTCCTTCCATATAACTTTCCTTGCTTTGTGTTGCATATTTACATTTTGCTTGTGGCTATCCGTATCCTATCACGCTTGTGCCACTATTTTCTTCCTCTCCTTTGGTTATACACAGGGTACCGCTTTGTAAAATACGTTCTAAAAGTCCGTTGTGGACCGAAATATGGGGCACCAGGACACCCACTTTTACTGCTTGCATGTGGGCACCGATCATATAAAAAATGTAGAGTTCTAATAAGATATACGTCCAGGTATTTTTGGGTGATGGTTCAAGATATGGGAATAGTGGGTGCTCCAACAGTTCAGGAATATGTTACAAATCCTTTTCGATGTGTGTATCATATAGGTACAACTCTAATATGGAGTGGGTATAAATGTACTGCTAAGTGAGTGACCAATGCATAATACTTCATCATTCTCCTAAAGGCCACAGTCAAAACAATGATATTATCACTCCGCTGCAACCTCATTTGAGAAAAATATGTGATAAAAGTCCAAAAACTCACCAAAACTTGTAGTAAATCCGGAGTAGCAATAATTTCTTCAATAGACCCTACCCCCTCCTAGAGCCAACTAGATTATTTGGTGGCGTGTTAAGCCACTGAAGTTCAAACAGCAACAAGGGCAAAAAGCAGTGCACTGCCCAGAGAGCCAGGTGGTATCAAAATATGAATATTTCTTTTCTATTAAACATTACCAAAAGGCGGTGAAAAACCTCCTACGCGTTTTGAACGACAACGTGCTTTATCAAGGAGTATGGTGTGTGTATCAGGGACCCGCTTTAAATACCTTATGGAAAAAATCCCTTCAAACAAATTTTCATGCCAAAATCGGGTGCGTGAGGTCATTGTGGGCGCGTGCACGCCCGTGTAAGCACGTACACCCAGGTGCGCACGCAATCCCCAGTTCAAGAACCGCCCCCCATGACATCAGCGCCAACCCAATTTTTGGGTGATGGGCAGATTTGCTCTAACAGCGAAGGGCATGTGTTATTCCCATTCTGTAAGAATTTAGCATGTAGTAGAAATGCCTGAATGTGTTAGATAAAATATTATAATATCTGTCATATTAATATTGTTACCCTGCGGACATCCAACTGAGAAAACACACAGTGAGGCATATTCATCCAGCACCGGGTAAGGATAAGCACATCTCCTGTAAACTCCCATTGATGTAAATTGGTGTTGCTGCCGGATCAGGTGCAGTAACCAGTACTGATACTCGATGAATATGCCCCATACTTGTACCCCACCGTTATCATTAGATGATGCCCAACCCAATTAACAAAGAAGATACTGATGTAGCCCAGCTTATCTTCCTTGGGGCCACAGGAAAAGGGACGGCTCGTCAGGCTCCATCTGTACTACTTTTATCCAACATTTTGAGAGCCTGTAACATATTATTGAATAATGTGTCAGTGATGGCGTTTGTTTCTTGTAACATTTAAAGATTTGTATCTCATATTTGTATTTAGTCCATACATGTTAAATTAATTTCATATGCATTCTGCTTCTGGTGTAATTGAATGCGCTTGAAAGCAGTGCAGTGAGCTTTAACATGTTTTAGTGCTACAGTAGGTAACAGAAGGCTAGCTGGCTTCTAACAATAGTTTAGCACTGACAGCAGCTAGGATTGATATATTTTGATTTTAATGCATAATAATATTTACAGATGTAAATAGCAGGATGGCACTTCAGGCAAAAGTTGTGTTGAAAATAGTTAGGGAATTAACCATATATTTTTTTCTCAAGGATTTATAGGAGCTCACTTCTTAATAACGCTAAAACCTCTTCTGCAAATAAAGCTTGGAGGATTGGACTTCATAAGCTGCAGCGCAGATTGTAGCAATTACAATGGATTTTATTCAGGACATCAGCTACTTTAAAATAGTCCCAAAATTGTCTTTAGTACAGTCCGTTTTAAACTCTTCCTTCCTTCTTCCTAGGTCTTCTGTTTTCCAGATACCAGGGTTATATTGATGAAACTGTAAATAAATGAAACTGCATGTCATTAACATTGTGCACACCTGTTACATAGCATGCTATATCAGTGGTTTCCAAAAATGTTTGGTTAAGGAACCCTAAGTAGAAACCCTCTCTAATAACGGGTCTGAGGTCAGATGCATTGTAAGGAACTGCAACTCTCTCTAATAGCGCGTCTGAGATCAGATGCATTGTAAGGAACCCCAACCCTCTCTAATAGCGTGTCTGAGATCAGATACATTGTAAGGAACTGCAACCCTCTCTAATAGCGCGTCTGAGATCAGATGCATTGTAAGGAACCCCAACCCTCTCTAATAGCGCATCTGAGATCAGATGCATTGTAAGGAACTGCAACCCTCTCTAATAGCGCGTCTGAGATCAGATGCATTGTAAGGTACCCCAACCCTCTCTAATAGCGCGTCTGAGGTCAGATGCATTGTAAGGAACCCCAACCCTCTCTAATAGCGCGTCTGAGATCAGATACATTGTTGTAAATTCTTCTGTATTTGATACAATTTTCAAATGACCAGAAAATTGCAGGGAACCCTTATTTTTCCTTGGGGGTTGCGGTCCCATCAATTCCTTTGTTTACTCTTTACCCTTTAGGAATGCCTGGGGAACCCAAGGGCAGGGTGACCAGATGTCCCGGGACAGTCCTGTTTTTTTAATGGCTGTCCCGGCTGCCCCGCATTCTTTAAATTTGACGTTTTTTGTGGCTGTTCCGGTTTTGGCCATCAGAGCAGGGGGGGCAACAGAGAGCAAAGAATGCAGGCAGGGAGGAGTGCAGGAGGAGAGCGTAGGCCGGTCTGACTGCAGCTGCAGAGGGTGGGGGCGGGGTCTGACTGCAGCTGCAGAGGGTGGGGGCGGGGTCTGACTGCAGCTGCAGAGGGTGGGGGCGGGGTCTGACTGCAGCTGCAGAGGGTGGGGGTGGGGTCTAACTGCAGCTGCAGAGGGTGGGGGCAGGGTTAGTGTCAACAGAGCCTCAGCAGTTACATAGTTACATGGTAGATGAGGTTGAAAAAAGACGTACGTCCATCAAGTTCAACCTATGCTAAATTTAGACAACAGATACTTTATCCTTTATCTATACTTACTTATTGATCCAGAGGAAGGCAAACAAAAACCCCCAGAGTCATATCATCCAATGATATCTCATAAGGGGAAAAATAAATTCCTTCCTGACTCCAAGAATTGGCAATCGGATTATTCCCTGGATCAACATCCTTCCCATGTATACTTATTTGGTATATCCCTGTATACCTTTCCTATCTAAAAAGATGTCCAACCTTTTTTTGAACAAATCTATTGTATCTGCCATCACAGTCTCCATGGGTAATGAATTCCACATTTGAACTGCCCTTACTGTAAAGAACCCTTTCCTTTGTTGCTGGTGAAATCTCCTTTCCTCCAACCTTAAGGGATGGCCCGAGTCCTTTGTGCTGCCGAGGGATGGATAGTTCTTTTGAACGCTCCTTGTATTGTCCCCGAATATATTTGTATATAGTTATCATATCCCCTCTTAGACGCCTCTTTCCTAATGTAAATAAATCTAATTTAGCTAGCCTCTCCTCATAAATTAGATTGTCCATCCCCTTTATTAATTTGGTGGCTCTTCTCTGCACTCTCTCTAGTTCCATAATGTCTTTTCTAAGGATTGGTGCCCAAAATTGTACTCCATATTCAAGGTGTGGTCCTACTAATGCTTTGTAAAGGGGCATAATTATGTTTACTTCCCTTCCATCCATTGCCCGTTTGATGCAAGATAAGATCTTGTTTGCCTTTGCAGCTACTGCATGATTTTGGGCACTATTGCTAAGCCTGCTGTCTACAAGCACTCCTAAATCCTTCTCCATCAAGGATTCCCCCAATTTATCCCCATTTAATTTGTAAGTCGCCTTTTTATTCTTGCTTCCCAAGTGCATAACCTTACATTTATCTGTATTAAACCTCATCTGCCATTTACCTGCCCACGTTTCCAGTCTCTCCAAGTCCTTCTGAAGAGAAATTACATCCTGCTCTGATTCTATTACCTTACACAATTTAGTGTCATCAGCAAAGAGAGAGAGAGAGACACCCCGCTGCCTTGCGGAGGCCCTCCTCCCATGTGGGTGAGTGACAGTGTGTGGGTGACAGTGAAAGACAGTGTGTGAGTGTAAGAAGGTGACAGTGTAAGAAGGTGACAGTGTGAGAAGGTGACAGTGTGAGAAGGTGACAGTGTGAGAAGGTGACAGTGTGAGAAGGTGACAGTGTGAGACAGTGACAGTGTGAGACAGTGACAGTGTGAGACAGTGACAGCGTGTGACAGAGTGTGAGAGACAGTGTGTGTGAATACAGGCACTGACCCACAGTCAGTCACCCACCAACTCCCTCTCTCTATTGCTTCTTTAGATATTGTGAAGCGGGGGCGTACAGGCACTGGCTAAGGGGTTCAGGAAACTAGTTATTCACAGCTGGCTTTTTTTTTTCTAGATCCGACACTTCTCACACTCTCACACAACAAGGACTAATTGTAGTAAAATATAAATGTAATACAATAAATAAACTTATTTCAAAAACGAATGTTATTAATTCTTATTAGTTCAATTTCTTTCTTTAAAAAAAAGTGGGGCGGGGCTAAGTGGTGATTTGTCAAGCACTGTATATATATATATATATATATATTTATTGAGAGAGAGATGTAGAGGTATCTGTACTTTGTTAACCGAGCTTAATAATCAAAAACAAATAGTCAATACCATTATACAATAGGGACTACATAGTATCCACACACATTTATAGCCACACATTTGTAGCCACAGAACGGTATCGTCTATTCGTTTTTGATTATATATATTATTTTTATTTTTTTTAACCGAAACCAGGTATGAAGCCCAATGTTCAAAGCCTTTCAAGGGATAATTGAAGGGTCATACATTTCAACAAAGTCAGAAGTTTACTAACCATCTTCCATTGATGTTTGCTGGTGCATCCCTTCATTGCTTGTGGTACTGGTATCCTTTGCATCTGAATGTGGTAAATCCGTTTCTCTTCTGATTTCAGATATTTGTTCATTGGCTGCGGAATCAGTCAGGACGTCTCTTATAACGATTTCTTTCGTAGTTGGTGTCTCCACCAAATCATTAAGACTAATGTCTTTATTTGGTTCTCTGATCTCTACTACGCTTCCTTCAACTACTGCACTATCCAGTTCTGCAGAATTTGCAGTATCTGCTGTCATTTCTTCAATGGGGGTACTTTCTGATACTTCTTCCATTGTTCTCTCCTGTGTGCCATCCTCTTTCTCACTATTTATTGATTCATCTTTTGCCATTTTACAATGAAGAGCAAGTTCTTCCACTGCCTCTCTAATTGTTTCTTTATGATTGGTGACAACATCGTCCATATTTATGCTTTTTGGGGCTGTATCCAATGTTTTTCTGTCATCTTCCTCCTTGATATCCACATTGCTAGCAATGTCCTCAACCTCAGCATCTGTGTCACCAGTTTGTTTGTCTGTCTCAAAAACTAAAATTCCAGCATCCGTGACTTTACCACAAACTTTGTCTTCCTCAATGCTGAAACAAACTACATGTTCCTCTTTGGTATCCACACCACCCACTAATTCTCTTTCTTCTGTGCCAATATCACTACCTTTCCCTTCATTGTTGATACCCATTATACCTGGTGTTGTGTCACTTGATGCGCTTTTCCCTTTGCTATACACATTGCCACATCCATCCCCTCCTTCTTGCTCCCCAGCAGTCATATTATTTGAGACCTCTTGCTCTCCAGATGACATCACATTGACTGTATTTTGATCCTTGGTCTCAAAATCACTGACACCCTCTTTTATCTCATAAGTACCTACATTTTCAGACACATCTTCAGTGTCCTTCTCCTTACTCAGATCAACTGCTTCATCCTCTACTTTCAACACACCATCAGCTACTGTTTGTTCCTGACTGACTGAATTTTCCCTCCTAGTCTCTTCATCACCAGATGCATCTTCCTTCTCATTACTCACATCACCAGATGCATCTTCCTTCTCATTACTCACATCACCAGATGCATCTTCCTTCTCATTACTCACATCACCAGATGCATCTTCCTTCTCGTTACTCACATCACCAGATGCATCTTCCTTCTCGTTACTCACATCACCAGATACATCTTCCTTCTCGTTACTCACATCACCAGATGCATCTTCCTTCTCGTTACTCACATCACCAGATGCATCTTCCTTCTCATTACTCACATCACCAGATGCATCTTCCTTCTCGTTACTCACATCACCAGATGCATCTTCCTTCTCGTTACTCACATCACCAGATGCATCTTCCTTCTTGTTACTCACATCACCAGATGCATCTTCCTTCTCGTTACTCACATCACCAGATATATCTTCCTTCTCATTACTCACAACAGCAGATGCTTCTATCTCCTCACTCCCTGGCTCACTAGACGGCTCTTCCTCCTCCTGGACAACATCACTAGATGCATATTCCATTTGAGTATTTACATCATCAGCTGCTTCTCTCTCCTTTTTTCCCATATCACCCACTTCCTTTTCTTCTGATTCTCCCTTCTCCTTCTCTCCTTTGCTAGCTGTCTCTTTTTTCTCCTCCACACCACTGGCAAATTTTTCTTCTTCTTTCCCTGCATCATCAGGTGTGTCTTTCTTCTCCTTTATCTCATCACCAGGTGGGCCTTCAGTCTCCTTCTCCACCACTGCAGCTCCTACTTCTATCTCAGCATACATGTCATCAGTTGGTATTTCTTCCTCTTTCCCCACATTTCCATCTGCTTCATCACTCTCAGTACCTACATTATCAGTTTCCTGTTCAAATCCTTTCTCCAAAGAACCAACAGCCTCTTCCCTCGCAGTGTCAACATTTTCTGTTGACTGTGCTTTATCTTTACCCACATTACTAACAGCCTCTTCCTTCTCTGAACCTGCTTTACTTGTTGATTCTTCCACTTCACTACTATATGCTTTCTCCATTTCAGCATTTACACTGTCAGATGTTGCTTCTTCCACACCCTGACTTACTCCATCTCCTGTCTCTTTTGTCTCTGCACCCACATCTGATTTGGGTGCTGTGTCTTCTTCATCATTTCTTATCATACCCTGTGTCTCTTCTTCTTCAGCACTCACCTTAACACATGTATCTTCTCTATACGTGTCTTCATTATGAGATGTCTCTAACTCTTCCTTAATTGAATTAGCAGATAATTTATCTCCATTACCGACACTGTGTACTGTGTCATCCATCTCAGGATCATTATTAGCAAATGACTCTCTAATCTCATTAACGACATCAGCCTCAAGACAAACAATAGCTTCTTCTTCTGCAGCATTACTTGATTCAATAGGTACGTCTTCAAGTATTTCTTGGGGTTCAACCATAGACTCAGCAGCCCTTTCTTTCACATCAGATTTTTCATCCTTCAGTGTCCAATTACTTTCATCTTCCAGGCCTCCCTCCTTTATCTCAATGATTGCTCCTTCACCTGAGATCTTATCCTGTTCTGGTCCATCCACAGAGCTTGTATCTGACTCTAAGATCAATGATGAATATAATGGCACCTCTGTTGATTGGTTAGCAGTGACTCTTTCTAACTCTTCAGAGTCTGCCTTAGTATGAACAGCTCCTTTCTCCGCGTTTTGTTCATCAAGCTGTGGTTTAGTCTCCTTCATATGGGACATCCAAACGCTATCAAATGCAGAATATGTGGAGGTCTCTATGGCCTCGATGATTGCATCCTCATGCAGGTTTGCAAGTTCTTCAACCTCACATGCTGAAACTTTATGGGTACTTTCTTTACCTTTCTCTAGTCCAAAGTAACCTAGTTTAGCCAATTCTTTTTCCTCTAGGATCCCTTTGTCCTCGTGTATGTCTCTTATCTGTACCTGTTCTCTCTTGAGCTGAGCATTTTCTACTTTCTCAGCTGTCACATTTAATTTTGCTCCTTCTTTCATTATTTCTTCTCTGATTGTTTCAAATGTTGTTTCCTTCTGAAAATCCTTTGTGACTTCCTTCACACTCTCACTGGTTACGGTTTTATCAGTAACATCCATTTCCTCCAATGTTTCTACTCCAGGTTCCTTCAACACTTTTAAGTGTCCATTTACCAATTCTTCCTGTGATTCCATTTCAACGTTTAATGGTTCTTCTGCCATCACCTCCTCTTGTAGCATTTGTTTATGTAAATTTCCTGTCCCATTTTTTAACTCGTGTAAGGAATCACACATGGGATTTCTGTGTGACTCTTCTACATTTGGGGATACGTCTGGCAAATAATGTGATTCTGCCAAAGCTTCCAGAGCCACTACTTCTGTACTCTGTATGTATTCCTCCTCTGTCAAACTTTGCTCTTTAGTTTTACACTCCACAATCTCCTCTGCTTCTTTAAAGGACGCATGCCCAGCTGTTGTTGGATCTAGTAAAGTATGTTCAGCCAATACTGTAAAACGAAAAAATTATACAGTAAATATGTACCCATGTGGCATATAAATATTATAGCTGTCCTCTCTCCAGTAAAAGATTTGCATAAAAAGTAGCTTCCAATATTAAAAATGACATTCTGCTTATACACTATTTACAATATTTGCATGAAAGGTATAATTATGATGCTTGATCTTTTGAAAGCTGTCAAGACAAGTTAACAGATCTATTAATAAATGGACTGAATTTTCAATTTTATAACCAGCTTTTGCTTTAGGTTTAACAAAAAGTGATTGTTGTCATCTTACATTTGCTTTTAATGTAGACGCTCTTGAAGATGTCCTCCTCATCTGTACTTGTATCACTGGACTCAGGTTCTGGATTCAAAAGTGCATCACTTCCAATGGCCTCTGCTATTTTCTCTTGGACTGATTTGCAATCTTTAAAAATACCAGCACATTATAACATAGGGAGCAAAGAATAAACAGTTGTGGAGGCGAAACTGAAATTTGAATATGGTTTATGTCACACACACGCAGAATCAAAATATCAGTGTATTGTTGATCAATACACTAAGATGAATAGAGAATGATTTAAAGAAATAAATCTCATAAAATAATTCATGCAGAAATAGAATAAGCTGATTCATGCACAAAACATGCTCAGAGATTTCTTGAGACAAATCAGTTAGTTTAGAATGCTCCATATTACAGGTTATTCCCAATGTCTCTTTACATTGATATTTGTTACAGTGATATGTACTTTATATAATACATTTATGTTTCTACCTGATAAATTTTAAATATGAGCCATTAAAATTTCTGTTCTGAAAGTTACATTTTTGAACCAAAGAATACCAGGCCTTAGTGTTCGTTTCCCAGCCAATGTCATCTTTATTTTCTTATGAATTTGGGTTATAATCCATAGTATCACTGATTATGATTATTTTGGAAATGTAATCAAAAACAAATGTACGCTATATGAATAAAAAATCAATCTGCATTTGAATCTATCTATCTATATATATATAGCATATAAACAAGAACAATAGGCACTCCGTCAGGTAAATCAAGATGATGGGTGCAAATCCTGTAGAGAATAACTAGGCAATACGATAGCGTGTATGAGACGAATATCAAGAGGCCGCACTCCAATGGATGGTCAAAAAAGCTTTGTATTGTTAAGACATCATAACCAACGTTTCGGTCCTACATCACCTTGAGAAAGGTCCCGCATGTAGGACCGAAACGTTGGTTATGATGTCTTAACAATACAAAGCTTTTTTGACCATTCATTGGAGTGCTGCCTCTTGATATTCGTCTCATACACAGTATCGTATTGCCTATCTATATATAGATATATATATATAACTGTCATATATATATATATATATATATATATATATATATATACACACACATACACACTGTATACATCAATAACCGAAGTAATGATTCTAAACAATATAAAGTTCATATTTGATTCCAGTTAACATAAAATAAATGTGAAGTTATTAATATGTCTATTAAGAGTGGGTGCTAAAACCTTATAAGCAAGACAATGGCTTCTATTTACTAAACCATGCTTGGCCTAAGGCAGCGGTGCGCAAACTGGGGGGTGCGACCCCCAGGGGGGCCACGAGACTGCCGGCAGGGGGGCGCAGGGTTTACAGAGGCCCCGCGCCCTTCCTGAAGGCACTTAAATTAAGGCCTCTGTAAACATTTACTTACCTAGGCTCCGGCGGCTTCCTTCCGTTAAAATGCCGCCGCGAGGTCATGTGACATCACGTTTGCTATGGCAACGTGACGTCATGACGCCGGAGCGTGGGTTAGGGGGGGGGAGCGGGAGTGAGGGGACCACCGGCAGTTGGGCGCAGGGAAAAAAGTTTGCGCCCCCTGGCCTAAGGCACCTTATGCAAGTAAATGAAGGGAATTCAAGGCTCTACACCGCTTATTAAATATAGGTCATTGTGTCTCACTTAAAATGAACAATTAATTTGACAATACATCATGGCCCAGGATTTATCAACGCGCGATACCGGGTACCGCACCCCGATCCGGCGGTACCTACCATAGACTTGAATGGCAGTTATCGGGTGCGATATCCCCATCGGCGCTTGATGACTCTGCCCTATTAACTTTGAAATAGTTCTGAACACCTTTCTCACCCAACTAAATAATTCCTAATTATGTTATACCTAGTAACCTCTGGTAATAGAGCAACTGTACATTCAAACTAGGCAGCCGGATAAGTATATAGTGGGGACAGTGGACAGGACTCATCAAGATCAACCAGTTGTACCAAAGGGTCTTTTAATGGCGACTCATCAATCTTTTTTGAAGTCACCAAAGAAGTTGATAAAGTGAGATGGTAAAGGTGGAATTACTGAATTACCAGCTCTGTTATGTAACAGTTAGCATGGAAATGGAAACGTTAGGACTGTCTAATTCATGCAAAACGCGTGCTACATTTCCCCCGTAAAACATCCCGTGAATAAAAACGCACTAAATAGGAAATATAAATGGTAGTCTGATTAAGTTCTTTCATTTGCACTGCGCAGCAGTGCGAAGCCACCGATAAAATGGTCATTATACCGAATATACAGTATGTGTATACTTGGGACACTGGATAGTAGACCACATGCTTGTCACTGCTGCCCGGCCTTCACCAGATCAAGGGGCTGTTCAGTCTGAAAAGTGACACGACTAATGTATAATCTATCACACTTTCCAAGTTTCACTATACTCTCAAACCATATACACATGCAAAGGAATGGGAGCAGCTCTGTAACCGAGTAGGAGAGTTTACTAAACAGCTATCCTGATAAATTTCAATATGGATTTGCATCATTTGAACCGTGGGCTCCTCGGGAACTAATCTGCCATATTTTTAGCTCCGGGGACCACCCAGTTCCCGAGATACTTTGCTGTTTAGTTGCCGGTCTTACTTCCTGGATATTTAAACAGTCATCCAATAGGAAACCACCACGTCATCCCCTGATGCCGCTGCAGCTTCCTATTGGCCTCCGTGAACCGCAAGGTTTGACAGCCATTTTGATTTCCCTTAAGGGGAGGAAAACACTGCAAACTAAACTGGTGACTATCGGAAGAACCGCAGGGTCCCTGAAGCTACAAATAGCACGGATCGGTTCCAGAGGTCCCGCCAGTGTGCATTCTGTAAAAAAATCAATGGTTAATAAATGGGTAGGCAGGACTGCTGCTGTAAGCATCCAATTCCTTGTTTTTCTACAGTAAAATAAGTACTTTCCACAAGGCGTCCCTGTAGTGTATAAAATAAATGCAAACAAAAATAGCGCAGCATACAAAGTGACACGACACATAGTGCAATACCTCAGTGCTTATCTGCTCATGAGTAAGGGTCATTTAGTTAAACTCTTTGGCCAAAAGGTTATAAGCCTGCAGCCATGTCACGGCATGACCAATCTGCAGGTCCTAACACTACCTGGCACAAGTCTCATGTACCTCTCTTTTCTGCTGGAGGGAGAAAGACCATACTGGGTGTGTGACTCACAGGATCATGATAAAAACTGCTAATTGGAAAGTGGGGCAGGCGAGCTTTAAACCCTGGGGAGGAGGGGCACACCTCCAAGCAACAACAGCTCCAATAACCCAACAAGCTCCAGAACCCCAAAACCCACCCTCACATCATATATGCAGCATAAATATTAGTGTCAAAAAGCAGTGCTACAGAGCGTAAAATAAATGCACTTTTTTTAAGTGATGAGCAGCCTGAAAGTGTTATGTATATTAAGAATTACCGTGTACACATCACGGAGGAGGAATAACCGAATGATTTAACTCCTTGAGTGCACAGGCCGTGTGTGCGATGCAATGCATTGCAGGACTCTGACACGCAGGGAGAATAAAGGGGTAGTCCCCCTCCCAACAGCAAAGTGAGCTCATGCAAGTGATATGGTTCAGGGGGATAAATCATACTGACTGATGCTTTTTTTCCCCTCGTTTTAAATAATAGAACAATAAGAATTGTGTGAACATTTTCTAGCATTTGTAACTCTGGCAACATGAACCTGGAGAGTTGGCGCCACCCTTTTGTGTAATGTCACTGTATGTGGAGAAGGATCATTCTTCCAATCCACAGTTCTTTTGCCCCCACCTACTCTCGCCATTGAAACTCAGTCATCTTATTTTACAGATAAACCAATGATCGCTACAATTTCACTTTTACCGCGTGGTTTTGGCTGCGCGGCCCCTTTAAGTGACAATGACAAATCAAGGCAAACAGGATGAACGCTCTAAATGCCTGTTACTTATTAACCCTGTAATGTTCAGACTTTGTACACATGCTGTCTAAAATATATACTGTATGTATATTATCAGTTATTAAGACAACCAAAATGTGCAATATGGCCAAACATTGTATTTGTGTTTAGTTTATAGAGCAGAACACGTCTGAGTCTGTGTTATCAAGCCATCCGCAGTCTGAATAAACTGCAAAAGGTCTGATTGTTCTTTTAGCTTTCAACTTCTATGAAGATCTTTTATGTTGCTAGCAAAAACTCGGTACAAATCCAGTGTTCTCATATGTACATTATAATCCTACTATAGCCACAAAATACCAAATACAGGTGACTAAGTAATTGATACATTTTTGTTGAGACCTATTCTACTTTGTAATAGTGATGTATTTTTTCCTTATTAGGTTTTTGTAGTTGTTATATTTTTTCATGGGTTGTCAGTGTTTAAATGTTGTGTTACATGAATGTTTCAGGAGGCCCACATCACTCATTCAGATAATACAGAGATAATATATAATATAATAATACAAAATGAAAAAAGGACAACTAGAAGTGCTGTGGTTGCTTAGAATTACAGCGACTTCCCTTAACCTATAAGCTTAGTACTGCCTCAGAAAACATTCGAGTTGGGCTTCTTGGAGATACATCTCAGTAACTTCTTGAAACAATCTATTTGGCAATAAAAAGCCTACAAATGTTCTTTGCATTCACGAAACACAAGGTAGAAGAAAACCTTCCAGATGTAATCTAGCAAAAGAAATGCAAGAAAAATGGCACAACGTACACTGATTTATTATGTACATGCGGTACTATTTGGTACATGCTGAAGTGAAATAGTACAAAACAATAGAAGCGAATGAAGGCAGCCGAAATACAATACAGTAAGAACACGACCACAGCGGCACAGAAAGCAACTGATTACAATGCATTAGCATATCCATTTAAAATATACTGAAAGCGCTTTTAAGTCTAAATTCAAAGTGATTGTACAATGGGAAAGCAGGCTGGAGCCGGAGCTCTTCATATTTATTTTGCGTGAACATATCTTTTTTTAAAGCAGCTCATTTATATTCAGATTAATAATTTTCAAGATTTTTTGATAAGTCTCGCGCCTTACAAAGAAATAAAGTGCTTTTCCATTAAGAACATCATGTTGTGCGGGGGGGGGGGTGAGGGGGGGGGAGGAGAATGTAAGATTGGAAGGCATGCATCAGCATAAATTACATACATCTCTATAAGCAATATACTGACTAAATGAAATGCACGTTTTCTATAATTGCCTGCATTGGTAAATGACATAATGAAGTATAAAGCTTGCATACTTGGGATCTTGGCCCTGAAACGTCATTAACAGAGAGGGTGACAATGATTTTCTCAGTGTCGAGGTACATTGGTGTTGATTTGTTAGTAAGAGAGGATGGATTTAGTCATTAATATGGTGCGGACCCATATGAGGCGTTACAGGGCAGCTACACTAATGCAGGGGTGGCTGACTCCAGTCCTCAAGGGCCACCAACAGGTCAGGTTTTCAGGATATCCCTGCTTCAGCACAGGTGGCTCAGTCATTGACTGAGCCACTGATTGAGCCACCTGTGCTGAAGCAGGGATATGCTGAAAACCTGACCTGCTGGTGGCCCTTGAGGACTGGAGTTGGCTGCCCCTGCACTAATGGAATGTGCCAATATTGGTTTGTCTTGCAATTATTCTTTTCTATCTTTGTACATTGAATAAACAATCAGATGTCAGATGGTGTTAACATTGTGACAAATCCTGTAAATGTTACATTTTACTCAGATGTTAAAGGGCATTAATTAGGAAACAACACAACATCAATGGTGCGTCCCCTACAGAAGAATATCACCATACTGTGGACTCTATGTATCAAATGGTGAATCGTTATTTTGTCGCACTCCGTGCTAAAATATACCTGCGCCATTTTCCTGCGTCTGTCTGCGACGAGATGAGGGAATGATGGAGCAAGTGGGAGGAGTTAGGGGCAAGGTTACATTAGCATATTGGCGCAGGTCTGTGTATTAAGGAATCTGCGGCTTGCACAACTTTTTGTGGTGGTTTTGTGCGATGGTTTTCTCTTTCACGTTAAAAAGCGACGTAAGTCTTTTTTTAGCGCAGAATACGACAAATGCTAAAACAATAGAAATACACTTAAAAAATTAATAACAATTTAAAAAAAAAATTATGCACCTGGATCAGTACACATGTACCGGTTTAATATATAGAGCCCATTGTCTGTCTGTAAAGTTCCCCTCGATCAGGAGTGCACAATCTTTTTCCCCTGCACTCCCCCCCCCCCCCCCCCCCCCTGCCAGCTCTGCCCCTCCCCGCCTTGGCTCCGGCCTTATAATGCCACGAAGTGAGCCTAAGACAAAGTCATGTGTTTTATTTCTGCAGTAATACTGATCCATCTGGCAGGGTTAAGATCTTGGTTTTAAGTACAGTTCTTTTTCTCTTCATTTGATTAGAACCTATTAGTTGTTATAAACCTCTAGATCAGGGGTGTCCAACTCCAGTCCTCAAGGGCCACCAACAGGCCAGGTATCAGGGATATCCCTGCTTCAGCACAGGTGGCTCAGTCAAAGACTGAACCACCTGTGCTGAAGCAGGGATAGCCTTAAAACCTGGCCTTGAGGACTGGAGTTGGACCTCCGTGAAAGTTCTTGAAGGGGCGGAAACGCATCTCATGGAAATATACTCACAAATATAATTCACGGGAGAAATTAAAGCTATTCTTTGAAAGCGCTGTTAACAGTTTTCTAATTGAATGGTCTCTTTTCATGTTTTCCTCGTTAATAAAAATGCTACCGGAAAAGGATGGAATTCAAATAAAGTTCTCTTGTTTAAAGTAGGGTTAGCCTGGATTTTTGCAGGGATTTGCTGTGATATTAAATTGCCCTATTTGTTGCCAGAACGGCCTACCGAAGCATTGGAAACGTTGCACGTTTTACCCACAGTATTTTTTCATTCCAGCTTAAAGAAAACGAGAGAAAAAAACACTTACATCTTGAAAATTATGAGGGAAAAAAAGTGTGCAGAAGAACTCCACAACTCCAGTTAAAGAATAATTATACCAATCCTTTCTTGCAAAATAAATATAAATAGACATGGTCTTACAGTGGAATACTGAACCATTATTTGCTAACCAACATTGCCATTTAAAAATGGTAAACACCAAGCAATTATATGATATGATGTTTCCCAACGTGTACAGTTAATATGACTTTGTTTTAGATATACATACATTGCATTCTGCATGCTCTTTAGAATGCATATTTACGGCAAACAAAACATTCAATGGCAAGAGCATGCTCTGCATTAAGAACATGATGTTTCTACATTTCTAAAGTCTGTACTCACCAGCTTCCTCTTCAATCTCAGAAAGTTTAATACCAATATTATCTACTGCTCCTGTTCTGCTCTCATCGCTGTGCACTCGCACGTCACACTCCTTTCTCTGACTATTTTCCGAAGAACTAACGCAAAGTGTGTCCCTGTGGTCTCTGATAGCATGGGACTGTGGGTCTTCCCCGTGAGCACTAATCTTTGGGGCATCTTCTTCAAGACTTGTTTCTTTCTCATTTACTTCACCTGTCTCTTGTAATTGTTTTTTTTCATTTGCCGATTCTTCATCATGTGTTTGTTTCTCGGTCCCGGTTTCCCTGGGTAGTATAGGATGGTTTTCAGACTCTCCCGGTATTTCTTGATCCACCCTCTTCTCAACACCGTCTACTCTACGAGTCTTTGCTTTTTCTTCATTATTTCCATTTTCTGATTCATCCTCACTGGAACTACTAAATTGTGTACTGCTGGATGAGGACGACGCCGAGTGGTGTTTCCTATCTATAAATGGGAGAAAATAATTCAATCTTAAATCTATTTTCATAAAAACCTTTTATTGTATGCAGAAAAATATCTTCAAAAATTATACAATGTGTTTTCTTTGTGACAAATACCACAGTTAATCATTTGTTTAACCTAAGTCAGGGGTGCGCAAAGGGGGGGGGGGGCGGGAGAATTTCCAGGGGGGGGCAAGGCAGCTACTGAGGTCCCGCGCTCTCCTCCAAGGCACTTAAATGCTGAAGTGGGACCGCGCGAGGCCTCTGCAGCTTCTCCTACCTGATCTCCGGTGATGCGCCGCCATGGTAACCGGTGTCAAATGAAGCCGCGGGGTCACGTGATGTCACATTGCTATAGCAACGTGAAGTCACATGACCCCGCACCATCATTAGACGCCGGAGCCGAGCAGGAGGGGGGGCGTGAGTTGGGAGGTGAGCAGGCAGGGGGGCGCAGGATCAAAACTATGCACACCCCTGACTTACTGTAAGTAACTAAAAGAGGAAGGGGAAAGGATGTGGCTGATCTGTGTGTGTGCAAGAATAAAGGGAGGATGTACCAAGGTAAAAAAAAAAAAGTATGAATAGAAAATTGTTTCGACGCGTGGCTCACTATTCTGTTTGCGTTTGCGTCAACTGTTAGTACGTTTCCGACAGTTGTCAAAGACGGGTGGAGAGCCGTGTTTGTCCTTTCTTCCATGTAACAACAAAGGAGGGAGAGGGAGTAGCGGGTATGATACCTTTTGTTGGACAAACAAGTAGTTGATGTGTTATAAGCTTCCGAACCCGCGAGGGTCCTTCATCGGGTTACTCTGACCCTGAGAGGTGGGAAAGCTTGTAACATATAATCTACTTCTGGGTCCAATAAAAGGTATCATACTCGCTACTCCCTCCCCCTCCTTTCTTTCTTGCTACAGTTGACACATACTGTTAGCCAGAAGAGTTGCCAGATTTGTTTCACAGAAATATAGCATAAACATTGACAAGAGATGCAAAATTTGATACACCTCATTATAACCTGTGCATCATCTAACTCCTCCCTACCTCCTCCTCTTACCACTCATTATAACCTGTGCATCATCTAACTCCTCCCTACCTCCTCCTCTTACCACTCATTATAACCTGTGCATCATCTAACTCCTCCCTACCTCCTCCTCTTACCACTCATTATAACCTGTGCATCATCTAACTCCTCCCTACCTCCTCCTCTTACCACTCATTATAACCTGTGCATCATCTAACTCCTCCCTACCTCCTCCTCTTACCACTCATTATAACATGTGCATCATCTAACTCCTCCCTACCTCCTCCTCTTACCACTCATTATAACATGTGCATCATCTAACTCCTCCCTACCTCCTCCTCTTACCACTCATTATAACCTGTGCATCATCTAACTCCTCCCTACCTCCTCCTCTTACCACTCAGTATAATCTGTGCATCATCTTACTCCTCCCTACCTCCCTACCTCCTCCTCTTACCACTCAGTATCTTACTCCACCCTGAATCACAAGTTGACGCATACAACATGGAACTAACACCTTGATACATTGGTACATATACGCTCTAGCACATGTTTAGGTTCCTATACAGTACTGGTGAGCTGATATTTTTAGGTGAGCTCTTCCAGCACCTTTCTAGAAGCACTTGTTCTATAGTCTAACTATCATGCATTTTTAGTAGTACAGCACAGTACTTACCATGTTCTTGCAGAAATATAATTGTTTTCACGAGAGCAAAACACATTGATTAAAAAATGCAAACCATAAATGAGCTATTTGCTATGCCTAAACCTTCAAAATCCTAATAATTACAAACAATACTTTATGTTTTAAATCTTTACATTATTCTACTTAGAGCCCAATACTTTCACGTAGCATTTCCATGTGAGGGGAAAAAAAGAACTGCCCCCCCGATTCAAACGGAAGAGAAGCTCCCCTTTACTTCCTGCACCCCATCACATATATCGCTCCAGGAGCAATCACATGACGCAGAGGTACCAGGGGTCTGTCGGCAGACCCCTGGCACTGAAAAGGTTCAGTCAAGCTGTGCTAGTGGCCCTTTGGTTTCTTAGAGAACTGATGTTCCCTGAATGAATGAAGGGCTATGGTCCTTTTGGTAGACGCTCTTGGTTAGATCCCTGAATGAATGAAGGGCTATGGTCTTGCTGGTAGATGCTGTTGGTTAGATAAACGATTACAGGCAGAAATGTCGCCATTCAGGAAACCGATACAGGTCAGAAGAGCTTCAGAATTAGACGGATTCCCCTGGAATGTGGATATGATTCTTGCAGAATGTATGCATTATTCTGAAAGAATGCTCATATTCCATAGAATGTTTTACTGCATTTAAGTAATTCACTATGATAGAGACATTACAAAGCAATGCATTGGGGACCTCTTTGGTGGCTAGTGGATTGTAATGCGGCAGATCTTGATTGGGATGCGTACCCCAAACAAGTTACACAGGTTATTCATGCCATGTTGGAATTTCAATGTTGGCCGTTGATTTTGGGCCATATTACTAAGTGATGCTAAGCCGGAATATACTTTTTTTTTATCAACTGGGTGAACCTGCAATCTTTTGCAAAAAAGTTTGAAATTGTAGCAAATATTTTTTTTTTTTTTTTTTAATGTCCTGCTTATTTTGAGGTTTATTTTTCTTTATTTAGGCGTAGTAAATGTAGTCATGCTATCGGATGAATTAAATTTACAGTACTTACCAAACATTCCTAAATAAAGACTGTTGTTTTTCCTACTAACCCACCTAGAATGCACGAGGTGAATATATATATATATATATATATATATATATCATATTGTATATAATATCATTGTATAGATAATTATATGACATAATTTTTAATATGCTCATTTCTCATGATTAGACCATAATTTGACTGGGTAATTATAAATAGCTAATTTAGCCACACAGAAATGTTGATTGCAGGCCATGCAAATGCAGTCAGCTGTCAAATAATTTGTATTACAATGCAGAGATTGACCATACTTTCCCAAGAAGCCCATGTGTTCTGCCAGCCAATCACAGGCCAGAGATTTATTCTGCCAGCCAATCACAGGCCAGAGATTTATTCTGCCAGCACAATCACAGGCCAGAGATGTATTCTGCCAGCACAATCACAGGCCAGAGATTTATTCTGCCAGCACAATCACAGGCCAGAGATGTATTCTGCAAGCACAATCACAGGCAGAGATGTATTCTGCCAGCACAATCACAGGCCAGAGATTTATTCTGCCAGCACAATCACAGGCCAGAGATGTATTCTGCCAGCACAATCAGAGGCCAGAGATGCTTCATTGCTGCACAGTGATTCCGGGTGCAATCTTTTTCAAACCTGATTTCTTTTTCTGTTTGCTTAGTTGATGATTTCTATGTTTTCTACAACGTTTTGGGCTCTTTCTTGCAGCTGCAATCCTTTCCTTGTCTGTTACGCTATATTTCCCTATTTGATATGGAAAATAGAACATCAAAGCAATTTTTACAAGTTCAAAAGGAAACAGAACTTGTGTGAGGAAAGCAATGTAATATACGTTTTAGAGCACGGATTTAGTAATTTTCTAATGGGTTAATACTGGGCTTAGTGAATATATGATGAAGAATAAAATCATGTGTCTATAACAAACCATGTCTTCTTTTTTAGCTTTTTCTTTACACACTTGAACCCACCTCTGAATAAAGGTACATGTTACTGGGTTATCTGAACAAGCTCCTCACCCCTACCACATGCAGCACTTATCTGAGATCTGACTCCAAAAGACTGTTCATGGTCCCAATGTTCAGCAAAGTATCCGGCCGCTCCTCCTTCCCTTACGGTGCCCCCCAAAACTGGAACAATCTACCGGAGACTCTCACAGCCACCGCCAATCTAAGTTCTTTCATAACTAAAGCTGTCTCACATTTGAATCTGGTCTGTAACAGTTATATACGCCTATATAATATATAATATACATTATCTTTAATTGTGCAATGTCTTGTATATAATGTATAACCCTGCTCACTTAATGTAACTATGTATTTGTAACCATGTATTTGTCATCATAACACTGTGCCCAGGACATACTTGAAAACGAGCGGTAACTCTCAGTGTATTACTTCCTGGTAAAACATGTTATAAATAAATACATTTATTTATTACAAACTATCTGTAATTTACAGTGCATGTAAATGAGTTGAACTGATCCACCCATGATACAGTATATACGGGAAGCAACTCTTTCCCAATTCCTATTCCTCTTCCTGACTGACAGACCAAGGCCCATATTTACTATGCAGTTCTATTCCATAGGACCCCGGAAGGCACCATACAGCCCAGTTACAGGTGTAGCAGACATTATTACAGCTGTTATTGTACGCTTGTGTGTTACCGCAAGCGCAAGTTTTGTATGGCGATGTATCATCTCCTATATCTGTACTTGAATGGACAAAATACGTGTCTTATAGAATAGCACTGCTTGGGAGAAATGGGCCTAAATGCTTGATATATCAAAAAAAGATGCATTGTTAAAGTCCGTACAATAAAGATTTTTTTATCATGCCCGTTGTGTCGGGACAGTGCTTCATGGCTACAGCACCTGTTTATTTAATAAAATAACCTATTTTATTGTTTTAGATAAGAACCTAAAATGAACGCTTCTATTGTATTTGTATCCCCCTCACCATGAGGTTATATCTTTATTCCTTTCCCATTCAGTTATATACTTGTATTTGTGATGTCGTTGGACAGGAAGTGATGCGACTTTGCAAAGGTTTGGATTTTGTGTACCTCCCAGAGCTGCTGTTATAGTATTCTATAAGAACAGTTTCTAGAACTTCTATGTAAAAGAACATTGTGGTCAGATGCAATGTTTTAATAAGTCAGTTATCCAATGTTCTTAGTCACAGAAACTATTTATCTAAAAACAAAAAAATATGGAAAAACAAGAATTATGCAATGTGTTGCTGCTAGCACTGTGACTGTAATGCCTTGCTTCAGTGTCAGGTTGCACTGATCCCCAACTCCACAGAAAATACTTTGTAACAGGAACATAGTGATTTAATGGCACAATGTTCCAAAGAAGGACATTTCGACCTTTCGCTCATCACCACCCGACAATTAAAGAGTTAACAATGTTGAAGCACATTCAGAATTTGAAATAAACATTTCTCTAACAACATTTTCGCCTTCCTCTAGCAAGATAAAAAAATATGCACGTGGAGAAAGCGCTAATCCAGTGTGCTCACATATATAATGTATATGTATGCAAATACCAAACAGAACGAACCTTGTTTATCCTCCTCCCCGTCGTCGCTGTCGGAATGCCCATCTCTTTCATCTCCCTCGCTGTCACCAGCCTCCGGTCCCGTCTTTGATGCCTTGTTACTTTTCTTTTCATGGTCTAAATCATCTTTTTCATCATCTGAGGGTGACTTTGACTTTCCATTCACTTGATCATCAACCTGTCCTTCTTCATTAAGTTTCTCATCTGGCTTCTCTTCATCCACTTCAAAATCCTCATCATATTCTGGGGGGGGGGGGAGGAAACCGAGCAGCACTCAACACAATTATACATTTTATAGCACTTTTAAAGTCTTTGCCAGTTAACCAATGGAAGGTGTTAGGTGATTTTTAGACAAGTAAATATTTGACGTGCCTAATTGGTTTACACGGTATAGTCCAGTGGGGGCCAACTCTAGTCCTCAAGGGCCACCAACAGGCCGGGTATTAGGGATATCCCTGCTTCAGCATAGGTGGCTCAGACTGATTAAGCTGCCGGTGCTGAAGCAGGGATATTGTTAAAATATGACCTGTTGGATGCCCTTGAGGACAGGAGTTGGCCATCCCTGGTATAGTCCATCTATACATTTCCAATACGGTTATTCAATACAACACTGAACACATACTTATGCATAGTTCATAATACTATGCATAATACATAGTATTATGTATTAATACAGCAAATATATATACTTATATGTGATTGTTGCCCCTCATATAAACAGTTTGTTGGTAGAAGTACCCACAGACGTCTGATACATTGGGATTGATGAAGCCAGGCAAAGCAAAGAGCAGTTCTCCCAAGGCAAGTTTGGCTAAGTGACAATTATATGGATTAATCAATGACATTTCTTTGGTGATGTACTCCACTGATCGAGAAGGACTTTTTGTTCTTTAGTTGTGATTGTTTCTCTGTGCCTCTTGTCCCTTTGAATATTAAAAGCTGCACACATACTGGTTACATCTCAGGATATTTGGTTAATTAGACCTGTACTTTCTATTCTGCATTTATATCTATTTGCGAAGGATAATATTCGCCCCTCAATGGCTGCTCACAAATATCGCACAACCACAAAACTCTTTGCATAAAACATAGAAAACAGACAATTAGTGCAAAATTATGTCAAGCATAGAGTTCAAAATTGTTTTAACGAAGAGAAAAACTACATTTTGACTTTCTTATAGAACCAACGTTTTGTGCTCACAGAAGGTAAAGAAAGATTTCGCCATGCTGGCTCTCAGCACTTTGTAAACAATTAAAGACTAAAGATATTTTCTAATACCTCCCAGAGCAATCTATTCCCCTATGTTTTACAGTTACATAGTTTAATGGTGTGCTTATGTATAAATCACAACAGTGAGCAAAGAAGCTTGGCACAATTCGATGTACAGTATAATACTATGGGTCTGGGGTTTGAGCTTGCTAATATTGTGTATGTGCTTATGTATAAATCAAATTATATATGCAGGGGGTCCGGCGGTTGTCTGTATGGAAAGAAACGGTTCATCAGTCCTATTATGTCTGTGTATACATGCAAATCCATTTCTGGATCAATGTAGCATGCCCTAAAATTCTGGATTTTCCGATCCCAATAACATATTGTTCTAGTGGAGTAATGGTATTTCAATATTCAATAAATATTCAACGTAAGAATTAGATGGACAAATTGACATTTGTCACGCAAAAGGATACATTTTGAGGTACAGAGGTGTCACAGTGGCCCAACCTGAGTATTTGTTATGCCAAATACAGCACTAAATTTATTAAAGAAAATGGGTCCCATTCAAAGCAATTGAAATGTTGTTTCCTTGGAGGGGGGGTGGAGGGGTGGGGGAGTATTGCTATAATTTTACCCCAGTTTTACAACTGGAAGACCCAGCAATGAAGTAATATAAACCTTAAATGTACCATCTCTGGCTTCATCGTCTGCTTCATACTCATCAGTTTTGTCCTCCACTCTCTCGTCTTCTTTTACTTCCATCTCCCCTCCTTCATAATCCATCTCTGTTTTATCCTCGCTCGTGTCTGTCTTCGCACCGCACGCTGATAATGTTTCGGAGGTCATTTGTTCTCCTTTCACACCTTCTTCATCATATTTCTCCTTTCCTTCAAGGACTTCTTCATCCATCATTGATCCCTCTTTCTGGACATCGTCATGCTCCTCTTCCTCTTTTGTCTTCTTTAGGGGTGGAGATGGTTTTTTATCAAGACCCATTGCAATGATGCACCTAAAAATGTAATATATATTTTAAATATATATATGTGAGGCATTAAATATATATATATATATATATATATATATATATATATATATATATAACCCCCCCCCCCATTCTAACGTTTGTTATGTAAGTTGCATCAAACATTTACAGAGTATAGAGCAGTGATGGTCAACTCCAGTACTCAACAGCCACCACCAGACAGGTATGAGCCACTGATTGAGCCACCTGTGCTGAAGCAGGGATATCCTGAAATTCTGACCTGTTGGTGGCCCTTAAGGACTGGAGTTGTCCACGCCTGGTATAGAGGTCCCATTGAATAAGAAATGGTGCCTCACCTAAATAACTGAACCAAAAGCTCAATCGAGGTCAAGAACAAGTCAAAGAGTAGCACCTTGGACATGCATAAAACGAAACACTTTGCATATGCATAAAACTAACATTTCTGAATCCCTATTCAGTTTTTCTTTACTAATGAAAAACATTAATGATTGTATAAGAGATTTGTATGTGCGTTGATGATAAAAGTAGGAGTAGTTTCACTGTCAATGTATCGTGGTACTTTCCTCCAATTACACCCCATGAGAAAACACTTTGTCAAAGAAATCCTCTCTTTTCCTTGATAGCACAAACCCCAAGTTTTAGTCACTGACTCAACTGGGTGTTTCTTAAATGGTAACCCCTGCAGTGCATTGCCTAGCCCCCTGGCAGCAAAGGGGTTCACTTCAATGCACCATAATGTTTGTAATTAGCGCCGCTGATATAAAGGTTCTAACGAGGAACCGGGAAAGATGGCAGTGGTGCGGTGACTTTCCTGCCACAAGAAGATCAAGAGGAAAACGGCCGTAAAAATAATGTTTTTATTAGTAGCATGGGTAAAAAAAAGAACAAAGGTAAGTGAAGACCACCTATCCTGTGATGGCAGATACAATAGATTTGTTCAAAAAAAGGTTGGACATGTTTTTAGCAAGGAAGGGTATACAGAGATATACCAAATAAGTAAACATGGGAAGGATGTTGATCCAGGGAGTAATCTGATTGTCAATATTTAGTGTCGGGAAGGAATGTATTTTTCCCCTTATGAGATATCATTGGATAATATGTCACTGGGGTTTTTTGTTTGCCTTCCTCTGGATCAATATACTGTAAGTACAGATATAGGATAAAGTAGCTGTCATCTAAATGTGGCATAGGTTGAACTTGATGGATGTATGTCTTTTTTCAACTTCATCTACTATGTAACTGTAACTGTGTAACCTATGCGTTTCGCGCAGCAGCACTTTATCAAGGTGTACAAATATACAACAACAAAAAAACAGCATATATAAAGCCTCCAAACCGATGTCACCCACCAATGCAACGCATCATCCGTATGCAATGACGTCATCACGTCTGGAGCTTGACAAAACACGTATAACTTTAGGAGGAACCGACTGAATTCTGGTGCTGGTAATGGTCAGGGTTTTCCATACCTGTAGCACGGAGAAGCGCCTTCAACGTTAATGAATCTGAAGTAGCCATTTTTGCCTCCCAGCCTGGCGCCCTTGCGATGTTTGTACTCACAGCAGGAGCTCAAGCGATCCACCTGGATCCCATTAATGTAGAAGGTGAGGCTGAAAGGGAAGCCCCGGTGCCGTCTCGATACGAAATGAAAGGACTCTGAAATAAGCATACTTCCTGTCAACAATGTCCGATACGAAGACTGGGCAGTGAGTGTGAGGGTTTATTGGGGAGTGGGAAATGGTATTATAGAAATGGGGAAGTCTAACCTTTACAGTAAATGGTGTGGAGTTCTGATTTACTAATTAAAAGAAAACTAAATACTGTTGTGCCAACGGTTATTCTAAAACAAATCAGTGGCAATTACCAAAAAGACCCTGCTGGGTACATGCTGGGTACATGCTGCAACATTTCAGTGACATTTCTGCAGAGACTAATGGCCCATCGGATTAACAGCGGGGGTCCCTGACAATCCCACTCTGCAGAAATGTCACTGAAATGTACCCAGCATGTACCCGGCTAGTTTAAGGCAAGTTTTAGAATACTCGTTGGCTCGTCTGTATATGTTTATATCATCTACTAAATGATGCTATTCCACAAAACACCTTACAGCACATACACGATTGTAGTCAAAAACTATTTATCCTTTAGAATACATTCTGTTTATTAATACTTTACTTAACGTGTGATATATATATATACAGTGTTCGACAAACCTATACATTTGCACGCCCCGGGCGAGTGGATTTAACATCGTGGCGAGCTCCTATTGGCACAAGCAGCACACGTGTGGTACTAGGTGGCGAGTAGATTTTTTTGTTCAGCGAGTAGATTTTTTGGTGATTTGTCGACCACTGTATATATATATATAGTAAAAAAAAAAAGTTAAATAAATGTAAAAACAATGGCCCACTAGAGTTGCACTTTTTAGCATTATATATATATATACTTATTAAGGTTATGGTGGGTAAAAAAAGTGACTAAAACCCTCCACAGTAAAGCATAAAGCAACTGTACAGGAATATTTACAGTTGCTAGCTATATATATATATATATATATATATATATATATATATATGTATATATGTATATATATATATATATATATATATATATATATATATATATATATATATATATATATATATATATATATATATATATATATATATATATAGAGAGAGAGAGAGAGAGAAGAAATGACCTAGGCGCAAATAAGCCAGGAAAGAAACAAAGAGAAAAATATCATAGGGCAGTATGTCTGTTACTTTCAGAGTTAAGGTGGTAAGGTATACACTTACACTTAATCAGCCAAATATAAGCCTTTAATCCACCACTGGGATTCAGGAACACTGCTGCTGGGATTTCTTTGCTGTTTGCATGGATCTCAGACTCTCCACGACTGCTGCTTGCTTCAGGGGTCACCTTTTCATCTGCAGCTGCGTGTCTCCTTAATATGGGATATAGCTCACCAGGGAGGGGGGGGGGGGGAAGGGGAAGAGGGACAATGGAACAAAAATAGTATAAAACCTTTTATTGTAAAAACTATCTAAAAAATAACCAACAGTATCTCACTCACATGGTGTGAAATAATTTCAAGCAGTTGAGAGTTTAAATTGAGTCTCTCACACTCGTAGAGTAAGCTGTCCGGTCCACTGCACTGCTGCTAGCCTGGTTTACTTCCGCGTCACGTGCTCCGGCTCCAATTCTCGCGAGACTTCGACCTCCAATGACGTCACAGCGCTATCTCCACTCCGTTCTGCAGCGCGTCTCACTCTGCTCGGTTTGCAATGCCTGCAATGACTGCAGGGTCTGCCCTACGCGTTTCTCCTCTAGGGCTTCCTCAGGGGCATAATACCATTGTATCTCCCCACCCCTGGTATATATACCCACCTCCTGTGACTGATTGGATGCTTGCAAACAATTATAATAAACACTTTACCTCCGTGACGGGTACTAATTAAAAACGAATGGTGAACACAAGATGAACCAAATGTTCCTATTACCCAGACTGGCGATACCTATGTGTACTTTAAGAAGAGATAATTACATAATGTGTACATTTGACAATACTGGTTTATGCCTTAGCCTATAAAGTCAATTAGCTGTAATGCCATAATCTCTTGTTTCCCTAATCTAATCAGGGATCATATTGAGTACATGAACTATTCAGGGATCATATTGAGGAACATATGCTAACCTCATATATCTAATTGCGCCAATTGATATTAGAATAGAAATTTAGACACTATATATGTTGTATGACAACTAGAATCGCTAGGTTGGGTAACAGAAAACACAACAAATTTTCATACACACACAAGAACAATTAGAAGGTGAATTAAATGGAGCTTAATGCCCCTACCATTAAGACAAGTTGTATACATTGTTAAGGCTAGGATATGCATATATACAATTTTTAAATACTGCCAGAGCTCACTTAATTGGCATAGGTTCTTTTTAGCAAATAATTTAGAGCCAACTCTTTAAGTGCCAGCAATAGAGAGATTTGTACTTAGGACTGGAAGTCAATAATATGTTATATTTGGATAGTGTATTGGCAAATCATCATAATGACACATCAAGCTTATTAATAATGAAGGGACCAGAAAATTTAGTCAGATATGACAACAAGAGTATTACTAAATATTGGAACTAGACTATATATACAGATGAGGGACATTGAGTCAGGAGTTAATAGATTACGATATATACAAATCTATATATAGCTAAGTGAAACAGAGACTTAAATACAGATGAATAATTTGGTAGCTGGTATCTTTGATAAACAACAAACCCAAATTAAACACTATAAGTGGACATACCACATATCATATTTCCGATACAACATATTAACATTTCCTGTGGCTTAGATAGAACATATTCAGATCATGAAAAAACTTATTTACTTCGGTATTAAACATTGCGAACATAGTAAAGATTATTTCTATGATTGGCATAGTAATCGTTACTTGGTACACCCTTATAGATCTATACTGTTGGTGTTCCTGATTGTTATATGTGACACAGTATTTACACTATATAATCCACTATATCATGTGGAGCATTATATTAGTACTAATGGCATGAGTTAGATGGTATCAAGAGTGATACAACCCACAGTCATATTGGGGTAAGAGATAGCTACACACTAATATTAAACATAATAAACATAAATGCTTCCAAGGGGGACAGGATGGATAAGCACCTATTTAATGATCTTCCCATAAGCTAAGTGAATTGAAGTCAAGAAAGAAGAGCGGTACTTTCAGTAATCAAGAACACCAAAGGCCATTGAACAGTAATTACATTCTTCCTACTTTATAGCACTCAGACTAAACAGATAATTTGGCTTATCTTACTTCTCTTAAGCAGGAGTTGACAGTCTAAGATTTGTACAACAATTCAAAGGATTTTTGGGAGGCATCTTACAGGCCTACATAGGGGAAGATGGAATATGGACAAGAACACTTAATTGAATACAGTACCGAAAATATAGAGGTATGTCGAGTAGGATATTAATATTACTCTCTCAGGAAGGACCCCAGGTCAATATCAATATTCATACCCAAAGGTGCTAACGTTTTTAGGGTATAAATCCAGAAAGTTTCCTGTCTGGATATTTTTATGACCTGGTTCCCACCCCTCCAGTTGGGATGAATTTTGTCTATTCCAACAAATTGTAGACCATTTGGGTTTTGGCCGTGGTATTCCTTAAAGTGTTTTGATACACTGTGTTGGACAAAACCTCTTTCTATATTTTTCACGTGTTCAGCAATTCTTAGTTTCAATTTACGTGTTGTCCTCCCTATGTATTGTTTATTACATGGGCACTGTAGCATGTATATTACATGACTTGAGTTGCAGTCAATAAAATCCTTTATTTCAAACTCTTCATTTGTTGTTGCAGATGTTATTTGTTTATAAGACTTTGATGTATTTTGGCATAATTTACAGCCTCTGCATGTCAGACACTTATAGAAGCCATTTGTTATACTTACAGGTTTGATGCATTCTTTTTTCAAGCAGCTGGGAGCTAATCTCTGTTTGAGGTTAGGGGCCTTGGTGAAAATAATTTCGGGTTTAGTTGGTAAAATCCCTTGTAAAATAGGGTCTTTTTGGAGAATATTCCAATGCTTTTGGAATATCTTCCTAATATGTTTGGAGGAGCTCGTAAATTGTGTAACGAATGGCACAGATATTTTGCCTTCCTCACCTCTATTTTCCTTGATTTCTTTTGATTTGTAAGTTAACAAGTCTTTACGCTCCATCTGTTTGACTCTGCTAAAGGCCTCATCTACAACTTCTTTCTTGTATTTTCTATCAATAAACTTTTCCATTAGATCATTTGCTTGTTCCTGGAAAACGTTATCCTGAGTACAGTTTCGTTTTACTCTTTGTAGTTGGCCCAGGGGGATGTTGTTTATCCACCTATCTAGATGACCACTATCCCCCATCAAGAAATTATGGCAGTCCACCTCTTTTACAAACGTTTTGGTTTCTAAAACCCCATTCAACACATATAACTGTAAATCTAAAAAGTCGATGGTCGTTTGACTATATTTATATGTGAACTTCAGGTTGTAGGGATTGTTGTTAAGTGTGGTAAGAAATAGCTGTAGTCTCTCCAGGCTCCCGTCCCATACAAATAGAATATCGTCAATGTATCTCTGCCAGGACACCAGACTTGCCCCAAACTCATGGTTGGACCAGATGTATTCGTCTTCCCACATGCCCATAAAAATGTTGGCATAGTTTGGGGCAAATCTGGTGCCCATAGCAGTGCCCCTGATTTGCAAATAGTACTTGTCGTCATACCAAAAGTAATTATGGCTAAGTATATGTCGAATACAGTCTACAATGAATCTGGTTTGTATTGGGTCTAATTCCCCATTTCGAAGAAGGGTATCCCTAACTGCGTTACATCCTTGTGTGTGATCTATCACTGTGTACAATGTGCACACATCACATGTAACCAAAAAGTAGTTATCGCTCCATGTCATATTCTGTACGGTGTTGATTATCTGAATACTGTCCTGCACATAGGATCTCAAGTTCCTAACTGTACTCTTTAGAAATGTGTCTATGTAGCCCGAAAGGTTAGCGGTTAGGGATTTTATCCCTGAGACTATAGGGCGTCCTGGGGGGTGGGTGGTGCTCTTGTGCACTTTAGGCAAGTAATAGAAGATTGGGACTCTTGGGGACTCGGTGTTTAGGTATTCCCATTCTGATTTTGTAAGAATCCCATCCCTTAATCCTTCATTTAGTAGTCCCAATAGTTCTTTTTTGTATTGTTCTGTTGGGTTACCCTGTAGTAGTTTATATGTTTCACTGTCACCTAATAATCTGTGGGATTCTATATCGTAATCTCTTCTATTTAAGATAACCACCCCCCCCCCCCTTTATCTGCCGGTTTGATTACAATGTCCTGTCTTTTGGACAACTCGTCAACTGCTTTTAATTCACCTTTCGTTAGATTTTTCAGGGTTCTTGGTTTCTTGTCTCTCTCTAGCTTTTCAATATCTTCTTGAACTGATTTTGTGAATGTATCTATGTGTCCTCCTTTTAAATAGCTTGGAAAGAATATGGAGTTCTTTTTACATGCTGTATGAACAAATCTCTCACAAGTGGAGATTCCACCCTGAGTGACCTCATGTGTCAAGTTTTGTTTTAGGAAGTATTTTTTGAGGGTTAGGTTTCTAGCAAACTTACTCACATCAATATATGTATTGAATGTGTTGATCTTATTTGTGGGGGCAAAAGCTAAGCCTCTTTGCAGTATGTTAATATGCTCTTGGGTGAGAGTGGTGTCGCTTAGATTAAATATACCAGTCTGCTGCTTTCTTACACTGTTTGCTTTTTTGATGCTGGTTTTTGTCCCTCCTCTCGTTCCTCTTTTTGTGGGCTTTCTATCTTCCTTTTCTGAGGAGTATGGGATTTGGTGTCCTCCTTCAGTTGTGCTTTTATTACTTCCCCTGGTCTCTCTCTCTGTTGCTTCCGTTCTAAAAAAGAAGACGCTGATGTGGATGGTCTCTCCTCATCCACAAAAACATCCTCCCTTTCTTTCTCTTTGGGACACATGAGGTCCCTCAGGGTGGAATCTCCACTTGTGAGAGATTTGTTCATACAGCATGTAAAAAGAACTCCATATTCTTTCCAAGCTATTTAAAAGGAGGACACATAGATACATTCACAAAATCAGTTCAAGAAGATATTGAAAAGCTAGAGAGAGACAAGAAACCAAGAACCCTGAAAAATCTAACGAAAGGTGAATTAAAAGCAGTTGACGAGTTGTCCAAAAGACAGGACATTGTAATCAAACCGGCAGATAAAGGGGGGGGGGGTGGTTATCTTAAATAGAAGAGATTACGATATAGAATCCCACAGATTATTAGGTGACAGTGAAACATATAAACTACTACAGGGTAACCCAACAGAACAATACAAAAAAGAACTATTGGGACTACTAAATGAAGGATTAAGGGATGGGATTCTTACAAAATCAGAATGGGAATACCTAAACACCGAGTCCCCAAGAGTCCCAATCTTCTATTACTTGCCTAAAGTGCACAAGAGCACCACCCACCCCCCAGGACGCCCTATAGTCTCAGGGATAAAATCCCTAACCGCTAACCTTTCGGGCTACATAGACACATTTCTAAAGAGTACAGTTAGGAACTTGAGATCCTATGTGCAGGACAGTATTCAGATAATCAACACCGTACAGAATATGACATGGAGCGATAACTACTTTTTGGTTACATGTGATGTGTGCACATTGTACACAGTGATAGATCACACACAAGGATGTAACGCAGTTAGGGATACCCTTCTTCGAAATGGGGAATTAGACCCAATACAAACCAGATTCATTGTAGACTGTATTCGACATATACTTAGCCATAATTACTTTTGGTATGACGACAAGTACTATTTGCAAATCAGGGGCACTGCTATGGGCACCAGATTTGCCCCAAACTATGCCAACATTTTTATGGGCATGTGGGAAGACGAATACATCTGGTCCAACCATGAGTTTGGGGCAAGTCTGGTGTCCTGGCAGAGATACATTGACGATATTCTATTTGTATGGGACGGGAGCCTGGAGAGACTACAGCTATTTCTTACCACACTTAACAACAATCCCTACAACCTGAAGTTCACATATAAATATAGTCAAACGACCATCGACTTTTTAGATTTACAGTTATATGTGTTGAATGGGGTTTTAGAAACCAAAACGTTTGTAAAAGAGGTGGACTGCCATAATTTCTTGATGGGGGATAGTGGTCATCTAGATAGGTGGATAAACAACATCCCCCTGGGCCAACTACAAAGAGTAAAACGAAACTGTACTCAGGATAACGTTTTCCAGGAACAAGCAAATGATCTAATGGAAAAGTTTATTGATAGAAAATACAAGAAAGAAGTTGTAGATGAGGCCTTTAGCAGAGTCAAACAGATGGAGCGTAAAGACTTGTTAACTTACAAATCAAAAGAAATCAAGGAAAATAGAGGTGAGGAAGGCAAAATATCTGTGCCATTCGTTACACAATTTACGAGCTCCTCCAAACATATTAGGAAGATATTCCAAAAGCATTGGAATATTCTCCAAAAAGACCCTATTTTACAAGGGATTTTACCAACTAAACCCGAAATTATTTTCACCAAGGCCCCTAACCTCAAACAGAGATTAGCTCCCAGCTGCTTGAAAAAAGAATGCATCAAACCTGTAAGTATAACAAATGGCTTCTATAAGTGTCTGACATGCAGAGGCTGTAAATTATGCCAAAATACATCAAAGTCTTATAAACAAATAACATCTGCAACAACAAATGAAGAGTTTGAAATAAAGGATTTTATTGACTGCAACTCAAGTCATGTAATATACATGCTACAGTGCCCATGTAATAAACAATACATAGGGAGGACAACACGTAAATTGAAACTAAGAATTGCTGAACACGTGAAAAATATAGAAAGAGGTTTTGTCCAACACAGTGTATCAAAACACTTTAAGGAATACCACGGCCAAAACCCAAATGGTCTACAATTTGTTGGAATAGACAAAATTCATCCCAATTGGAGGGGTGGGAACCAGGTCATAAAAATATCCAGACAGGAAACTTTCTGGATTTATACCCTAAAAACGTTAGCACCTTTGGGTATGAATATTGATATTGACCTGGGGTCCTTCCTGAGAGAGTAATATTAATATCCTACTCGACATACCTCTATATTTTCGGTACTGTATTCAATTAAGTGTTCTTGTCCATATTCCATCTTCCCCTATGTAGGCCTGTAAGATGCCTCCCAAAAATCCTTTGAATTGTTGTACAAATCTTAGACTGTCAACTCCTGCTTAAGAGAAGTAAGATAAGCCAAATTATCTGTTTAGTCTGAGTGCTATAAAGTAGGAAGAATGTAATTACTGTTCAATGGCCTTTGGTGTTCTTGATTACTGAAAGTACCGCTCTTCTTTCTTGACTTCAATTCACTTAGCTTATGGGAAGATCATTAAATAGGTGCTTATCCATCCTGTCCCCCTTGGAAGCATTTATGTTTATTATGTTTAATATTAGTGTGTAGCTATCTCTTACCCCAATATGACTGTGGGTTGTATCACTCTTGATACCATCTAACTCATGCCATTAGTACTAATATAATGCTCCACATGATATAGTGGATTATATAGTGTAAATACTGTGTCACATATAACAATCAGGAACACCAACAGTATAGATCTATAAGGGTGTACCAAGTAACGATTACTATGCCAATCATAGAAATAATCTTTACTATGTTCGCAATGTTTAATACCGAAGTAAATAAGTTTTTTCATGATCTGAATATGTTCTATCTAAGCCACAGGAAATGTTAATATGTTGTATCGGAAATATGATATGTGGTATGTCCACTTATAGTGTTTAATTTGGGTTTGTTGTTTATCAAAGATACCAGCTACCAAATTATTCATCTGTATTTAAGTCTCTGTTTCACTTAGCTATATATAGATTTGTATATATCGTAATCTATTAACTCCTGACTCAATGTCCCTCATCTGTATATATAGTCTAGTTCCAATATTTAGTAATACTCTTGTTGTCATATCTGACTAAATTTTCTGGTCCCTTCATTATTAATAAGCTTGATGTGTCATTATGATGATTTGCCAATACACTATCCAAATATAACATATTATTGACTTCCAGTCCTAAGTACAAATCTCTCTATTGCTGGCACTTAAAGAGTTGGCTCTAAATTATTTGCTAAAAAGAACCTATGCCAATTAAGTGAGCTCTGGCAGTATTTAAAAATTGTATATATGCATATCCTAGCCTTAACAATGTATACAACTTGTCTTAATGGTAGGGGCATTAAGCTCCATTTAATTCACCTTCTAATTGTTCTTGTGTGTGTATGAAAATTTGTTGTGTTTTCTGTTACCCAACCTAGCGATTCTAGTTGTCATACAACATATATAGTGTCTAAATTTCTATTCTAATATCAATTGGCGCAATTAGATATATGAGGTTAGCATATGTTCCTCAATATGATCCCTGAATAGTTCATGTACTCAATATGATCCCTGATTAGATTAGGGAAACAAGAGATTATGGCATTACAGCTAATTGACTTTATAGGCTAAGGCATAAACCAGTATTGTCAAATGTACACATTATGTAATTATCTCTTCTTAAAGTACACATAGGTATCGCCAGTCTGGGTAATAGGAACATTTGGTTCATCTTGTGTTCACCATTCGTTTTTAATTAGTACCCGTCACGGAGGTAAAGTGTTTATTATAATTGTTTGCAAGCATCCAATCAGTCACAGGAGGTGGGTATATATACCAGGGGTGGGGAGATACAATGGTATTATGCCCCTGAGGAAGCCCTAGAGGAGAAACGCGTAGGGCAGACCCTGCAGTCATTGCAGGCATTGCAAACCGAGCAGAGTGAGACGCGCTGCAGAACGGAGTGGAGATAGCGCTGTGACGTCATTGGAGGTCGAAGTCTCGCGAGAATTGGAGCCGGAGCACGTGACGCGGAAGTAAACCAGGCTAGCAGCAGTGCAGTGGACCGGACAGCTTACTCTACGAGTGTGAGAGACTCAATTTAAACTCTCAACTGCTTGAAATTATTTCACACCATGTGAGTGAGATACTGTTTGTTATTTTTTAGATAGTTTTTACAATAAAAGGTTTTATACTATTTTTGTTCCATTGTCCCTCTTCCCCTTCCCCCCCCCCCCTCCCTGGTGAGCTATATCCCATATTAAGGAGACACGCAGCTGCAGATGAAAAGGTGACCCCTGAAGCAAGCAGCAGTCGTGGAGAGTCTGAGATCCATGCAAACAGCAAAGAAATCCCAGCAGCAGTGTTCCTGAATCCCAGTGGTGGATTAAAGGCTTATATTTGGCTGATTAAGTGTAAGTGTATACCTTACCACCTTAACTCTGAAAGTAACAGACATACTGCCCTATGATATTTTTCTCTTTGTTTCTTTCCTGGCTTATTTGCGCCTAGGTCATTTCTTCTCTACATTATCCATTGCGGCAAGTGTGGAGCCGCAGACCTAATTGGCTGCATTCAAGCAAGAATAGATTGTAAGGTATAACACCTCCTGTTTGACTGATTGGCAAGGGGTAGTTAATATTTTTACTACTTCAACCCCACTAAGTGTTTGGAATTTGCGCTGATTGTATTCTGTTTTCTATATATATATATATATATATATATATATATATATATATATATATACACACACATATACACACACACACAGTGTGTGTGTGTGTGTGTGTGTGTGTGTGTGTGTGTGTGTGTGTGTGTGTGTGTGTATATATATATATATATATATATATATATATATATATATATATATATATATATATATATATACACACACACACACACACACAGTGTGTGTGTGTGTGTGTGTGTGTGTGTGTATATGTGTGTGTATATATATATATATATATATATATAGCTAGCAACTGTAAATATTCCTGTACAGTTGCTTTATGCTTTACTGTGGAGGGTTTTAGTCACTTTTTTTACCCACCATAACCTTAATAAGTATATATATATATAATGCTAAAAAGTGCAACCCTAGTGGGCCATTGTTTTTACATTTATTTAACTTTTTTTTTTTTTTTTTTTAACATAGAATTGAAGCAGGGGGTCTCCGGAGCTGAACGCCATCAATTTCAGCCTCAGGGACCCCCTGCTTCACGAGATACAGACCTCCACGGCATGGCTTCCTATTGCCCCGCAAGATCTTTGAAACGTGAACATTATGTGAACCCCAGCAGCTACTGGTACCCCCTACGGAGGGACATATCTCCGGAAGCAGGGGGCGCCGGAGTGGCTACACCCCCCCCTCCCTACAGAGGTAAGTATCTCCTGAAGCATGGGGTGCCTGGAGCTGAAATTAACGGGGTTCAGCTTCAGAGATCCCCCACTTCAATCCTATGTTTAAAAAAAAATGCCCCGCTCCGATTGCCTCTTTAATATCCACTCAGTGAACTATAATAATTTTCACGCGAAATGTCGTCGAACTGCTGTTTATAAATCATCACCTCCTTCCAGAAGTCTGCCTTTAAAAATGCAAAGATTTTCGCCCCCGCAGTGTTGCTGAAATATTTTGATGTCCTCTCTGTAGTCCGTATCATCGTGGGACAAGTGCACGCTCTTCCCAAGGTAAATCATGGCTATTGCTACATTGCTGCGTAGGGAAGTTCTATGAAACTTTCCAGCGTCCTTTAAGGAAACAAAACACAAATGAACTCGTGAGCAAATCAAAAGACTTTCGCTTGTAAAAAGTCTGTGCACAAAGCAATCCTAGCAGCTGAACACCCGAGGAATGTCTCGTCTGCCACTCGCTGATCAATGGCAGTGATCAGAGAGAGGAATCATGTCGTATGTCATTCAGGGAATGTGACATGTGGCAATCTGCCTGCCGGCACTTGTGACAAATCAAACACAAAAGGCTCATTAATCAGTGTTATCAAATGGTGATATCAAAGTCTTGTAAGGTCACCGGGGTTATTCGCTGAGGTATCCCGGCTGCAAAATAATTGCACCAAATTTATGAAAGGGAAAAAATCCCGTTTATTTCAATGGGACTCGTTTACTTGGATAAATATGGTGCTTTTTTTTTTTTTAAGCTGGTTTTGCCCCAATTTTGTAGCCGGTAGAGTTTAGTAAATGGACCCTATTGTTCAGTACAGAGTCCGTCAGCACATCTTCCACAGGCTTTTCTAGTCTAACATCGTACAGTGTTTGTGGATGGGTAAAGCTGAGGCGGTCACTGTATAGAAAAGACAAAAATGCCCAACGCTACATCTAAGGTGACAAAATACACACTGCAATACAGTATATAGGGGCGATGGCAGTGCCGTGGTGGTAGAAAAATGTTGATAAGTGAATATTATTTATTTATTTATAAAATGTTTTACCAGGCAGTAATACATTGCGAGTTACCTCTCGTTTTCAAGTATGTCCTGGGCACAGAGTAAAACAAATAATACATGGTTACAAGTACAGTTACATAAATTAACAGGGTATACATTATATACAAGACATTGCATGCACAGTATTAAAGTGCAATACTATAGAATCGTAGGTCTGCTGCTCGACCCAAATAGGATCCTCATAGAAGTGGGTGGGTGTCATGCGGGGAGCGCAGGTGCAAGTATGCAGTATAAGATAAATACAAGAAAAGCATATAAAATGCAAATGTGTGCATTGGTATTCAGTGTGCAAAAGTGTGCGTAGTGAATATAGGTGATAAGGGACAGTGATGATAATGATAAACAATGGGCAATAATATTATTCACACGGCCATGTGAGAGCAAGAAGCCCTAAACGGCATCTTTTGGGGGGTATTCCTCAGAGTCTCTTCACTCATTCCTCGATCAGCAACTTGGATCACAAGTGGGAGGTGGGAGTGTGTTCTCCCTCACTTCTCCCAGGATCAGAGACTTGGATGTCAAGATATCCAGATATGGATAATAGGCCTTTTCCCCATTACAGTGTGTGTTGGGGGGTTTGGGGGTAGGTTGTTGGGTGGCCATTGCTTGTCAGTGGGGCTGGGACCCATTGAAGGCATAAATAACCACAGTGACAATCAATGGACGAAATGGCTCAAGTTTTGTTTTACAGTAATGTGTTTTATTGTATTGCACTGTAATGATTATTTGAATGGGCTGCCATTCCTGTGTGGTGTTGGTGGTAGAACAGGTGGGTGAAGGGTGAGTGTTTAGGCCTTGCGGGAGGGGTTAAGCTCTTCATTACCTTAGCGGTTGTAACCGCTAAGGTAAGGGAGGGGCTAATCCCTCCAGGGTGGTATTTGGCCCGTGGTGGGTGTTTAGGTGTACTAGGTAGGTGTACTAACCGCTAAAGTAATGAAGGGGTAACTCCTCCCAAACTCTCCCAATTGGTCTAAACACCAACCCTGGGGCCACAACAAGCTTCACCCACCCCCTCTACCACCAGCAGACCGGGCACTGGTATTTAACCGCCTCATTACCTTATCGGTTAGGCTAACGTAATTCCGCTGGCTGTAAATGTATTTTTATTACATAGGATTGAAGTAGGGGATCTCCCGAGCGGATATTAATGCGGCTCAGCCCCGGAGACCCCCCGGCTTCAATCTGATGTAGTAAGAATACATTTTTCTCCGTCAGAATCACAACGCGGATCCCATGTCGCCACCCTCCATGTGGCGAGATCAGAATGTGTGAGTTGCAGCTCTTTGAGAGGGAGGGCCTTCTCTTCTCCGGGCCTGCCTCCTGCAGCGTCGCGTTGCCATGGTGACCGACGTCATATGACAACGCATTGCCGCTTGGAAAGGCCCCCAAAGTCTTGGTGCCTAGGGGCCCCAGAGGGTCTTAATCCGCCACCGTCTACAGTATGTTCGGTTTAGCAAATATTTCAATTAAATGCTGGAATAACTCATACTAACCTATGAAGTACGAGTAATGGAGTTTTGTACCTGCGCTGAAAGTTCAACATCATTTGGAGCAGTGGTCGGACGAAACCGCCTCCCTCTGCACGTTGTATTCATGGTCTGCTTTGGACTCCTTTTTGGCGGAGGAACCGGCATCACAAAGTTGTTAAGTATGGGGAGCCGATACGGAGATATTCCCGTGGAATGATCCACCGTATTTATTAGTTTAAAAATATCTTTGTCCCCCTGCAATCACATATCGGTGCAATCAGAGGGTATGTTAAAACTCGAGCATTAAACCTGTGGCTTGAAAAGTCTATTTTCTAACACAAAACAGGTAGTGGTTCACTTGGGTCTACTTTTACACTCGGGGTTTTATCACGCGACACACTTAGACAGACAGGTTTACACAAGCTCTGTCCAGGCAGAATGTCGACAACAAGGAAGCAAATGTAAGCCCATTTACCATTAATGCATGAGGGGTCAGCCTTGAAGGAGATCCCTGCTTCAGCACAAGGGGTGCTGAGCCACTGATTGAGCCACCTCTGCTGAAGCAGGGATATCCTTAAAACCTGGCCTGTTGGTGGCCCTTGAGCACTGGAGTTGGCCACTCCTGCATTACTGGGTAATGGGTAACCCACGTTATACTCTCTGCATCCACTAATTCCTTCCCAATGCCTCCGATTGCTCCTAGTAACCACTCCAAATACGTCTCATTCACTCTGCCTGGGGGGCGGGGGGGGGGGGGAAACCTTGATACATGGTCGTAAGAGGGTTGTGACATTAATAGCATCAATTAACTGGGGGACACGCAGTTCTGATAACTTGATTTATAATCCCCTATGTGCACTGTATACAGACCCGCTAATTCCTTTCAATGGTCTTGCCCATAATTCTTCACATTGCACAAGTCCTATGAAATATGCAGAAATGTGAAAATAAAGAAATGCAACAAAATTATGTTTTATGGGTTTTTTATATATACTGTACTATCCTACTGGTTATGGGGTGGCCAACTCCAAACCTCAAGGGCCACCAACAGGACAGGTTTTCAGGATAACCCTGTGTCAGCACAGGTGGCTCAATCAGTGGCTCAGTCTTCGACTGATAGAGCCACCTGTGCTTACGCAGGGCTATCCTGAAAACCTGTCCTGTTGGTGGCCCTTGAGGACTGGGGTTGGCCCCCTGTGTACTGGTGCATCTGTTGATGAACTAGAAATATTGAGGAATGTTTACAAAGAAAACCCTTTTTTCTGACCCCGGTAGATAACTGCTGGTCTTGCTCGTAACCAGATCGTTTTTGCCGAGAGCCTGATGAAGTCTTCGGGGCATTTCCAGAGGTAGAATAGGACTGCAGCGGCTGTAACCGAACTGGCCGTTGAATATTTCCGGGTGCCGTTTTGGGGCGCGGAGAGGACGCCTTAGGGGTTGGAATAAAACAAAAGTCAATTGTTATTCTTTATATTTGGTTTCAATAAGCATTAAATTGAGTCGTATAAAACATGTCAAGCAGTGAAACTGGTTATGAATCAAACGCAGACCTTGCATTCAAATCTGAACAAATTGTTAAAGATACATTTGGTTATTCATTTTTCCTTCCACAAACAATAATGAGTGTGATGGGTAATAACAAATGAAGGACATATAAACCCTTCACCACTCAAGTTACAGCAGAAAAATAAACGTATAGGTGTATCTGCCCCTCTTCCACTGGGTTCCCTAATACAGGGGTGCACAAGATTTTCCAGGGGGCGGGGGTGCGGCAGTTACAGAGGCCACGCGCTCTCTTCCCCCAATGAATTTAAATTAAATGCCGGGGATCGCGCAAGGCCTCTGCAACTTCCTGTACCTTGTCTCCTGTGACACGTCGCCATGGCAACGCGGCGTCAAATTACTACGCGGGAACACGTGGCGTCATTTGATGCCGAAGACAAGGT
Organism: Ascaphus truei; assembly: GCF_040206685.1. Taxonomy (NCBI): domain Eukaryota; kingdom Metazoa; phylum Chordata; class Amphibia; order Anura; family Ascaphidae; genus Ascaphus; species Ascaphus truei. Next base: position 10,437,013 of record NC_134492.1, on the reverse strand, counting down.
AAGGAGGGGGGCACGAGCAGGGGGGAGAGCAGGCAGGGGAGCGCACTGTTGCTCTAATACAGCTATATCCCTTTGTCAGTGATTAAAATACAGACAAGGATTCTGGGTAATGTGATACAATTCAACACACTGTGTCACTTTGCTTCTATTTTGAATAAAAGCATTTCCTAGGGCACTGATTTCCAACAGGGGGTTCAGGGACCCCTATGGGTTCCGGAGGTGTCTCCAACGGGTTCACCAAAATAAATCTGTAATGGGCGATAACATGCAGTATAGAGGGTTCCTGAGCCCGTCTGGGGATTGCGCAAAGCCCCAAACTGCACCTTAGGTTGGGCGTTTTAGCGGTCAATTACAACAGGAGCTTCCAAAGGTCACTCCCCACAGTGGCATGGTACTGTGGGGCGTGACTGTGAATGTTCCTGCAGTGAGTGACAGCTATACCACCCATGCTGTCTGCACACACTGAGGGGCAGTTTGGGACCTTTTTAAGAGTGTGTTCCCCCACAAGCTCAGGACACTATGCTGCCTGGGATCAGTCAAACGTTTTTTTTAGCAACAGTCTGATCAGCCAGCAATAAGATTTATTCAGGGTTTTGCGGATAGAATATTTTCTAGCAGGGGGAGCACAGTGTAATAAAGGTTGGGAACGGCTGTCCGGAGATTTAACTTGCTGTATTACACAACCTGTGTATCAAAGCCACTCATTGTGCTTCTGTACATGTCTTTTATTGTGGTCAGTCTGTGTGCTTACTCTGAAGTAACAATTTCAGCTACTTTGATTAATATGTAGAAAGAAGGTATTGGATTTACAATAATGGAATTTCCGAAATAATAATATAATAATTATATAAAAACATAATAATAATTTTTTCATCATACAGCAGTATTAAAAAGATACGGTTATAGATTTTGATGCCATTTATTGGACACTCATAGAAATTATTCAAAGATAATATACATTCACTACATTCAAGCATGACCTCTGCATCTTGAAAGGTGACATATAACAATATCTATTAATATAACATACAACACAAAATAGATGTTGAACTGTCGAGTTGTTTTCTGCTTACATTACAGGTCCAAATATTTTACATTCATAGCATCTAATGACTCATTTAAAAATAATTAAATACATACAAAATATATTGTAATTGAATAGAGTTAGGAATGGCTACTGGGTGAAATGTTTCAATAATTACCGAGCAAATTTGAATCTGGTTATTGTAACTATTTGTGTTTAAGAGATAATGGGGAAGGGCAGGGTTGCAGACCTGGCTGAGACGTGTGAACGTGCTCACAATGTGGGGGGTTTTATTTACTGGACACTGTACGGGGGAGGGTTTTTGCCACTTTTTTATCCATTATAAGTTATTTAATATGTGGTTGAAACCTATTCCCACGTCCCATGCAAAGCCAGTGTGACCATTCTCCCAGTGAAGAGACCCCAAAGGGGGAAACGGCTGCCCGTGACCCCGGCTGTGCTGCAGAGCCGGGTAACGCGACCGCATATGCGTGCAGGGCTGCATGTTACAATGCATGCAAAATCAAGAGTGACTCACTGTGTGTGCTCATTTGCATGTCATTACCCAGAATCCCTTGTTGCAGTGGGAGCACTGTATGCTGGGCGATAATGGGGATAGGCAGGGTTGCAGACTTGTCTTAGACATGTTATTTTGCTCACACGTGGTATTTTTATTTGCTGTTTATGCCAACAAATCCCATCATTTTAAAAATCACTCATTATGAATCATGCTTTGGGTCAGGGGGGCGCAAACAGGGGGGCGTGGCAGTTATAGAGGTCCCACGCTCTCCCCCCAGGCATTTAAATTAAATGCCAGGGGACCGCGCGAGGTCTCTAGTGATGCGTCGTCATGGTAAACCGGCGTCGCGGGGTCACGTTACCGTGGCAACGTGACATCACATGACCCCCGCGCGTCACTTGACGCCGGAGCCGAGGAGGGGAGAGCAGGCAGGGGTGCGCACAGGGAAAGGTTTGCGCACCCTTGCCTCAGGTGATTATTTAATTTGAATTGTTCAAAAATGCCATTGAAATAACATTCTGTTTCCGTATAACTAATCTTATCTCTAATTCTCCAATAAAATCACCAGGAAGTCTCCAGCAACCACAAAGCATGGCTTCAGGCTCAGAGGTATTGGGGATCTGCATTTCGTGCTGCAAAATAATGAATACAGTTACAAATCCACAGCCCAGGTTCACACAGCTGGAACTGTAGGATCACAACACAAAAGCTGCACACTCTCCTGCAACATGTTACAGCTTAAGGCTGCTCAGCATTGTGGCAATGTGTGTGCACATATATAAAGGAGCCCTAACATGTTACATGTTACAGCTGCTCAGCATTGTGGCAATGTGTGTGCACATATATAAAGGAGCCCTAACATGTTACATGTTACAGCTGCTCAGCATTGTGGCAATGTGTGCGCACATATATAAAGGAGCCCTAACATGTTTATTATTCAAATATGTTTTGTGATAGTAGAATTTATAAAAAGGTTCCAAGGACAAACTAAAAAATAAAAAAACAGATTTCTATCATCTTCAGAAGGGCCAAAACCAGCAAAACTCAGGTAGTCAGAGCTGTCCAATCAGGTCACTGATCCCATAAGAAGATCCCGTTGTTCATTCTGATGTGGAATGTTACGTGGTAATTATCACTGCATGTAAACATGTGAATACCTTTATACTACATGGCCTCCAACAGGTCAGCTTTTCAGGATATCCCTGGGTCAGCACAGGTGGCTCAATCAGTCCCAGCTTCAGCACAGGTGGCAGCCTCTGATTGAGCCACCTGCACTGAAGCTGGGATAACCTAAAACAATCTGACCTGTTGGGGGGGCTGGAGGACCAGAGTTCAGAACCCCTGTTATGATGTATTACTGGACATATCTTTCCATCAGCCAAAGAAAACAAATCTTTGGAATCTAAATACGTTTGTTTGTTTGTTTGTTTGTTTGCAATATTACTGTATACTAAAATGAGTTGTGCAAATTGATTTTAATTTGCAAAGCAATCCTGCCACAAACCTTGTGTAACCCTTTCTAATTCATGTGAATCCAATACACGCACTTACGTTTCCCTGCAGACAACCAAATCAAACAGGAGTTGTTGTCTTTTAGCAAACCTCACAGTAATCTCCGCGCAGCGCACAAACAGATTTCCGCCAAGTTAAACAACGCAAGTTACGAGAACTCCCGTCAACGTTTATCAGGAGGAAACAATAGAATTATTCTGGTGCCAAGAACATGTTGACAACATATTCAAAGTTATGTATTTGGTTTATAACCAAGAGATTAGTGTTTGTACTTCTCTGTTTAACTACCGGTGTAGTCTTGAGAAGAGTAAAGAACAGTATTGAGATGTAGATTTGCATAGGGAGTGAAACACGGGACTGGTGGTTATACAAAACGTGAATGCAATGTTAGGTAATGTTAGTTACCAATGCAATGTTAGGTAATGTTAGTTACCAGTGCCATGTTAGGTAATGTTAGTTACTAATACAATGTTAGGTAATGTTAGTTACCAATGCAATGTTAGGTAATGTTAGTTACCAATGCAATGTTAGTTACCAATGCCATGTTAGGTAATGTTAGTTACCAATATAATATTAGGTAATGTTAGTTACCAATGCAATGTTAGGTAATGTTAGTAACCAATATAATATTAGGTAATGTCAGTTACCAATGCAATGTTAGGTAATGTTAGTTACAAATACAATGTTAGGTAATGTTAGTTACCAATGCAATGTTAGTTACCAATGCCATGTTAGGTAATGTTAGTTACCAATATAATGTTAGGTAATGTTAGTTACTAATACAATGTTAGGTAATGTTAGTTACCAATGCAATGTTAGGTAATGTTAGTTACAAATACAATGTTAAGTAATGTTAGTGACCAATGCCATGTTAGGTAATGTTAGTTACTAATACAATGTTAGGTAATGTTAGTGACCAATGCCATGTTAGGTAATGTTAGTTACAAATACAATGTTAGGTAATGTTAGTTACTAATACAATGTTAGGTAATGTTAGTTACTAATACAATGTTAGGTAATGTTAGTTACTAATACAATGTTAGGTAATGTTAGTTACTAATACAATGTTAGGTAATGTTAGTTACTAATACAATGTTAGGTAATGTTAGTGACCAATGCCATGTTAGGTAATGTTAGTTACTAATACAATGTTAGGTAATGTTAGTGACCAATGCCATGTTAGGTAATGTTAGTTACTAATACAATGTTAGGTAATGTTAGTTACAAATACAATGTTAGGTAATGTTAGTTACTAATACAATGTTAGGTAATGTTAGTTACTAATACAATGTTAGGTAATGTTAGTTACTAATACAATGTTAGGTAATGTTAGTTACTAATGCAATGTTAGGTAATGTTAGTTACTAATACAATGTTAGGTAATGTTAGTTACTAATGCAATGTTAGGTAATGTTAGTTACTAATACAATGTTAGGTAATGTTAGTTACTAATGCAATGTTAGGTAATGTTAGTTACTAATACAATGTTAGGTAATGTTAGTTACTAATGCAATGTTAGGTAATGTTAGTTACTAATGCCATGTTAGGTAATGTTAGTTACTAATGCCATGTTAGGTAATGTTAGTTACTAATACAATGTTAGGTAATGTTAGTTACTAATGCCATGTTAGGTAATGTTAGTTACTAATACAATGTTAGGTAATGTTAGTTACTAATACAATGTTAGGTAATGTTAGTTACCAATGCCATGTTAGGTAATGTTAGTGTAACCCTGTTTCCCCCACCCAATCTCATATAGGGTCTATCCCGGGGAAAACTGCTCTGGTTACTTATGGCAGTGTGGTGCATACCTACTGGTAACAGGGGGCCCTGAGTCTCCCGCCTGGTGTTATATGGGAGGTCAGGACAGGCTTCTGGGGTCTTGCCCGAATCATACTCATGGTGACAGCACCTCCTTCTCTTGCAGCCGCCAGATATGTGGGGTGAAATCTCTGCAGGAGAACTACCTCTTCTTCTCTCTGATAGATATCAGTCTCAGGCAAGAAGTACGTGGAAACAGATAATCTTTATTCTGGTTGCTCTCTCTCTCTCAAAATCAAGAACAGTGTACATCTTACACCGAATCAATTCTTAGCAATCAGGTCTTCACCTTTAGGATGTCCCTGGACATTCACTCCCGGCTACTAGCCACCAGGAGCAGTCCTTGCTCTTCCCTTACCCCCTTAGGTAATGTTAGTTACCAATACAATATTAGGTAATGTTAGTTACTAATACAGTGTTTGGTCATGAAAAAAAAAACAAAGAAAATATTTAACCCCCCCCCCCCCCCCTCCATGCTGCAGTGACTGGTGCAATATTCCTCAGTAAGACATTATCTGGCACTGAATGGGATTAAACAAGTGATCACAGCACACAGATAAAGTTACATGCACTGCGGAAGCCAAATATATATAGGCTATCCAATGTAAACTCCATAGGAGCAAGCAGGGAGGGTTGCTATTAGATAGTCCGATATATCTTCCATATACTCACTGACTCTGATGAATCAGACCGTTCTCCATCAATTGCCATGTGGCGGATGTGCCCACATTTTGGCCCAGTTGGTGGGCGGGGAGGGAATACGGGATATGGTTCTTCTTCAGGCTTCTTTGAAAGGTCCACCTGGAAAATCAAATCATTTTCCGTTTCTTAACGGGTACAGTTTGTATGGCTAACGCACCAAAGAGTCGGTCGCTGCCACAGCTTCTGCATCTGGAAACTGTCATCACCTATTTCACTAAATATATGACCTTGAAAATGATACTAAATATAAATATGTTTAAGCAAATGGAGCAAAGGTTCAATAAAAAAGCCAGGAAAAAAAAACAGACTGTAATAAGCCAAACAGTTACAATATGAATATAGGGGAATATAAAATGCTACAAAACGTGGCAGGAATAAAACAAATCATTTATTACGGCTGCAAAGAAGTGGGTTACAGTATAAACAACGCAAAAACAGCACAGGGTTTATAAAAAAGAAGGATTCCCAAACAGCAATTATACATTTGGTTTAAGTGCACTGGTTTTGCCCTCATTTTACTGCCACTTATGTAAGTAACCCCCAGGTGCTCACACATTGTATTATTTTCTGTTAACAACACGGTTTAAGTTCCAACTTTAGAAAGATGCCATGTGCTCCCGCGTTAACGAGGGGTAAAGCTCGGCAATGTGAAGCGATTCCATCCAGCCGTTTGTTTTGTAATTGTTTGCATATTTAGGTCTACAAACGTATCCATGAAACCACAAACACTACACAACATGCAGCACACACATCGTACGCAGACCTTGTTTGTGGCTAATTAGGGATTTGTACCTAACTCAAAAATTCTGATCAGGGTTAAGTTCGAAAGTTGTTTATATAAAATGACAACGTAGCACACACAGTGTACTTAAAGATGTTTTGTTATCCTCGTACACCATAAAGCAGAGGCGGCCAACCCCACTCCTCATGGGCCACCAACAGGTCAGGTTTTGCAGATATCCCTGCTTCAGCACAGATGGCTCAACCAATGGCTCAGCCTGAGCCACTGATTGAGCCATCTGTGCTGAAGCAGGGATAACGTGAAAACCTGACCTGTTGGTGGCCATTGAGGACTGGAGTTGTCCGCCCCTGTCTTGAAGGTTTGTAACTACTGTAGGAATGTGTGTTGGGATTTTTGAAGAAAAAGCCCTGATATGTTAAGTTTTCATAAATAGTCTCAAAAACTAAAAATATTCAGGCTGCAGAGATGGTCTGTAGGCACCGGGTTAATATCCGGTCACATAACAATTCTGTACCTTCATTTTCTGAACCCGTTCTTTTCTGGCAAATGTTTCCAGTTTCCTTTTTATATCAATCTGGTGGTGACGCTGAAAATAAAGGTGGGATTTAAAAAGCAATATTAGACGAGGAAAACGGATCATACGGGAGTTAAACTGCATTAGAAAAAGGGAAACGTCCTATAATGCAAATAGGGAAAAAAAACAGTTTGATACCAATTGTACAAGTAACAATTCATCTGATTTTTACCGCGTTCGCGCCTCTTCCCGGTGATAATATTTATTTATAAAATGTTTTACCAGGAAGTAATACATTGAGAGTTATCTCTCGTTTTCAAGTACGTTACCGTATTTTCTGTCTGTGCACCTCCAGCCAGGAGTGAAGCTGGTTAAATTAAAGTGCAGGGACCGTACTCAGACGTCAAACATTTCTACGTGTATTTACCAATGGGGAAAATGTAATCAAACCATATTGTAGCATGACCCCAGAACAGGACGGGAGAGAGGCTTTCTACAGTGTTTCCTTCTCCCAGAACAGGACGGGAGAGAGACTTCATACAGTGTTTCCTTCTCCCAGAACAGGACGGGAGAGAGACTTCATACAGTGTTTCCTTCTCCCAGAACAGGACGGGAGAGAGAATTCATACAGTGTTTCCTTCTCCCAGAACAGGACGGGAGAGAGAATTCATACAGTGTTTCCTTCTCCCAGAACAGGACGGGAGAGAGAATTCATACAGTGTTTCCTTCTCCCAGAACAGGACGGGAGAGAGAATTCATACAGTGTTTCCTTCTCCCAGAACAGGACGGGAGAGAGAATTCATACAGTGTTTCCTTCTCCCAGAACAGGACGGGAGAGAGACTTCATACAGTGTTTCCTTCTCCCAGAACAGGACGGGAGAGAGACTTCATACAGTGTTTCCTTCTCCCAGAACAGGACGGGAGAGAGACTTCATACAGTGTTTCCTTCTCCCAGTAGAACAATTAATGTATCAGGTTGTCAGGCACGTATCCGTGAATCTAAATTACAAACGCAATCTTTTCAATGGCAGTCGGAGACACTAACACCAGATGCCTGGTCACTAGCAACGATATCTTGGTACACTTTGTAGCTTTTGTATCATTGTTTATTTTTTCTCCATGTGAGATTGTATCTCTAACGTCACAAAGAACAAAGTAGTGTAATAGCTTTCCGCAAACAGGACGGAAATCACAGGGGTGGACAACGCCAGTCACGTGCAACCAACAGGTCAGGTTTTCAGGATATCCCTGCTTCAGCACAGATGGCTGAATCAGTGGCACAGACTGAGCCACTGATTGAGCCACCTGTGCTGAAGCAGGGATATCCTGAAAACCTGACCTGCTGGTGGCCCAGGAGGACGGCAGTTGGCCGCTCCTGCACATACGATATTACATTGTGAGGATTCAGGCCACGCTGAAGGTCGTCGGGTGTTTTAGATTTCGATCATCCTGCGGTACTTCCCAACTGCAAAAACATATTTAAAATTATATGTCCTTTCAAATCATGGAAGTCTTAACTAAATATGTTTCCCAAATCGGTCGACCGTCCATAAAACATTTTTAAACAAAGTTAGAAAAACTGCAATAAAACAAACTGCTAAAATACCCAATATACTAATTAGGTGGGGAAATATTCATCTTGTGTTTTGAAAAACTAATATAAATGGGGGAGGAAAATATGTATATTATTTGCAATAACTGCTTGATGTATTTTTATTCAAATTCTTTATCCTTCTGCAAATGTTTCTGAAAGCATTTTTAGTTCTCATCACCTTACATCATATATCCTGATATGCAGGGGTGCTCAACTCCAGTCCTCAATCAGTGGATTGAGCCTCCTGTGCTGAAGCAGGGATCTCCTTAAAACCTGACTGGTTGGTGGCCCTTGAGGACTGGAGTTGGCCACTCCTGTGTTAGCAGTTCTACTCTGTGGCAATGTGGAATAATGTCACCTCTGTTCTAACATCCACTTTAGCATCCTGCCTCACAAAATCAACTGTGAAAACCACCATGAGGAGAGTGAGTTGTAGCAACATATAAAACTAACCCCTGTCACAAGTTTTAAATATCTGGGCATATGGTTTGACTCCCATTTAACATTTTGGTTGCACTTTGATGCCCTGAGATCCAAAACCTATGCCAAACTAGGTGTACTTTATATGAACAAATCCTCTCTAAGCCCGCTTGTCAGAAAGCGCATCGCACAGCAGATGCTAATGCCAACTATAGACTGTGGGGATATAGTATATGGTAAAGCGCCCCAAACCCACCTTAGCAAGCTAGCCACCCTCTACAACTCAATATGCCACTTTATCCTACAATGTAACTACAACACACAACACTGTGAAATGCTCCAAGAACTAGATTGGCCATCCTTCGAGTCCAGGCGCAAAGTATATTTTTCCTGTCTTGCCTTCAAGTACTTTCTGGGCAAGCTACCCATCTATCTGAACAATCTCCTCACCCCCTGTTCTTGGTCCCAAGGTTCAACAAAGTATCCGCCCGCTCCTCCTTCTCTTACCGTGCACCCCACAACTGGAACAATCTACCAGAGACTCTCACATCCACCACCAGTTTAAGTTCTTTCAAGACTTCAGCTATCTCACATTTTAATCTCGGCTGTAACTGTTACATACGCACATAACGTATATTGTCCCTTACTGTCCATGAAATGTCTGTAAATATAATGAATAATTTCTGTAACCTTGTATTGTCATCATAACTCTGTGCCCGGGACATAGGTGAAAACGAGAGGTAAGGCTGCGCTTATAGTGCCGGTGACGTCAGGCTGCGGTTGCAGGAAAAATCAAATTGAGATGACTTCCAGCGATCGCGACCCAGCTGTCGAGTCGCGCTTACTATAAGCGCACGTGGCGGCGGCGGCAATGCATTTGTCTTGACGTGACGTCGCGTCACTGTCTCCGCAACTGTAAGCGCAGCCTTACCTCTCAATGTATTACTTAGTGGTAAAACATGTAATAAATAAATAGCTCGGCCAACGTTATCTGGAGAGCAGAATAAAAACTGGTGTCGCTTTTGCACAATATTCACACATACTGCTACTTACTGGGCAGCTCCCCATCCTGTGATTGTTACCAGGCTGCATTTAAAATGATTGATTTGCTCATAAATTGTACCACAAATAACACATGAACGTGCTGAGAGGAATAGGGATTCCAGCTTTTATTCACTTTGAGTGATCATTTTGTTAGAGGTTATTTATCTACGCGCTCTCATCCCGTGTGAACAAAAAGGAGCAAAAAGAACTAGGCCGCGTCCTTCAGTGCTTGAAAAATAGGTTTTTCAAAAACACAATTTTAAGTTCCAAGATTTTAACATCTCACAGTTGATTTTTACAGTATAAAAATATTGTATTTCTTGTTAACTGAAAATGATCACTGCGCAAGATACCATGCAGAATAAAGACAGCTAGTTATTTCCAACACTGCTTCTAAGGCCTGGGTATAATCAGTGCCGTCTTAATGCATGGGCACGCTGGGCAGGTACCCGGGGCCCCACGAGCATAGGGGCCCCATGCTAATCTATGCACAGACCAGAATTTAACACTAATTTTCCGATCACCCGCCTCAACATTCAAATCTCCCGCTAACTCGGTAGAAGGAGAAACATTACGACTTGTAGCGGAGAGTTGGCGGGGCCAGTGCACTGCTTTGCCCGGGGCCTATAATGCTGTTAAGAAGACCCTGGGTATAATCCTACCTCCATGTCAATGACCTTGTGAAATATGGCGTGGGCCAGGCACTCCCGGATGTATTTTTGATGATCGCGCCTCATAGCGTTGATTCTGTATTCTTTCTCAGATAATATTCTTCCACTTCTTGTAATCTATGAATATACAGTACAGAACCTTATCAAAATGTATCACACATTAGGTAATATCGCTGTGCCGCTTCATAGCAGTTAGTTTAAACTAGACCATTGTTTTCTATAGACTTACTTGTCAATCCTTACACAAGTATGAAACCTACTCTAGCCTACAGTATGTTTAGCAATATCCCTCTCATTGTAATGGCCATTATTGTTTATTTCATTTACCCTCTTTTGTATTTCCCTTTTTTAACAAGAGAGGAGAGAGAGGAGAGAGAGGAGAGAGAGGGGAGAGAGGGCAGAGAGATGAGAGAGAGGGCAGAGAGATGAGAGAGAGGGAAGAGAGAGAGGGTAGGGAGAAGAGAGATCAGAGAGAGGGGAAAGAGAGAGGGGAGGGAGAGAGGGGGAGAGAGAGGGGAAAGAGGGAGAGGGGAGAGGAAGTAGAGAGGGGAGAGAGCGGAAAGAAATAGGGGACAGAGAGGGGAGAGAGGAGAGAGAGGGGAGAGGGGAGAGATGAGACATGGGAGAGAGAGAGGATACATTAGGCTCATATGGGTACACATATTACCAAGTGTCGTAAAAAAAAAAACTGTGTAAATATGTATTTTTCAGAATAAACCTAAAGATTAATGCTGATGAATTCCTACCAGCCCAGATCTTTGGAGATGTCTTCTGATCCGCGTATTGTTGAAATAACCTGATAGGTGTTGGTCTGTGAGGCTGTTGTAGGCTGCAAGTGGTCTGAAACATACAATACATTTGTCAGTTACACAATTATAGCGACAGTAACATGTATTGTAACATAACGAGGAGCCCTATTCTGATTCACCCTCCTGTTCCACATAACCACAACTCCAACCTGCGGAAGTCACTGGGGCAATGTCCCAGGTAAAAGCAGGATTTATGGATGCCAAAAAACAAGGGTCAAATATATGTCATGCTGTATAGTCCGAAGCTGCCGGTTTCAGATGGGCATCCCCCGTAACTTCAATGGGGATTTTGGATGAAAAAGGATGGAGCGGCTGCTTCGGACACTATAGAATAATGCCCATAGTGTATGGTCGCTGCATTTAAGTTTGTAGAATACGGGCGCAGAACTCCAATATGAAAGTGTGATGTCATAATGAGCTATAGAATGATTTGCAGATGCTTCGAGCTGAGCGGTATCTCCCGCGTGACCGCTGTATTCGCAGGTTTTTATCCTCTCTGCGCTTGGCCGGGCGGGGAAAGACACGCGCTAAACTAACATGTAGCGGTGGGAGAAAAAGTAACGCCTATAGGGGCGGGAGTCACGGTATTATGAGATGAGCAGGCCGTGTCCTAACTTTGTTATTTAAATAACTTAGTAAGGCGACATCTATCGGAAAAGGGAACGATTACACTCGAGGAGAAATGTGTTACGTTTTTATGGCTGATTTCATCACTGTTATTTTAAATTCAGGCATTTCACGTCAAGGCGCTAAAATACGGGATAATTATCCACCCCGACTGGGACAATGGGACAAGTCAATGAAATAAGGAACAATCCCGTATAAATACAGGACGTCTGGCATCCCTACCATAGTATCAATTTAGCAAAGTTACGTTGTTAAATACACAAAGCGCCTCTCATGTTTATAGTATAAGTATACTTCCGTGACAACAACAAAAACACATTTTAGGGCTTCAAATCATTTTTTGACAATATTGAAAGCCTGATAAATAAACTATGGGACATTATAAAAAAAGAAATCTGCCAATCTCTTTCCTGACAATTCCTTTAAAAACACAGAGTCAGTTTTACCAGATGAAATACTGCATTCACACACAGACAAATCATACCGGCAATAGAAACTTCAAGACCCCGGCACATTTCATCCATCACACATGAAATTCACTGCTTTTTGTTGAGTTCAGGATAGCCCTTTCCATTATTAAAGAATGATATGCATATGTTTTATGTATGGTGTAAATTTAATAGAAACAAAACGTGAACAGCCTACACTGAAACTTTTTGCAGAGTAAAAACGAGGTGAAATAGTTAGGCTGAAACCAAACGGACGTGCCAAATAAACAACTGTCCTGACTTGTATTTCTATATTACATGCCCTCCAAGATATCTGAACCTAAAAAACATATTTACTCAGTACGTACTGTACAGCAGGGATGCTCAGTTCCAGCCCTTAATCCTCCCCAACAGGTCAGGTTTTCAGGATATCCCTTCTTCCGCACAGGTAGCTCAATCAGTTCCTGCTTCAGCAGAGGTGGCTCAATCAGAGGCTCAGTCTTTGACTGAGCCTCTGATTGAGTCACCTGTGCTGAAGCAGGGATATCCTGAAAACCTGACCTATTGGGGGGGCTTGAGGATTGGGGCTGAGCGCTTCTGCTGTTCATTACGTCTATAATCATCTATGTCAAATGATTCAAAAGAACGTCTTTTCAATCGTTACGTCCCTGTTATTTTCAGTAATCGTCATTCACTTTACACTCGTACATTGGCTGTTTCTCTATCGATGTTAACACCAGAAGAAGCAGAGATTTGAAAGAAATATTAAGGTCAATGGATAGAAGAATGAGAAGAAAGAAGCGCAAGAACCCCTGTCCAAAACTTCAGTGACCAGGAAACTCGTTTTACCAATACCCACATTAAATGATCTTCAGGCAAATTCATGGCGTGCTTTGTATTCAGAGCACAAAATAATACTTTATAAATATTAAGTGAGGCACAAATCACGGCTTCCAAGGCTTGTTATATAGTAGGCGCTGGTGCAGCGCGGGGGTGCGCCCGGCTTTGCGCGTACACATGGCGTGCGCATTTAGTTGTTAGGATGCAAGCGGTGACACGCGTGGTTAGGGGACGTAACTGACGTCACAGCGTTAGGCCGCGCTGTGATTGGTTTGCGGCGTGGCAGCAGCGCGAAAATACAATTTTATTGTAATTTCCCTGGTCGGCCGTGCGCGCGCGTCCCTAGTATAGAAACATCTGGCTAACAGCCAATTATAATTGACGCGCGCGCGCACGGTAGCGCACGCTTGCGCACTATATTACAGGCCTAACACTTTGTGGCAGATGAGTATATATTTCCCTCCTCATATTTCTCGACCCAGCACTCTTCTTAGCGTTGCTACTTCATGTATCTGTGGAAATACGGTGGGTAGAAATGGCTCTTCTCATTGCAAAGCTATATCCCTTCACAAGCCCCAGTAACCTAGCGATGTCGCACGTGGAATAAAATGAGACAAAAGCCGGATCCCCCGGGGTGTGCCTGGATCCCTCGGGGTGTGCCTGGATCCCTCGGGGTGTGCCTGGATCCCTCGGGGTGTGCCTGGGTAATGAGGGACATGAAAAACCAATGCTACCTTGGGCTATTTTTAGAAATCACGCCCTTTAGGAAATGTACATCATCTTCCACTAATAAACATGCTTTCTGCTAATTAACCAACGCGAAAATGAGACATTACGATGTTAAAGTGCCACTGAGTCATACTTCTTAGGTTTCGCTTATAGTGCCAACGACAGCGACAGCGACGTCGCGGCAAAACAAATGCATTTCCGCCGTCGCGTGCGGTTATAGTATTTTCCAGCGAGCGTGGCCTGACCGTCGCGTCGCCGGCACTATAAGCGTAGCCTTAGTCGGGTAATTGCTACAGATAAATACGGTCAATTAAAAATAAACGTTACAGAAAGTATAGTTGACTCTATGCTACGTACTGATTACAATGGTGCTATAGCAACTGCCTTGTGTTCCTTTAGCCTCTGTTTGCAAGCTATGAGGAATTACAAGATGTTTCCTTGTTACTGCTTTAATAAGGAAGTAAACCTTGCAGTGCTTTGCGCCCTTCTGTTTATTTGAGATTGGATATATGATAAAGTGCAATTAACCTTTCCATTGTACTAATTACTATATTAAAAGTAGCTTTGGTCGATGTCAAACCCCTAAAAATCACGAGCAGGTATCTTAGGGGCAGTGCATGGGACGAATAGTAGTAGGCTTAAGCTAGGGGTCGCCAGCTCCAGTCCACAAGGCGTAGGGGTGCCAGGGGTCCAGAATTGAACCGACTGTCCTATATTTGGACACTGTCCATTACAAAAATGAGAGGTAATACTGGACATGTATGTGCATGCCGGTATTACCTCTCTGGATATGTATGTGCATACCGGTATTACCTCTCTGGACATGTATGTGCATACCGGTATTATGTCTCTGGACATGTATGTGCATACCGGTATTACCTCTCTGGACATGTATGTGCATACCGGTATTATCTCTCTGGACATGTATGTGCATACCGGTATTACCTCTCTGGACATGTATGTGCATACCGGTATTATCTCTCTGGATATGTATGTGCATACCGATATTACTTCTCTGGACATGTATGTGCATACCGGTATTATCTCTCTGGACATGTATGTGCATACCGGTATTATCTCTCTGGACATGTATGTGCATACCGATATTACCTCTCTGGACATGTATGTGCATACCGATATTACCTCTCTGGACATGTATGTGCATACCGGTATTACCTCTCTGGACATGTATGTGTATACCGGTATTACCTCTCTGGGCGTGTATGTGTATACCGATATTACCTCTCTGGGTGTGTATGTGTCCGGTATTACCTCTCTGGGGGTGTATGTGCATACCTGTATTGCCTCTCTGGACATGTATGTGCATATCTGTATTGCCTCTCTGGACATGTATGTGTATACCGGCATTATCTCTCTGGACATAATGACCTGACTGGCTTGGGGGGCTGCGGGATTTCCCCGAGCAGGGAGAGAACAAGGCTGTTGCTAGGGTGCTAGGCAGCTTCCTCCTTATTGATTGGCTGCTGCTGGGTAATGCAGCCAATCAGGAAGAGGTGTCAGGAGCCTGGGGCTGTGGCTAAGGAGAGGAGGAAACAGCATGGAGCGGAGAGGTGTGTGTGTCTGTCTCAAGCGTGTCGCACCTTTCACCATTGTGTCAAGTATTTTTGGATAAGCCACCTGGCAACCCTACTCAAGGGCCACAAACAAGTCAGGTTTTCAGGATATACCTGCTTCAGCACAGCACCTGTGCTGAAGCAGGGATACCCTGAAAACCTGACCTGTTGGTGGCCCTTGAGGACTGGAGTTGGCCTCCCCTGGCCTAGGCATTATCCAATGCGTCTTAAATATGACATTGTCAAAAATATGTTTATTAATTGATTATCACAGGTGGGAGAGACCACCCCTTTGTGAGATGCAAAACAATGTGAATAGTGATCCTTCTAATAAACCCTGCAACACTAAAGCCACAAGCCGCATACCCTTTGTACATTTGGTGACATCGCCAGTTTTCTCTGTTCAGATCATTGACATCTTCTAACATCAAGCCCCAGTCAGAAATAAGGCTGGTGCACTTAGAGTAGCAGGTAAAATTGGATTTGAGAACAGGTAGATCCCCGAATAGCACTATCTGAGTCTTTATTTAAGTACATTTCAATTGTACATTCAATGCAGAATATGGGAACGTAATGGGTGTTTCTCAAATATGATTTATCAGGTCCTTAAGAATTGCTTCAAACAGCAGTCCAAGCTGCAGTTTTTTTTATTTTTCCCTTTAATATGTGCATCAATACAGTCTACACAATAAGTCATTAGCTAAGTAGCCGATCGATCCGTTCTCCTGTAATCGATCGGGGAAGATTTGGCTCAGGGGTTCACTAAATGGCTGTCAGTGCAGCAGAAGAGGACCAAAGATGCAAAGTTCTGTGGGGAAGATCATGTGACCAGGCAATCACTAGATACAATTGGTGCACTGCTAGGGCAGGGCTCAAAAAAGGGTGTGCCAGAGACTGTTTCCGAAGAGGAAGGGGATATGACTTTGTAAATGGTTGCTATAAAAACAAAAAAGGCTTGTTGCATTATAATACATTAAAAATGTCACTCAGAGTTGTGTTTTTTTTATGCTACAAGTTTTTTTTCATAGTACAGAACTGATTTATTTTTTTTTAAAAAACACATGTAGGATATTGCTCGGTCTGCAGCTTTAAGGCCAAGTGTAGATACTTCTGCAATACTATTTGATATATGTGTGTGGAAATAATGCAATATGTTATTCCAACCTTTTACCAATGGAAAAATACTCCAGGTTTGTTTTCTCGCGTGCACTGATAACACTGGAGCTCATGTATTAAAACTTCCCAGGTATAATACCAGTGGGGAAAAAAACCAGCAACAGAATTAGGGAAACAGCCAAACAAGCAACAACTTTCTTTTTCTTCTCATCAAATCTCTGGACATGTATGTGCATACCTGTATTACCTCTCTGGACATATATGTGCATACCTGTATTACCTCTCTGGACATGTATGTGCATACCGATATTACCTCTCTGGACATGTATGTGCATACCGGTATTATCTCTCTGGACATGTATGTGCATACCGATATTACCTCTCTGGACATGTATGTGCATACCGGTATTATCTCTCTGGACATGTATGTGCATACCGGTATTATCTCTCTGGACATGTATGTGCATACTGGTATTATCTCTCTGGACATGTATGTGTATACCGGTATTACCTCTCTGGGTGTGTATGTGTATACCTGTATTGCCTCTCTGGACATGTATGTGCATACCTGTATTGCCTCTCTGGACATGTATGTGCATATCTGTATTACCTCTCTGGACATGTATGTGCATATCTGTATTGCCTCTCTGGACATGTATGTGCATACCGGTATTATCTCTCTGGATATGTATGTGTATACCGGTATTATCTCTCCGGGTGTGTATGTGTCCGGTATTACCTCTCTGGGGGTGTATGTGCATACCTGTATTGCCTCTCTGGACATGTATGTGCATACCTGTATTGCCTCTCTGGACATGTATGTGCATATCTGTATTACCTCTCTGGACATGTATGTGCATATCTGTATTGCCTCTCTGGACATGTATGTGTATACCGGTATTATCTCTCTGGACCTAATGACCTGACTGGCTTGGGGGGCTGCGGGATTTCCCCGAGCAGGGAGAGAACAAGGCTGTTGCTAGGGTGCTGGGCAGCTTCCTCCTTATTGATTGGCTGCTGCTGGGTGATGCAGCCAATCAGGAAGAGGTGTCAGGAGCCTGGGGTTGTGGCTAAGGAGAGGAGGAAACAGCATGGAGCGGAGAGGTGTGTGTGTCTGTCTCAAGCGTGTCGCACCTTTCACCATTGTGTCAAGTATTTTTGGATAAGCCACCTGGCAACCCTACTCAAGGGCCACCAACAAGTCAGGTTTTCAGGATATCCCTGCTTCAGCACAGCAACTCCGTGCACGCGCCCGCCCACGAACCAGCGTGCACTATATTACAAGCCTAAGAATAGTACAGCAATGCACAATCTGAGGAGAGGAATAAGTGAGGCTTTTTGTAACAGAGAGAAACACCGAGATCTAATTCTGTCCAATGCTTTACAGCCAGAAGGTAAAGGGCGAACAGGCAGTAATATGTTTACATCAAAGCGTTCTATTCTACCTCGCCCTCTAATAAAGGTTACTGTAAGGTTAAGGATGTGGCAATATATTCCTTCACTTCCTTGTTCCATTTAACAGCCATACAGATGTAGTCAGTGTTATTGCAACCCAAAAGTGCGCTCCCGGCGGGTGAAATAGCGCCATAGCCCCGCCCCCTTCTTACGGGCAGCCGATTCCAAACAATGGCCGCTTGTCCCCTGGTACGTTGTGTGTGACGTCCGGCAGAGAGCTCGGCGGGTTGCAGTAACGCTTGCTACACCTGTAGGTACCGTACCACCTGGGAGACTGAGCGTGCATGCTGGCGTATTTCCTCTGGCTTCCAAAGATATTGGGATGTTTAAAATGGGATTACAAGTAAATAAGCTTCCCCAATACAGTAATAATAATAATAATAATAATGTGTGATAACTGCCCCATTTGGCTGTTGTAACAGACCAAGGGTGTGTCACTCCAGTCCTCAAGGGCCACCAACAGGTCAGCTTTTCAGGATATACCTGCTTCAGCAGAGGTGGCTCAATCAGTGGCTCAGTCGAAGATTGCACCACCTGTGCTGAAGCAGGGATATCCTGAAAACCTGCCCTGTTGGTGGCCCTTGAGGACGGGAGTTGGCCGCCCCTGCTCTAGTGGATACGCACTGCGTATAACCGGATGTTAATTTAGGTTACCGAGCATCTGGGCCACAGAGTTTACTTACTGCCATTCAAGTGAATGGGAGTTATCGCTGAAGCAGGTATGTTACCCCACACCAGTGCTTGATGAATCTACCCCATTGTGTTACTGTACAAAAAAAGGCTATCGGGTGTTAGTAATTCTGTCTATCTTGGTCAGCTCTGCTTCCCAGCTCCGCCGTGCTCCCTTCCACATTGCGTTAACTACAGGGCCCTGTTTTAAGATAGTCCGGAATAGTTTGAGTCCCCTAATATTCTGTCACATTACATTTCTAGGTTTGGTTTTTATGACTCTTCAATAAAGAATATTTTTTGGCCAGACCTGTTCTTCTCTTTGGATCGTGGTGCGCTGCATTCTCTTCTATTTGCTGGACATTACATTTCTAACACCAATACGGTGGAGATTCAGTATACCCCAGTGCCAGGTATTACGCTGCCATTCACGTCAGTGGCAGCCAGCCCGGCCTCTTATCCCGGACCAGAGCTCAGGGAATCCCAGTATCTCTGGGCTGTGCTTGGCCACTGAAATGAAGCTGTTTGGTAGAGGCACACACCAAACACATACTCTGTAAATCTCACCTATATCTGGTTTACAGCTACACAAAAATAAGCATAAAATATTTTGAAAGGGGTCCATCAATACCCGACTAGCACCCTCTCTATCCACCTTTAAGTCCCATCTAAAACACACCTGCTTAACAAAGCATATGAGTCGCTCCGTGGCTGATACTAAACACCTGATACATAAACCTTGGCCCCTTGCAGACGCACTTAACAGAGCACACTCCTACTGTCTCTGTACGTTCTTCCTACTTACCAATTAGACTGTAAGCTCTTCGGAGCACGGACTCCTCTTCCTAAATGTTACTGTTATGTCTGAAGCGCTTATTTCCATTATGTGTTATTTGTATTATTTGTTATTTATATGATTATGCCACGTGTATTACTGCTGTGACACGCTATGTACATTAATGGCGTTATATAAATAAAGATATACCTACATACATCATATATGAAAAGCATTCTATGCCCATTATATATTGTATATGTCCCAGAGATTCTTTGGTAGACTATAAATAAACTTGAGTCGCCCCGAAGGCGCCTCCCTAATAGAGACTCCCCAATATGCCTTCACTGCCCCTGTCAACCAAGACTGCATGGAAGGGGTTAACTGAATGAGAAAAAGAGATGTGCTCAGCACATCGGCCGTTTCCGATATCATTCCCATTTTCCCCGTTAGATGTCAGCACCGACGCCATTTATATGTTAGTCCTCTATGGCTCGTTGCTGCTTCCCTACTCCGCGCAGTGCATGGCTCTGCGTAACCCCCACATGTCCCGCGTAATCTCATTTCGGTACGGGGTTTGGGGCGACGCGAGCCATAGAACGGTTAGAATCCCTGTTCTGAGAATTTCTTTCAAATTTGTTTCAAAATTCAAAATGTATTTCGTAATGTACAAAACTTGTGTCTAATTTCAATACTGCAATTATTTGCAAAGCGAATGTATAATACTTACAGGTTATTATTATTATAATTATTATTATAATTATTATAATTCTGTCTCTTCCTGTCTGTCTCTTGTGTAACAAAATAACTGCTGTTGTTCTCAAACTGACTATAAAGTATTGTGATCCCCCCTTAACTGCAGGCCTGTATTTACTTAACATAAGAAATAATGATGAGGATAAGTGTAATATTACAAATACAGGAGACTGTGGGAGACGAGAGACATGTCTGCATGACTGTACACGTGCATTCCCTTTATATAGCAGCAACTATTTATACAGAACTTTACAGGATAACTTACACACATCGGAACATAGGAAGTTTATATACAATGCATGTAATAGTGGGGAAAACATTATATGTTATACACCATCACCTCCCCCCATCATCACCTCTCCCCCTCACCATCACCTCTCCCCCTTATCATCACCTCTCCCCCTTATCATCACATCTCCCCCCACCATCACCTCCCCCCATCATCACCTCTCCCCCTTATCATCACATCTTCCCCTCACCATCACCTCCCCCCATCATCACATCTCCCCCTCACCATCACCTCCCCCCTCACCATCACCTCCCCCCGCAGGCGGGGGGAGATGGTATGCGTCGGCGCGCCCCCGGCGTTAAACAGAAGATAAGCCGGCAGAGGAATGAGCAACTCTTAGGGTCCGTCCCCAGTCACTGCATGCACACGCGTGTCAGAGCGCCCTGCGGCGCGTGCCCCAGTTTCAGGCGCAATCTGTTGTCTGGGACACGCGTCCAGTGAAGAGCAGCAGATCGCGACGGGGGTGTGGCGGGGACGCCGCCATGATATCACGCGGCTGGTTCACCCTCGCTGGCTGAACCGCCGCCGTGACGCGGCCATCGCTCGGCCGCCACAAGACGTAACTCTTGTCTTTTGGGAAAGGTGGTCGCGCGTCGCGCTTTCTGCAGGCGCTGACAGGTAGTAACTGGGGCCGGCCCCATAGAGGGCCGTATCTTGTTCGCACCACGCACACCGTAGCGCACGCAGCAGCGAGCAGTGGGGACGAGGCCTTACAGAGGGAGAGCAGGAGGGCAGGGGAGGAGCGCGCTCTAGTGGTCTGACCCGGAAGTCTTTCTTACTTCCGGTGTCGGCTGCTAGAGGGCGCTCCTCCCCTGCCCTCCTGCTCTCCCTCTGTAACAGCTGCTCATTCCGCATTTCCCCCCCGGCCGGTCTGAACAGAGAGGGATGGGCTGCCGACAGGAGGGGGGGGGGCGCGAGCCCACATGAGCTCAGGACCCCTGGCTATAGCTGCGCCCCTATATTATACTCAAATTAGCAAAGCCGTTAACTTAGAACCATTAACAATCAATAATGAGTATCACACTTTAGTGAACAAACTGCAAACAGTAAACAATGAGAGAAAGGCTTCATTGACCTTATTAGTTTTCATTCTACGGGGCTGGTGCCCGGAGCTGCAGCAATCACCGCTATGTGATGAAGCCCATTACAATGCTCATAATCTTTACTGCTTATCTGGAAATTACCCCCAAATCTAGAGATCAATTTTAACGAGAAGTTGAAGTCGCTTTATCAGAAACAAATATCTCCTGCCCTAAATGTTCGGAACGATGCATTGATCTGGCTGTAAATTGTCTCATTTCTTTTTATAGCTTATACGAGTTTATTATCCAAAAGCAATTAATAGAAAGTGGACAGGTTCTACAGCCCTGCTAAATGCCTTTTGATCACACATCTCACCCCTGGGAACACTAAACTTCAATTCTCATTTTGTCTACAGAGATGGAATTACTTGATGTAACTGAACCATGTTTTAATGTGTTTAGCGATCCTGAGTCCTGAATAAGCAATTATATATTTTACTACTGCAGAGGTAAAAGAACATTGTGCATCCAGCAGTAAATGGATGAAATGCAAGACTGGGAGCACTAAAATGAGTTTCCTCTTTCACCATATGAAGAAATACTGAAGCTACACTTTCCTTTTAATAATACATGAATAATGTAAATCTCTTTCCGAAAACCATTATAGAAAGTTGAATGTGTTCACACCTACTCTATGAAATCCAAAGCATGGACTATAGGTTCAAGAAGCTACTGTACGTTTGAATACTCACTGGACCAATAAAAGAGGCCTGGGCAAAGGTATTTTGGCTTCCCAGGATAACAAGAGTATGGATGTAATTAGTACCAGTATCATTTGCAATGTGCTCATCTTTTGTGAGAAGGTTTGAGATGCTGCGTCAAAACAATATGTCAATAGTGTCCATTCAGTTATTGTTCAATCAAAGTAATTGAATTAATAATCGTATAACATTTTTAGTGGCGAGAGTAAAAATGTTATATTTGTGTACGGGTCTCTTTATGATACTGTTGCAAGGTACTTGTGTATCGTTCTCCTTGTTGCACAAGTAATCAATATGAGGTGTACTTAAATGGAGCAATAGCAGGAGTAAAGGAAGTGTTATGTGACACCTGTAATTATACAATGTAGCAATTGTAGAAAATCTTTACTAGAGATTTGCATGTCTGTCCTAGTTCAATTTGTGAAAATCCCCTCCAAATTTTTTTTTAAAAATTCTCAACACCATACAAAATGTCTGAGAATATATTTGGCCATTTGCAGGGCAAAAATAAGAATCTCCTAAAAAAATGTTATGCACATAAATATAAAATCAATAGCAATTTTCCAAGATTTGACCACATTTTGCTTAAAAAAATGGTTACTTTTTTTGTCAATGTTTGGGTTATTATATTTTACTTTAATAAAGTTTATCTAAGATATTAATATTTGGTGTTTTTTTTTTGATATTTTAAATACTTTTACAACAGCCCCAAATGTCGAAATTTCGCCACGAAGAAGAATACACGCAAATATATCTCGCGCATCTCTAGTCTTCACATAAATGGCCCCTATTGCATACGAAACTACTGCCCGGTGCCGGAGAACATTTTTGTCACGTCACTAGGAAAGAGCTGATCTCTTTTCTAGCACGGGGAAAACGTCCTCACAATATATTGAGGAGGGGCCAGTGTTTGCAATGGAACAAAATCTGCTTATTAAACTTTATAAAAGCATAATAATTTAC
The DNA here is from genome assembly GCF_040206685.1 of Ascaphus truei. Taxonomy (NCBI): domain Eukaryota; kingdom Metazoa; phylum Chordata; class Amphibia; order Anura; family Ascaphidae; genus Ascaphus; species Ascaphus truei. The sequence goes on along the minus strand of NC_134492.1, from coordinate 10,413,636 downwards.
TGCGGGTCTACTGTATATTTTCCCACACGGCTGGAAAACAAGGTTGCATAATGTCTTATTATATTTGTGTTTGTTCAAATAGATGAACTGCATTACCTCTACATCAATAAGAGGGGGAAACAGAGCAAATATTCAATTCTGATCTTCTATAAGGTAAATGTAACCCCTTTAAAGACAGGAAATCTTTGAAAGTCTCCTTGAGGAATGAAAAGTGAGTCTGATACAAAAGAATGTCATAAGCAAAAGACTGTACATCAAGGTATATCTGCCCCCATAAGGCTGCGTCCCCACTAGCGCTGGGCCCCTTTTACTTACATATATCTGTATATGCAAGTCCCCGCTCACGCGGTGCGCGTGCGCTCACCCACGGTTGACGCTTGGGTAAACAAAATTTTTTACTTTTGAGCGTGCTCAACCTGCCCGCAATGCCCCCCCGCTTCCGAAATAGCAAGGACACCCGGCGCTCAAGCATGAGCGCGGTCAGCGCTAGCGGGGCCGCAGCCTAATGCACTCTCATTTATTTATTAGCAATCACACTATACAATGTGACAAAGTCAATCAATATTTAGAAGATACTCGAGACCCAAATTTGTCAACTTGAGAATGAAGCTAGAGACATCCAGAGAACATGAGGTGTATTTACAGGCTATGTATAGAGTATTAGCGCACACTGAAATCGTAGCGCCTACACTAAGGTAATATCTAATGATCCCTGAGCTTGCAATGCAACTTAAAGAGCGTATTAGCTCTTAGAAATCAGTCACTGACGCCAAAACCTCTGCTTTGTGACTCATCATCAAATCAAACATTACAACTGATAAACTATTATACATTATACTCCATAAGGATGTTCCTGGGGCATGAACACACGTAGGATTAGGTAACGTCATATGTGACATAATTATAAAACCGCGTTTTGGGCGCTAATGTTCAATAACTGGTCCTTTCCTGACTTTGCCTCCGCATCATTACACGGACATATTTGTGCATATTTTGTGAAAGCTCTTATCCTGCCCTTTCTAGAAGGAAAAAATAGATCATGTGGAGGATCACAAAACCTCGAATAACATTTCCTAAACTATTGCACACGTGGGTTTTCCAAGTATAGGCCATTACCAAAGGGGCATAGATTTTCTTTAAATGTACCATTTATAATAGTGTATTTAATTACAAGTGGTATAAGGCAAAAAAAAACTAAAATAGTTTTTTTTAATGTCAACGCATCTCCTGATAACTCATTCGCTTTCTGAGGGAGCAGCAACGTATTGCAAAGTAATGCAGCTAAGGCAGGGGAGAGCAACTCCAGTCCTCAAGGGCCACCAACAGGTCAGGTTTTCACGATATCCCTGCTTCAGCACAGGTGGCTCAATCAGTCTCAGATGCAGCACAAGTGGCTCAATCAGTGGCTCAGTCTTCGACCTGTGTTGAAGCAGGGATATCCTGAAAACCTGACCTGTTGGTGGCCCATGAGGACTGGAGTTTGCCACCCCTGAGCTAAAGGGGTTACATCCCTTCTAAAATGCCTATGTGGCTGTAGTATTGGTAATGAACATCCCTAAACAGGACTTGCCTCCACATGTGCCTAGAAAGCTTGCAGCTTGGCCGTCCGATCCCTGCTCACTTACCCGATATAAGGGTGGCTCATATTTGCAGGATGCCTCTCTAGATGTGATGGGCATGCAGTGGAAAATTATTCTTCAGAAGGATACAGTTTGCCCAAAAAAATAAAGGGAAAGGAAAAGGGGGGGGGGCAACTAATAGGGCTTCCTCACCGCTGGATTCTAATCTTTTATTCCACAGGCAAATGCTTTATAGCGCAGCGTGGAAGCCCTCACTGCTCGCCCTGCTGCTTGCACTAATGACATCCCCGTTGCTAGGGTGAGCCACATGATGATGCTTTGAAGAAGGGAGGCTATGGTTGTGTACGGCCAATCGTGTTGAAAAAAATCCCTATTCCTTCCCTCGCTGTTTCTCTATCCAATCAGCACAAGGACTCGGAGCACAGGGGCGAGCGAGCTGCTGATAGGTACTGTCACTGATACTGTATGCTCCCGTTTCCTTGGTGCTGCTGCAGCCAGGCACAACAATGCTGCTTTTGCAACACAGTCAATCCCCGAGTGAAGGTTAGCAGTGGGATAGAGGAACATGGCAGGAGATCTGAATCGTCATACGGAAACATCGGCCAGAGGAAGCAGTATCAACGCATGTAAAGGTGCAATATCCCTGTCCCCCGCCCCCAAAAATAAGTGTGTGTAAACATGCCCCCGCTTTATAGTACTGATGGTGGGTACAAAAGTTACAAAAACCCTCCACGTACAGCAAATAAAAATATCGCGTGTGAGCACATTCACGTCTCAGACAGGGCTGCAATACTGCCCTTCCCCTTTATCTCTTAGCATACAGTGCTTCCACTGCAGCCAGGGATGCTGGGTAATGACATGCAAATGAGCAATAGTGTCACCTTTTACTGCATGTCTATTTTAACATGGACCTCTGTAAGCTTATGCCTGCCACAATACACAGCTTTTCAGCACAGCCTGAGGGAAAGTGCAGAGGCAGTAACCTGCTCACAGACAGCTCTTTCAACCATTTTGGTCTCCTCAGTGTGAGGCTGGTTATACTGGCTCTGCAATGTGAAATTGGAATAGGTTTCAACCACACATTGTATAAATTAGGGTGGGTAAAAAAGTGACAAAAACCTTCCCCTGTAAATACAAAATGCTACTTGTGAGCACAGTCCCGTCTCAGACAGGTCGGTATATCACAATGGACATGAAACAAAAGGTAACACTGTATTGCTCATTTGCATGTCATTTCCCAGAATCCCTGGCGGCAGTGGCAGCACTGTAAGCTAAGAGATAATGGGGAAAGGCAGCTTTGCAGACCTGTAGCAGCATAAAGTTGTGAATTTCTCTGCAATAACACCGTGGGCATTTTCATGGGGTGATTGCGATCAGCGCGCCACAGGAACGCAGATCAGAATATAGCCGACTCAGTGACGCCATGATTGCTTGATCTCTCCGAGGAGCAGCCTCGTGTTACCAATGGTTCGGAGGGGCTGTGGCCCTGACCATTTATATGCTGACCTATAATAATGATGGGACCAAAACATTGGTGATTATGTAAAAGAACGTATATTTTTTTTTTTTCAAGCTGTGCGTGCTCGGGATTCCTGATTTGCTGCTTTTGATGAAAGGCTGAATCCACCTGCATGAAGCACCTCTAATCACCACTTCCTTTTTTATTTTTTCGACGTTCAGTGTTTGCACTGTAGATTTTTAGGTACGCAGAACTAGTTTTAATACACTTCATCCCACTGCCATCATACCACTGTGGAGAATAATCCCTCAGTAAGGCTGGCTACCCAAGGGGGGAATACCACACAGACATAACTTTGCACCCCTGGATAAAGTGCTTTTGTTTAGGCTATTTATAAATTGTACTTCTCTTAGGGAAAGAAAATTCAGGTGCTGGATTTGTTTAGGACAGGGTTGGGCAACTCCAGTCCTCAAGGGCTACCAACAGGTCAGGTTTTTTTTTTTTTTCCAACTTTCTGTTTATTATTTTTCAGGTATAAATTGTACAATCCACATTGCATTACACTGTCCTGGTGGACAGACTCTACATCAGACATACCACATTTAACAGACATAGGGAAGGGAAGACAACAGGACATAGACAGGTAGAGGGATAAGGGGAGGTGAGAGGGGGGGAGGTGAGAGGGGGGTAGGGGGGGTTGGGAAGGCGTTCCCATTCTCTTCCTGAATCCCTCTGTCAGACGGTCACCACCAACTCTCGGTGCTGTGACTCTACCACTTATTGGGGTTTTGAAGCGTCAGCTTAAACCTTGCACCCTATAGGGGGGGGGGGCCTACCGTCAGTCTTCTATGTCCACTCTGTTGCCTTTTCTGTGCATCCAAGGAGAACTCATTTTGTCCTATTAAAGCCAGATGGTGGCATTGCTCAGCCCTGGGATATCCGTCTGGGCTAGCCAGGGCAGCCAGACCTTTTGAAATTTTGAGCCAGACTCGTTAACTTTTCCATCTGGCATACAAACCAAATTCGATTTCTAATTTTGTCTATTGATGGAATTGCGTTCTGGTTCCATAATGCTGCGGTCTCGCACCGCATAGCTGTTGCAAAATGTGCTATTAATTTGTTCCCCATTCTCGAGACTTCGTCTGTGGGTTTGCTTAGGAGGAACAGCCACGGGTCTAGCTGAATTTGGAGGCCCAAGATCCTCTGCAGCCAATCTCGTATCTGTTGCCAAACTGGCATAAGCTTTGGGCAGGACCACAGCATGTGCACCAGATCCCCCTGTTCCCCGCACTGCCGTGGGCAGAGCGGGGAAGCGCCTTTGATAAATTTAGCTAATCTGACCGGGGTGAGGTACCACCTCAACAATTCCTTATATGAGTTCTCCTTCAATGTCGTGCAGATAGCGCTACTGGCAGCAGCTTTGAATATTTCAGTCCAATCTTCGTCTTCTAGTGTTTCATGTAGGTCCGACTCATGAATCTGGGTCTGATTGTGTCGTCATTGTCAGTACCGACCACCTTTCTGTATAGAGTTGGGATCAGTCCCCGGGTGCGCCGCACGCAGAGCCTTTCAAAATTCGTTAAAGGTGGTCTCACCGTGTGTTTGTTGTAAAATGCCCGGACCTGGAGGTATCTAATAAATTCTGTGTTAGGCATGCCTGTTTCTGACTTCAATTGGTCGAATGATTTAATAGTGTTTCCGCCCTCCAGGTCTTTTAATCTATGGACCCCTAATTGTGGCCAGAGCGGAAAATTCTTCCCCTCTAGTCCAGGAGCAAAATCCGGGTTACTATACAGAGGGGCCATTAGTTTGTGTTTAGAGGTCAATGAGCAACTATATTTGGACACCTCCCAGACCGCAAGTGAGTTGAGCACTGATGTCAAAGGCTCTTTTATATCTTTTATTCTTTTTTCGGGTACCAGATTAGATCCCTGAGCTCCAGTGGGGCGCACAACTCCCTCTCCAGTGACACCCACCTTCGCAGCTCTGAGTCTCCATGCCATTGCGTAATTTGGCACAACTGCGCCGCCTTATAATAGGACAACAAGCATGGCACTGCCAGTCCTCCCGCTTCCTTAGGTTTCTGCGTGACTGCTGCCTTTATCCGCGTTTTTTTGCCTTTCCATATAAATGTTGTTATCGAATTTTGTAAATCTTTAATCTCGGATCTTACCACGGGTATCGGGAGAGTTTGAAACAAGTACAGTATCCAGGGGAGAATGTTCATCTTAACACTGTAAATTCTGCCTAGCCATGAAATACCATATGCTGACCAGTCTCTCAATTCCTTTTTCAGAGTCCTTGCTAGACTGGGATAATTTGCTTGATATAGGGAGGCTATCGTTTTTGTGATATTCACCCCTAGGTATTTGATGGACTTGGGCTGCCATTTAAACTCAAAATTGAGTTCTAATAGTTTTTGCATCTCGTCAGGGATGTTCAAGCTCATCGCCTCAGTTTTCGTCTGGTTGATCTTGAAACCTGAGATTTGGTTGAACCGCCCCAAGAGCACAAACAGGTTGGGGAGGGAGGTGAGCGGTTTAGTAATTGTCAGGATAATGTCGTCTGCATATAACGCTAACTTGTGCTCCTGTGAGTTAATTTGGACCCCCGTTATGTCTCTATTACTACGTATGTGTGCTGCTAGTGGTTCGATGCATAAGGCAAAGAGCAAGGGCGAAAGCGGGCACCCCTGCCTCGTCCCACTTTTGATTGGAAACAACTCGGAGGGGAAGCCCTGGTGGAGGACCCTCGCTGCTGGAGCTGTGTATAATGCTTTTATCGCCCTTAAGATCTTTTCCCCGAATCCAAATGCCCCAAGCGTGGTCTCCAGGTATGGCCAGTCTAATCTGTCAAAGGCTTTCTCCGCGTGCAGGCTTAACACCAAGCTCCGAACCTTGCTGGCATTGACAAAGTCAATTATATCTATTACCCTTCTGGTATTATCGGCCGCTTGTCTATCTCTAATAAAGCCAACCTGGTCCGGATGGATCAGCCTAGGCAGGACAACACTTAATCGATTGACCAGTAATTTAGAATAAATTTTAACATCCGAATTTATCAACGATATCGGCCTATAACTTTGGCAATTTGTGGGATCTTTGTCCTTTTTGTGAATCAAGGAGATTGACGCCTGGAGCATCTGATCTGAGGGCTCTCCCGCCAGGACCCCGTTAAATAACCGGAGCATGTGTGGAGCTAGTATTCCTATAAATTTTTTATAGTACAGATTAGAGAACCCATCTGGGCCCGGAGCCTTGGAAGACTTTAAGTTTTTGACTACCGCTGTCAACTCTTCCCGTGTGAAATCACCCTGTATCGCCTCCCGCTCCAACCTGCCTAACTGCGGCAGTGCAGCATCTGCTGGAACTCCTGCAGTCTGCTCCTTGTATTTACATTGTGAGTCACCTTCTCCCCGTTGTACAACTGAGCGTAATATTGTTTAAACTCTTCCACTATAACTTTGGGGTTAGAGGTTAAGCTCAGTCCTTACATCCTTCAACTCCTTTAGGGTATCCCCTCTACCTGATCGGTTATGTAGTGCAGAGAGCTCATGTAACCTCCGATATAATTGTACCAATTTGGCATCCCTCTGTTTTTGCCTTTTCGCTGCTATGCTTATCAGCACCCCCCTCATCGTGGCTTTGTGAGCCTCCTACAGAATTGTGTGGGACTCCACACTGCCTAGGTTAGTCTGGAAAAATTGCCTAATCTCCTCCTTGACCACTTTCTCTAGTTCTGGTATCTTAATCAGTGATTCATTAAGTTTCCAGTTTGCTCCCGGGCTAGTAGGCCTAATTTGTGTGCATCTCAGCTCTATTGATGCATGATCCGACCACGTAATGTCGTGTGTTTTGGAGTCGGACATCTGTGGGACCATTCTACTGGACACAAAAAAGTGGTCGATCCTGCTGTAGCTGTCATGGGGGTGTGAGTAAAAAGTATAGCTCCGCTCGCCGGGGTGCTGTTCCCTCCAGATGTCAATCAGGCTCCCTCGTCTGAGGCCCTCCAGTAATTGCCCATTTCCTGTCTGGATTTTTGCTGCTGTGGTGATCTATCTAATCGGGGGTCTATCGTTTTGTAAAAATCCCCTGCCAGGATTATATTCCCCTCTGCCCATCTTTGCAATGTCTGGAAAAACTCATCAAAGAACTGCGGCTCATTCTCGCAGGGCGCGTATACACAGGCTAAAGTTACTCTACACTGCTGCAGGAGTCCTACCAAGATAAGATATCTCCCCTTGCTGTCCCGTTTTACTCTCTCCATCTGGAAAGGGAATTTGTTATTGAATACTATAGCTACTCCTTTCTTTTTTTCTTTGGCGGAGGCCAGGAAAAACTGCCTATAACTTTTGTCTAAGAATCTGGGGCTGCTGTGCGTACTAAAGTGTGTCTCCTGGAGGAAAACCACGTCGGCGCCCCTCCGTCTGAATTCAGAGAAGGCAACTTTACGCTTCTTTGGGCTGTTAAACCCTTTAACATTTTAGGAGATAAGTGTTACTGCCATACTTGTGTGTTATGTGGGTAGCTGTACCAGAAGTGGAGCAGGTGCTTACCCGAGGGGTGTAGCTCTCGCTGGTGATGCTGTCCTTGTTGGTGACATACACTAGGATTCACTCCTTCTCTGAGGGGGTCTGGTACATGGAGGGAAGGAAACACGAGGGAAAAGCAAGGGAAACAACAAACATATAAACACACAAACAGAACCTCAGTGGTCACTAAGGACCCCAGGGTTAATGCCCGGAAGTAACTCTTCCCCACTGGACCCTCCTCCCTCCCAGTCCAGCTCCATGGTCTCTCCTGCTGACCATGAGTTTCCGGGGCTTTAACAGGGGTGCGGGCTGTGCCCACCTCCGTCACGGAAGCGCATGCGTGCGGGCAGGATCGGTGGTAGTCTCCTGGCCACCCGCCGGCTTCTACTGTCCATCCTCGGGTAACTTCCCCCCCACCCAGCGGATTCTAACTTCAGGTAAACCTTAGTGTGCCCAACCTACACGTCCCAGGGAGTGCAACGATTTCCGGAACTAACTACCGTATTCTCACCCCCGTCTTGGTAACAAATTTGGGACCTGTGGTGCTGCTCTCCCCCCTATTAATAACCCCCCTGTGACCTCCATTAACCCGTCCTCCCCCTTTCTTTTGCCTTGTCTAAATGGCCGCCAGCCCCCCTCCCCCTTCAATGAGCTCCAGGCCCCCTCTCTTTAAGCCCTCTCTGCACTCGCTTTCGGACCAACCCTTCCTTGTGCCGCTGCCCTCCCTCATCTCTCGGGAGCTGTCCTGGGATGCAATCTCCTCTCGTCCCCTTCTTTCCTAAACCGCCGCTCACTGGTGCTTGCTGGTCTTCATCTTTCCTCCCCGGCAGCGGAGATCGCGTACCCCTGCCGGGGGGTGCCGGGACACTTCCGGCGCCGCACTTCCGGTGGGCCGTCATCTCCGTGGGACATCCGGGTCTCTGCTGCGCCTCGGGATCTCGTCCGCTGACGCGGCTGCAGCTCATCAGTCGGGGGCCGGACGGGGGTGGAGACGGATGCAACTGGGGGCGGGCTCGCTCTGCTTACCAGACGGTCCCGCCGAAACTGCTGCCGCCATGACTTCTGCCGCGCTTTTCCTTCTTCTTCACGAGGTAAGTCCTGCGTCGCCATTTTGGGGGATTTGCGTCTCGACTTTGGGCACTTGATGCAGGGGGACAAATCCACCACCGCAGACCCTGCTGGTCCCCATTTGAAGTTCGGGTGGGCCTGCGATCAACTCTCTACAAAAGGGGTACTGACACCAACTTAACAGGCAACTTTTAGAACCATAACACTAATTTTAGACGGCTTTTAAACACAGCTGTTGCTTGAAGGGTTACTGTGTGTCTGCATCCGCCCTGTCCTTTCGCCTCTCCGCTGACGTGGGCACTTTTTCCCATTCTGCTGGGCGTGGGGGACGCGCCTCTGGGCTCCCCGGGCTGGTGACTATAGCGGTAATACCCAGTTTTTTGAGGAAAGCTGTCCCCTCCGCAAGATGTTTTAGGGCGTGGGAGCGGCCGTTCCTCGCTACCACGAGGGCAAAAGGAAAAGCCCATCTATATCGGACGTCTTTGTCCCGCAAAACCCTCGTAATAGGCTGCAGAGCCCTCCGTCTCGCCAGCGTTATAGGGGATAAGTCCTGGAATACCGCCATGGTGATTCCTTCATAGGTCACTGTAGGGGTTGCACGCGTGATCTTGCAGATCTCCTCTTTCGTTTTGTAGTGGTGCAGCCGGAGGATCACATCCCTGGGTGGATTATTGGGCATTGGGCGCGAATGCAGGGCGCGATGGCAGCGGTCCATTATCAGTTCGGCCTCCGTTTTGCCTGGCATAATGGTGCTCATCCACCTATTTAACAGGACCTCTGGATCAAGGATCTCTTCGGGGATCCCCCGTATGCGTAAGTTATTGCGCCTGTCCCTATTTTCGCCGTCCTCCTGTCGTTCCTCTAGCTCCGCCACTCTAGTTTCCAGTTCCCCCATCCGTTTGTTAGTTTCCAGATGGCATCTTGAGCTTTCCTCCATTTTCTCCTCCAGCTCATTAGTGCGTGTGCCTATCTGGAGGATGTCTTTCCGGAGGCTCTCCACTTCCCCTCTGAAGAAAGTCTTTAGATCGGTTAGTAACCGGGCTATCTCTTTTTTGATTATCCCTGACTGCTCCGTCTGCGTCCCCTCCATCTCCGGGGCCGAGTCTGAGTCAGAGACCGCCAGGTTCTCTTCTGGCTTTGCCATGCTTCCCCCCCGTAAAGTAGGAGCGCCCGTCGGTTTTGCGTTTGTTTTTCTGTCTGGTTGTGGCCGTGGCCCCTCGTGTGCGGTATGTTGCTGATCAGCGGAGGTTCGCAACCTCAGTGCTATGCTTGGGTCTAGGGATAGCCGCGTCGAGAATGTCTATAATTAGCTAATTATTGCCGGCGGGTATCGGAGCTTCTGCACTACACCTCCATCACCACACCCGCCGCGCATGCGCCTAACAGGTCAGGTTTAAAGGATATCCCTGCTTCAGCACAGGTGGCCTCTGATTGAACTATCTGTGCTGAAGAAGGGATATCCTGAAAACCTGACTTGTTGGTAGCCCTTGAGGAACAGAGTTGGTTACCCCTGGTTTAGGACAAGTCAATATCATAACAAATCAGCATGTTTATTTTCAGGGAGTAAATGACAGTCAGCTTGTTCCAGATCAGGAATGGAGCCAATTTATTAAAATGGGATTTCCGAAAGGTTATAATGTAATTATTTACTCTTCAAAACTGACATATTCCACTATAAATCGGCAAACTCCAAGTCATCATGAAATGGGATCTTATAATGACATGGAGTTACGTTGATAACACTGAAGTTTCCACAAGCAAAAATGGCAAATGTAGGGCATTTCAGCTATCAAACCACGAGCAGAAGTCAAAGTACATAGAATATATACACTTTTCAATTATAATCCAAAAACACCCAAAGTACAGCATGTTAAATGTTTGCTTTTACTAAACTCTGCATATTTAAAATACCTTAGCTGAAAATTAGGCAGTGTAACAAAACAAAAAGTTTGCATCAAAAACCAGTCACAGACTTTCCTGGACACAACTAATGCAATGCTATCTTTATGGTACTGGGGGAATTGAAAATGAATCTTTCTGCACTTGAGGCTTCCGGGCCATCCAGTCATCTGCTTTTTGCAAAGTAGAAGGGTCGGTAGCTCTAGATTGAAGTACCCACAATGCAGCAGCAATTTCCGACAGAATGTCTGAAGTTTGCTTATACTAACCCAGTGTATAAGTACCCTCATATCTTCAGTCAGAAGATGGTCGCAAATTCATTCATGATCTCTAAATCAGGGTTTCTACCTCACTACAAGTAACACGCTGATATTTGTAAGGAAGATTTTGTTGCTAGATCAGGGGTGCTCAACTCCAGTCCTCAAAATCTGACCTGTTGGGGGGCTTGAGGACTAGTGTTAAGCACCCCTAGAAATTAAGAAGTTCAAAAGTGCTCTGTAAAAGACATACCAACACTTCCTAAAACGCTGTTTAGGAGGTCAGTGCGTATGAAGTCAAATTAATTTTGACTATCAGCAGAAAAGTTCATTATTTTAATTTCACATCCAATCGTAATGGTTGCCTGCGGCAAACATTTGGTGGTTTGGGCTGGTAATGTTTTAAACCAAGACCTTGAATGGGTGATGCACTTGTTTGGCATGTACCTCATTCCTCCACTGTCTGTCAGAGGACACCCCAAAAGTAAAACAATCCCGATATAACTCCTAAAAACAAAACACTGCTGTTGAATAATTTTACACCTTTGCAAAATAGTCTATTCAAAGATCATTGGTTACAGGGTTTATTAGCATGACTTTGGAAAATCTGGGAGTCAGTGAGGAGAGAGATAGGAGACACACTCACCTTTGTTTTGTCTTATTTCATCACCCCCCCCCTTCGATTTTCATTTGTTGCGCTGTTACAGATTGATTAATAAAACAATGCCAATGACAATGTATTAAATCAATACTGTTTTTATATACTCTTTTGTAGCACTCACATCACACAAATTGCATATGATTTGTATCATAATGATGGTAAAATTACACTTTGCCATTGATCTATATAGAGATTAACACCTTTGTTAGATGGTATAGCAAAGCTGTTGTGGGTACTGGCAACTACCGCCTGATGAAGCAGATTAGACTGCGAAACATGTGGTAGAGCACAGTGAACATTTCATAATGATAAGCCCCCTGGCTAATTGCCAGTTGTCGAGAGAGAGACTGAGTTTGGGAGACATTCATACAATAGTCCACGCACACCCAGAAGCAGCAGAGTTAGACATCATTCGATCCCAGCGCGCAGGATAGACTGCCTGGAGCTCTGCGTTGCCTCCTTTACCCACAGACGCAACAGCATGGATGGACTTCACTTCTTAAAGATCTTACAGGATAACAGATTATACGCAAGTTAATACTTGCTATTTTTATTACTTTCAATATATTATTCAACATCGCAGCGCTCTCTGCTTTTTCTTTTCTAGATTATATAACCTAGCAAAAACCAGCGCGCCGGGGTGGTTTTAAAAGCAGATCATTGGGGGGAGGAGGGCGTAATAGAGTGAGAAATACTGAATCTGTAAAGCAGTAATGAGAACTGCTTTAGCGCCACATGAGCAAACTTGAGATGGATGACATCCCAAAAACCAATGGTAATGTGTAGAAAAGAATACATATTTCATGACTTGAGAACAAATATCACTTTTAATATTAGAGTGCAAGTAACTTATTTAGAATTTTATTCAAGTACACAAGTTTGCCATTTTGGCTTTTTTGGACAATACCAACCAAAACGATTAACAGCCTCTGTGTGTCGTTTATTTTTGGCTTGCGTCAGTTTTGCAATATAACCATAATCAAGACAAAAATACAATAAAATCTGAATAAAGGTGCATCCGATTTAATAAATCAAACATTTATGGATCAGTTTCATTTTATTAGAACATTTAGTTTTTCGCAAGAATGATCACAACATCGCCAAGTAAATAAGAAGACCATCAAAGCAGATTGTGCATGCCAATATTTCTAGGGCAACGGCGGCCAACTCCCAGTCCTCAAGGGCCACCAACAGGTCAGGTTAAGGATACCTGCTTCAGCACAGGTGGCTCAATCAGTTGCACAGTTTTTGATTCAGCACTAGTGGCTCAATCGAAGACTGAGCTATCTGTGCTGAAGCAGGGATATCCTTAAAACCTGACCTGTTGGTAGCCCTTGAGGACTGGAGTTGGCCACCGCAAGCCCTGGCAAATACAAATCTTAAATTACCAGGACGATTGTACATACTTCATATAAAGTTAATTTAACTTAAGTGCTCATAATATATTTGGGGGGGGAAAAAAAAGACTAGCCCTCAATGTTATCGTCAGTCTTAAAACCCAAATCACCATGATTCATTTGTGCACGATGATGCAAATTTGATGAAATAATCTTAGATCACAAAGACCATCTTGCCAGTGGCTCCTGCACCTTTTATAATATCCACGTGTGCCTGTGGTGCTTTTTCCAGGGGATATTCGGGTCCAATCCGTGGTTTCAACCAGCCAGCTTCCATTCCCGCAAACAGCGCAGCTGCACTTTCCCTCCAGTCCTCCTGTAAGTAAACACAAACAGCGAAACATTTTAATAAACCGGTCAATTTAGCACACATTTTTTCTACAGACCTTAAATCAACTGAAAGCAAAATCACTCATTCAAATATCTTCCTGTTGTCAGCATAAACAAACCCCATATCCTCCAGCTTCTGTGAACGCTCTCCAAAACTTACTTTCTCCTCGTGTTAACAGTACATACAAATAGCACATTCACATCTCATTATCTCCTAGCATACAGTGCTTCCACTGCAGCCAGGGATTCTGGGTAATGACATGCCAATGATAACAGTTTGTCACTATTAAAATGATTCATTGCCTACTCTAGACCCATTTTAAAAAAAGCAGGTGTAATTCTCCATTGTTACTACCTTAGTTGCGCTGAATAGTGAAACTCCTGTTATGCTGGATTCTTTAGCCATGGTGTCCCTGGGGTTTATCTCAATAGGACCTCTGCAGCCTATAATCTGTTACAAGAGAAGATGTTCCATTTAATGTCATTATACAGTATGCAATGTAATATTCTTTGAAGGGGAAGGGGGGGGGGCTAAAAAATACTTACAATTACCCTGCCACCCGTTGACAGGAGTTGTAAATCCTTGCCAAGGTTAATATTGGAAAGCATTTCTAATATGACGTTAACTCCGTCTCCTCCTGTAGCTTCCTAAATACAGGAGTAAATACACATGAAATGCATCAGTGCTGTGCAAAGTCAGACACCATCAAATCGTTAATGGCGCTTGAAAAAGCCAAAACAGGAAAATGACATCACAAGGGATATCCAGGGTATGATAAACTAAACTAAGGGTGCTCAACTCTAGTCCTCAAGTGCCCCCCCACATTTGAGCCAACTGTGCCGAAGGAATATCCTGAAAACCTGACCTGTGGGGGGGGTGGGGGGGGGGGGGGGGGGAAGAGAAGAGAAGGCATCCTGAACTAAAGCATAGTTTGTTGTGTTTTAGAAGTATTTATAAGGTATAGTCTTTATGAAATTATTAACATTGTTAAAAATAGTAAGGTATTGAGGAAATCTACCAAGTAATATGAATCAAACAGATGGTGTATTAAGATATTGGTTGCTTAGATTCCTAATACACAAAACACAGACACACCTAGATATGCTTCAAGTATTTTCATAATGGAGGGGGTGAGACATTTAAATAGCTTACAGAAATGGAAAGTGCTTATTTCATTATAGTAGAGAAAAGAGTAAAAGCAAGCTGTGTTAATGGCTTTTTTTATACTACCCAATACATTTAACTTCATAAACAAAGATAACAGGGTCTTCCCACAGGTCACTGCTAGCACCAACATTGGCAGTTGGGGGCGACATGTTTAAAGAAGAGAGAAGAGGGGGGAGATTGGTTCACGTTTTTAGCTTCTCCCTTTCGTGTGATGTCCCTGTGTTTGGGGGCGGGAGGGTTATATACAAGATACAGATCTCTGCTTTTGAGGATCCTATATTTACAATAGTTAAATGAGTGCTTTAAATTATATTAGTTTAATGCATCAATCTCCCCCCCACCCCCTCCCTTTTTAAAATTTTATTTACCAGATTGGAACCAGGGGGGGGGGGTGTGAGCATTAGGCAGGTGTGTGCCAAACAAATCTAAACACAGTTCAGCTACAGGGGATCCACTGGATCCCAGCCTATACACAAAAAAAATGGGGATTGATAGAATAGTTGGAAGAATAATTCATTGGCAAGTTTACTTTTGTGAGATATGGCAGACTTGCCCTTTAAATCCGGTAGCCGACAAAACATTTGGTAAAGAATTTAACTGTCCAATACTCTTCCTTAAAACACACACAAAGAATAGGACAACCAAAAATCTGTTAAGCAAGGTTATTCTGAGAACTAGAAATATTACCTGTATCTTATCTATATAATCCTTCTCCCTGTGATTGAAGACTTTATGTGCTCCATTTGCCAAAGCCAAGTTTAAGCCTTCAGGGGTTCCCGCTGTACCAAAAACTCTCAATCCGTGTGCTCTGGCAAGCTGGCATGCTGCTATTCCCACCTACGGGACAAAAATACGTACAGAAAAAAGCAAGACAGTGTAAGAAAATTAATAATATACTCAAATCCAGGTACGCCTACATTACATACATACTACTTTGTATCAATGCAATTAGAAGGTTCAAGAACACCTTCAGGGTCAAAGCAACTCACCACACAAACTAAATGCTGGAACGTAAAATCAAACCAGTTTGGGAAGGTTATTTTGTCTGTAATTTTGCGGATAACCATCATATTTGCTTCAAGTGTTTATCTGATCGAGTGACTTTTCTGATCTATGGATAAGTAGAGCAGGGGTGTCCAACTCCAGTCCTCAAGAGCTACCCACAGGTCAGATTGTCAGGATATCCTGAAAACCTCACCTGTAGGTAGCTTGGGGACTGGAGTTGCCAAGCCCTGAAGTACAGTAATGCCAACAATGTTACAGTAAATCTCCTGGAGGTTTTTGCACAGGTTGGCCACTTTGTATTACGGAATGATTGCAATGGTTTACTAAAACCTACAACTCAGGAGCCGGCATAGGGAGCAAACTGAACCAACGACAAAGAAAGCAAGGAAAACAGACTCCACATTACTAAATCTAGCATTACTGTGACATGATTCAAAATATCTAGGCGGGCTTGATACTTTCTATACGACTAATCAGCAAAAATAACTCATTTGTCTAAAATGTATTTTTGCATGCATAAACTCAAGCACTGCAGTACTATTAAAAAATAAAATAAAAAAACAAAATGGAAATTGGGAATGTACTGTGTAAGGAATACAAAATAAATAAAAATCATGGAGTATTTCTGGGTAATTAAGGGATAACATTCTTTCATCTAAAAATAGTCATGGTACTGTATCTATATTAAGTTACAGGGTAGCATGGTTTTATAAAATACATAAATCTGCCTTTAGCACCAATGCATTGCAGGCCTATCCAGGAATTTACACATTTCTTGATTGTTCCATGCTGTTTAACCAGCGTATTTATATTACAAACATGCATGGACATTTGAATGCATGCGGTCTCTTAGCTATAAATTGCAGTAAATCACGGAAGCGTTGCAACTATTGCAGTGCTGAATACTCACTCCTCCACTTGCACCGTGCACTAGGATTATTTCCCCAGCTTTTGCAGAAGCTCTAAAGACAAAATAGAAATAACGTAAGACATCTCACTGGCAGAGTGCAGAACGCCAAAGAGAGTTTATGTTCTGTAGGCACAAGTGAAAGATTTTTGCTGCAATAATGCCAGTTACAGAGTAGCAAAACTCAGCATCATTTGAAAGAAGTTAGCCGCTTATACAATATGTGCAGTCATCTCCTATAATCATAGGCATTTGGTTTAACTAATTCACAAAAAAAGGAAGAAGGTTCCCTTGTACAAATATTGTTTCCTTTTTATTCTAATGACCTAATTTAGAAATACTCTATTAGATTTGTATTTTAGAGAAATACATAAAATACATCCCATTTGTTTAATCACACTTTGTATAAACTGATTAAAAATTAAAATTAAAAATAAGTGTATGAACACTTAGTGTTCGGCACCAGATGGTCACATATTGTAGGACTACAGTTGTCCGACATCATGAGAGACGTCTGGCAGACCCGACTGTTTCAGTGAAAGGCCATTCAATAAAAAGAGGGTCTTTTGCCTTTGTCAAGATGGCCACTGTGCAGCTTCCAGCCAGCTAGTGTGACTTTATAGGTCACAATTATGATTCAGTCTGCAGGCATTTTAAATTCCTGAACATATTTGCATGTCTGAAGGTGAATATCTTGTGTACCAGGGATCTTGGGTGGTCAGATCCTTAAATTGATTAAAAAAAAGGGAAAAATAAATATATAGATTGAGCATAAATCAGGGCTTTAAAAATACCCATGGTTGTGAATTTTTTAGAACATCTTCATATCTCAGCCTAAGGCTAAGGCCCCGCTCACAGAGTCAGCGCCCCGCACTGCAGACAGGCGGGGCGCTGACATACACAGACCGCGATATGCGGTCTGTAGGGAGCGGGAGCCGGAGCGGGAGGGTGGGCGTGGCTTGAGCGGAGGGACCGGCTACTCTCCCCCCCCTCCCTCCACGGCTCGGGTAAGTAAAGCAACACACACACACACACACACACAGGCACACACAGACAGGCACACACAGACAGGCACACACAGACAGGCACACACAGACAGGCACTCATGCTGCTTTCACTCCACACTCCTCCCCGCTCCCCGAAACCTCTCCTCCTCCCGAAGCCTCCCCTCCCCATTGGCTCACAGCCACACCACGTGACGCGTCAACGCTAGGGAACACCATTCTCTTGTATCCCGTAGCGGCTGACGCGCCACAGCGTGTAGTAAGCTGTGCAGCCAGGGGGAACCGGGACCGGCTCCGCAGGATTCCCCTGCTGGTGGGGAACTCACGTGTGGCCACCCGCACCACCGAGCGCAGCGGGACCGAGGCCTTACTTACTGCAATCACTGCTCAGTTAGGTATGGAGCTTTACTCCGCTTCTTACATTGCAGGAAATATTTTATGTGGTATGCGTTATTGTCCTGCTCAGATAGGCCAATCATTTTAAAGGCTACAAATAGTAACGATGAAACAAGTATTCACAAATAATCTTCTATACCATTTGGAATAAGTGTGCTGAGTGCTTTTACGATGCTGCAAAATATGTCGACATGCAGAACTACACCAGGAATGTACTATGTAGGCAAATATACAGTCAATTAAACTATTTAAAATCATTAAAATCATTTCCTAACTTACTTGTGAATTAGTGCTCGGTAAGCAGTAAAATATGGGATAGATATGGCTGCTCCTTGCTTGAAGCTCAGCTGGTCCGGCAGAGGGTAAACTGTATCCACAGAAGCAACGGTGTATTCTGCATACCCACCTGTGACTGTACTTGTAGTAAACACACGGTCACCTTTCTAATTGTAAATGTTAAAGGGTACAGGACAGTACAATTCAATAAACCTGTGTTCTTATAAAGAAAATATTACGTACATTTATAAAGTCAAGTTGTCTCCCAACAGCAAAACAAAAAAAGACCCCTGCCCTTCAAACAGAAGTCTGTGCTATACTATATATATAAAAAATAAAAAAAGGTTAAGACTTGCCATATACACTAATGTAAGCCCGGGTTGTATAAAGGATGGGGTTAGTCTCAGATGTACCACTGTTAGTAAATATCTAAATAAATAAATCAGCTTCCATGTGCTTTGTAGGAGTCACCATCCCTGCAGTGGTGGCTACAACCGAACATGATCCAAACTCTATTGGCCATGTTAGAACATGCTTCTGCTAGTAGTTAAAACACAAAACGAAATACTCTTCTCCTGGTATCACTCGGTACAGAACCTGTGCAGCAGGTGGATTTATGAAGAGGGACCAATAATTGTCACACTTATTATTGCAGACAGTTCCCCATCACTTTGCCCTTTAATGTCACGTTTGCATGGGCATCGTTATGCCGTAAAGCAGTGCTCCTGTGCTGCACCAATACACATGGAAAGTGGTGGTCCTAAGGAACAGCTGTGATAAGTACAATAAACTGAATGTAATTGACCCCTTGCAGACCCTTACCATAACACCCGCTTACTGTCCCCAAATACCAAGCTCTTCAGGGCAGTGGCCCCCTTTCCTTTCCTATTGTTAGTCATGTCTAAAGCACTTATTCCCATTGTGTGTTATATTATTATTATGTCACGTGTATTACTGCTGTGTACATAAATGGTGCTATATAAAGATATGCATACACCTTATGTTTCCAACTTTATAGTAAACATTTTGAAAATTAGTAATTGGCCAGTATTGACAATTAGACCAGTGTATTTTCCATTATGGGAAGTTCACACATGGTCTTGGCTATATTAAATATACAAACAGAGGAAGGGTACAGCTATTGTCTTTTATATGCATTACCTTGAATGAGGTCACATCCTTCCCAAGATCTTCAATAACTCCAGAAACATCTGTGCCAGGAGTGTAAGGTAGAGTTGGCTTTCTGGCGTATACACCTGCTCGGATATAAGTCTCAACTGGGTTTATCCCACAAGCATGGACTTTGATTAAAACCTTTGATGCAGAATAAAGTCTATTACAAATATGATCACACAAATTATTTGCATGAAAAAATCAAAACAAAAAGTTATAAGCAACTTTAATAAAGTATATTTTCAGCCATCTTAGCAGAAGAAATAAATGTGGCCCACTGTTGTATGCTCTGGACACTGAATCAATGCATTTGTTAAATATTAGCTTTTCCTGACAAAAAAAAATAATGTTCAAGCAAAAGATTTTCCACCTGATTTGCTTCTGGGGGAGGTAGTGGGACGTCTGTATGGAGTTTAAGTACATCAGGCCCTCCAAACTCAATCACTCTAACAGCACGGATCAACCTCATCACAGACGTCATATTAATCTATTAAAAAAGAGAGGGGATGATTGACTACATTCTCATCTTGCTGAAACACCTGTTAAACAACCAAACAGCACATTTGTTACATTGGCGCCATGTACTTATCACACAGTAGTAGCAAAATCTTTAAATGAAGCTTGTTAAGTCAGGGGTGGGCAACTCCAGTCCTCAAGTGCCACCAACAGGTCAGGTTTTCAGAACAGGTGGCTCAATCAGTCAAAGACAGCCTCTGACCCACCTGTGCCCAACCAGGGACTGATTGAGCCACCTGTGCTGAAGCAGGGATATCCTGAAAACCTGACCTGTTGATGGCCCTTGAGGACTGGAGTTGCCTACCCCTGTGCCAAATCCGTCCATGACGACAAGATATTGGTGGTGCTGGACACTCAGCAATACAACAGGAGAACCATTAAATAGATTTGGCATCAGCATGTGTCAGCACTTTGCCCTGAGTTGACCCTACTGTTAGGAAATGTTTAACTTGTTATTTGCTCTGCTGTTTCAGTAATGCCCCAAAGTCTTATATTCTGCTTGCATGTGCAGTGCAAAACTAGATATATTAAAATTAGCAAACATCATTAATCCCACAGGAGAATGAAACATAAAACGCTAGAAAGGTTAGCACATGAACGTCTGCAACAGAACCCCATTTTTTAATAGCCAGTACCAACTCCATTATTCAATACCTCCCTGCTGCACATTAGGAACAAACATTAGCTTTTGGAAACTACGATTACTTATGCCTGTATTACTCTCCTAAAAGAGATGAACACTGCCATAGATTATAGCCTACAGATGCAGTGGTCGTTATCCGAACATTTCACGGACTCGTTTTCGTGAACTCTGCTTTATTCCACACGGCATTCACTCATTCTTCCGTGAATGCCGCCAATCACACCTATCCCAATCTAGCAATGTGCCTGCGCCGGCTTACAATAACGATCCGACCGTCAGTGAAAACCTGGTGAACGGCAATCCTTGCTACCGTTCAGACAACGCTAAAATGCCATTTGCTACACCCGATAAAAAAAACACTAGTAAACATGTGTCTTAACACGGGGAAGTTTCAAGAAATCATGCGGCACGACCTAGGTATGCCCGGGAATACAAAAATCAGGAAATGTTCGGATAACGGCCACTGCACGTGTCACACACAGCCCAGTAACAGAGCGCTGTCATACTACAAGAAAACCCAATAATAACAAGAACCTGCAGCTCCCAAAGTTAAAAGAAAAAGCAAATACAGGTATAGCGCCATAATAACCCCATCCTACCCAGAGAGGGGGCAGTAACTCACTTATCCCCTGACACTCCCTGCATGGAGGAATAGCGCCATAATAACCCCATCCTACCCAGAGAGGGGGCAGTAACTCACTTATCCCCTGACACTCCCTGCATGGAGGAATAGCACCATAATAACCCCATCCTACCCAGAGAGGGGGCAGTAACTCACTTATCCCCTGACACTCCCTGCATGGAGGAATAGCACCATAATAACCCCATCCTACCCAGAGAGGGGGCAGTAACTCACTTATCCCCTGACACTCCCTGCATGGAGGAATAGCACCATAATAACCCCATCCTACCCAGAGAGGGGGCAGTAACTCACTTATCCCCTGACACTCCCTGCATGGAGGAATAGCGCCATAATAACCCCATCCTACCCAGAGAGGGGGGAGTAACTCACTTATCCCCTGACACTCCCTGCATTGAGGAATAGCTAAGGGAGCAGAGTCTGTGCCAGGAAACCCAGGGTCACCGCGCCCCAGCACCCCCTTACAGACAGGCACAGAGCACAGGCGGGAGGTGTAACCCCCAAACTGGGGCAGTGTGGGGCAGAGTGTGGGGCAGAGTGTGGGGCAGTGTGGGGCAGAGTGTGGGGCACTTCACCTCTCCCCTCCCCCCAGGGGTAAATGTGCCTGCCTCCCATAACAGGGGTAGTACTGCTGCTCATTACTCGCTATAATGCGCAGTAACACAAGGGGTGACTATAGGTTACAAGCACCTGTAGGTCTCAGCTCCTTACACAACTCCCTGCCGCGCGCCTGCTCACGTCACACTGAGCTCACTCACTATACATACAGCAGCTCGCGCAGGGAGCCCCGCCCACAGGAAGCGTCACATGGCGGGAGATGGCTGAGGTGACACGTGCCCCCTTTGCTACGGATCCCTGAAAGGTTCTTTGCGTTGCCATAGAAACCTGATAGGTAGCGTCCCATGTGACCCCCGCATCCTGCTTCACGCAGGCCTCTGTTGCTATGGAGACGGCAGTAATGCCCCACAGATGGGGTCCCGGTGCAGAGGGAGCATGGATCTCGCTGTGTACCTCGTGACATGAAAACATAGTCCAAAGCAACATGTGTAAACACTGTCAGCCATGTGCCATGTAACCATATCCCAAACTGTCACAAGCACACAAACCCAGACTCATTTCTTCCCAGCATGTCCTATGTAGAAACAGATTACTTTGAAGATGTTGCATAATAAATCACCCAAAAGAAGGAACACAAAGCTGATTCCCCAGCCCCGGGGTTACTAATTCTAATAGTGTACTAATAGTGTAGCATTAAACCTTCTGATCTTTCAGGGCGTTTCTCAGGAACACTTCGGCATACCTGGAACCTGCTACTTCTTATACTATGATGTTTATTGAACATAAAACATGTAAATTGAACAGTACATGCAGAGTGCTTACGAGCACAATGTTGTTGAATTTGCAGCTATTACAGAACTGAACAGTACCACAAGAAGACACACAAGACGCCCCTACAATCTAACATGCTGCTACTACTACTTTTTAAAGCTACAGTTATACTATACTAAATAGAGGAGCAATCAAAATATGCCAGAGGCAATAAATCTAAATATTTCAATGGTCGAAATCTCCCAATTGTACCAAAAAGGTCGAGGGTATATAAAATGGCAAAACAATCGTCTACTTTGGTATAAAAATTAGCAAGAGGGGACACGCAGGCAAGATGGCCGCTTAGCTTAGCTGCTCCTCCGATCCCGGGCACAGCAGTCCTCTAAAATATATAACGCGGATCTGAGGATCGACACCAAAACCACCTGCAACACCGTCAGAACAGTGTCGGATTGAAAAAAATGCGGCCCTTATGCACTTACCTGGTGCCGTCCTCCCATTGCAATAGCAACGTGACGCCAATTGACGTCACGTTGCCGGCCACGCTTGCCATCTGCTCATGCGCTGCAGCGATCGACAGTAGCCGGCAGCGCATGCGCACCCAGCAAGTGCCGATTGCGCATGCGCACAAGCGGCTGGCAAGGGTCGATCGCGCATGCCGCCCCAAAATTCTGCCACCCTAGGCCCGGGTCTATCGAGCCTAGTTGGAAATCCGTCACTGCCGGTAAGATGAAAGCTAGACCGGAGATGAGGCAAATGTTGCGAGAGGCCACGCAATTCTTCTAAGGAAGAGCCCTGTGGGAACAGACGAGAAATCAGACGACTGCGCCACGAGGCCCACCTCAGAGTCAGAGGCGGAAGCTGAAACTGAAGCAGGAGCTGATGACATTGCCAGACCCACAACTAAAGGTGATCTAGATAACTTACTGAAAAGTATGGTACAGAAGATGTTAATAGAAATGAACAAAGTTGTGTCTTAACTGGGAAAAGATTTACATGGACTGGGGGAGAGAACTGACTGTCTGGAGGAGGTGGCAGTTGAACTGATCTCAGCCCAAAATATCACTGACCAGGAAATAGTAGCCTTAAAAGATCAAATAAGTACTGGGACTAAAGCGTTAGAAGACAGAGAATCGTGCCAAATGAAACAAATTAAAAGATTAAGAAATATCCCAGAGACTGTACTCCCAGAAGTCGTGGAGGAGAAAGTTGTTTCAGACCATGCTTCCTGATATCATGGAAGTGAAGCTGCTACTAGACAGGGTGCACAGGACTTTAGGACCAAAACAATCTGACCCTAACAAAATGAGAGACGTTATACTGCAGGCTCATTACTACACGGTCAAAGAGGCTAATATGCAGGCCTTCAGATCAAAACCCTGGATAGAATTTGAAGGTCATCAGATCAAGATATTTAGTGATCTCACCACTACTCAAAAGAAAGGAACTGCAGTCACAAAGAACATGAGGGACCACCAAATTAAATATAAATGGGGTTTCCCGTTCAAACTCATAATTTGGCATAAGGGAACGATATTAGTGGTGAAAACTACAGAAGAAGGAGAAAGAGCACTCATTAAGCGGGGACTAAAACAAAGGGCAAAATCACCACCGTCAACTGCATCACCTAATGGATCATCACTTACACCCATCTGGACGCAGACAACGTCGTAGAGAGAAAGCAGTAGAGTATGTGAAATTATCCCCAAGCCGGTGCTCTAGTTTCAGGAAAAGAGAAGCAACATGTGGTATGTATAATCACTTTATAATGAGATTTCCTATGAACAGTCCAGGAGTTGCATCAATGCTGTACAATGCAGGGTTGAAATGCAGGGCCATAAAGTAGTGTGGATATAGTACACAGGTAGGGGGAGAGACAGAGGGGGAAAGGAGGAATGACCTGCTGCAAAGTGAGCCACACGGCGCCGATCGACCCGCCCCCTCGGGCCACCCAAATATCCTGCTGTCACACAATAGTCCTGCAAGGCACGGAAAATAGGCAAAATAAGTCACAGATGGAGATGTCCTTGTACGTGCGTGGTGCAGCAAAAGCCAGTCCTGTTTGGCGTGTGCTCCAGGCGATGAATGGATCCACAAAAATAGGCAAGGAAGGTGTGCAGCGCAACCCGGTAATAATAGCTGGACAATTAGCCGTTTAAAATGATTTATTGTGGTGAAATAAAAAACCGCATCACTCCAGGTAACTCTGGCGTGTTTCGTAGCGCTATGGTACTTTGTCAAATTATCTTTGCCAGAGTTACCTGGAGTAATGTGATTTTTGATTCCACCACAATAAATCGTTTTTAACGTCTAATTGTCCAGCTATTATTACCGGGTTGCACTGCACACCTTATTTGCTTATTTTTGTAGCGAGAAAGCAGATACAAAGACTGGGCAGAAATTAAAAAACCCTCGGGCGAATAATCACCTCATCACATCTGAAAACCTGTCGGAAAAGAGGAAATCTTACTATGAAAAGACTGTACAACTGGTCCAGTCAGGGGACCTTGACATCACTCCCGTCCGGGAGTCACGGGAGGCTCGTTGGCCTCCGCGTTGCGTGACATCTGTGCTGGCTGCCAGCTGCGGCCCACTTCCAACACCCTGTTCCTGAGAGGAAAAAGACTTTAGGAGCTTTAGAAACCCCAAGAAATTACTTTTAGTTGTATTTTATTTTTTGTTTTGGTTCTCATCCTGTTCTCCCTTTTACATCCCCCCCCCCCGTAAACCCTAGGAAACACACAGGAAGTTTACCCACCCCCCCCCCCTTTAAAAAAAGGGAAAGGGAACCCCCGCCCTGAAAGGAAAACCCCTCATCCCGTACATGAGGTGTGCGCAAACTTTTTCCTCTGTGCCCCCCTACCTGCTCTCCCCCCTGCTGGACCCCCCCCCCCCCCCTTACTCTGATCCGGCGTTTTTGATGTCACGACGTTATGTGACCCCTGCAGCGTCATTTAATGCCACGTTGCCATGGTGTTGCATCGCAAGAATCCGCTGGAGACAAGATAAGGGAACTTACGCACTTACTTAAGGGAACTTGCGCGCTCCCTCGGCATTTAATTTAAATGCTTTGGGGAGGAGTCCTGGGCCTCTGTAAGTGCTGCTTCATGTAGCGAATTTATCATTACGCCCGTTAGGCCCAGGCCTAGGGCAGCAAAAGTTTGGGGTGGCAAAAATTTCCGCCCCGTATGCATTTGCCGCGCTCTCTGGCGTATCGGGCCTAATGGGAATGTACTTACATGTGTCCTGCCACCTCCTTGGTGTCGCCCTCCATCTCCATCTCATGACACCACGGACACCCCAAAGTGACGTCACACAGTGTCTCGTGCCATTTGACGCTGGGATTCCGAAGGAGATGGCTGGCAGCACCAAGGAGGCAGCAGGACACATGTAAGTGCCAAGGGGCCGCATATTTTCAAATCCGCCGCTGGCCACGCCTCCCTCACTCCCCCCGAAAATCTCTTGCGCCCCCCCAGTTTGCAATGTCGCATCTGGTCATGAACTTCTGACTGGATAACGCGTCTTACTGTTGCTACGAGTGACTGAGAGGCTCACACTCTACGCGTTTCGCTTTTCCAAGCTTCTGACGAAGTCCGTGACCGGAGGTGACGTTGCATGTGCCGGAAGTGACGTGTCGGAACCGAGGGAGACGCAGGTTCAGCCAGAGACCATCTAGGCAAGTCTGAGAGGCACGGAGGAGGTACCCATAGAGACGCAGGAGACCCTGCGGTAGACGACTGACACAGTTGGGGACCCAGCACTGGTTGCAGCAACTCACGACGGAGCGGTGGCGGTGAGATGATCGTGACGCCAAGCATTTTTATACCCTATTAGTGTGACATGCTTTTATATCATGCACACCATGTACCAACTTCCTGACACTTTGAAGATTGCCACGTTTGTGATTTGCTCTGATTATACCACTACATTGTGAGTAGGAATTACACAGGAGCCAAGATACGAATATTTAATCACATATTAGAGAAAAACCTGCACCTACCTGTTTTTTCTTCTTGTTTGTCGTTTTACATTTCTCCCATGCTCCCCCTGGATTTTTGAAGCAATCTTGAATCTGCAGGGGCCTTCGAGGACAGTCCCTACCGGTGAGTTCGAGCAAGGAGTAACAAATATATTCATTTTCACTGTGCACCTGTTTTACACTGTGCATTTATCACTTAATATATTATATAAAGTCACTAATTTACAATATATTCACAATTTATTAATAGAGTCACTTGAATACGTCACTACATTAATAGTTGTATGTGTAGGAGCGCCTAAGTTTTTCACCTTTTTCTTTACAAATAATAACATGCAGACACCCTTTGCAAAGGGACCAGGGAGTTCCTGTCATTGAACTATCTGACTGATATTGAGTTGTTCCAAAGCAATGACACACCAGGTCCATGGGATGTGGTTACCGCTTTAACTTGACAAAATAGAGGTGCCTGAATACATTATCATTGAACAGATGGTCTCCCCTGTCCTTATCTTGGTGATTTTGACACCAAAGTAGACCATTGTTTTGTCATTTTGTATACCTTGACCTTGTCTGTGTTCGTAATATAGGACATGCTGGGAAGAGATGAGTCTGGGTTTGCGTGCTTGTGACAGTTTGGGATATCGGATATGGGTACATGGCACATGGCTGACAGTGTTTACACGTGTAGCTTTGGTCTACGTTTTCATGTCACGAGGTACACAGCGGGATCCATGCTCCCACTGCACTGGAAAACCATCTGTGGGGCATTACTTACGTCTCTATGGCAACAGAGGCCTGCGTGAAGCAGGATGCGGTGGTCACATTTGAGACTAAGATCGGGTTTCTATGGCAACGCAGAGAACCTTTTAGGGATCCGTAGCAAAGGGGCACGTGTCACCTCCCGCTATGCTCTGCCTCCTGTGGGCGGGGCTCCCTGCGCGTGCTGCTGTATGTAGTGAGTGAACTCGGTGTGACGTGAGCGGGCGCGCGGCAGGAGCTGCATGAGGAGTTGAGACCTATAGGTGCCTGTAACCTATAGTTACCCCCTTGTGTTAGTGCGCATTATAGCGAGTAATGAGCAGCAGTAATACCCTGGTAATGAGAGGGAGGCGGGCACATTTACCCTGTGGGGGTGAGGGGCAGAAGAAGTGGGAAGTGCCCCAATAGCCCCTGTGTGTGGGTTACACCTCCCGCCTGCGCTCAGTGCCTGTCTGTAAGGGGGTGTTGGGGCGCGGTGACCCCGGGTTTCCTGGCACAGACTCTGCTCCCTTATGAGCTATTCCTCCATGCAGGGATTATTGTGGGATAAGTGTGAGTTACTGCCCCCTCTGGGTAGGATGGGGTTATTATGGCGTTATACCTGTTGTGAGCTTAGCACAGAGATATTCATTGTGTACTCAACAGGTTGTAACTTGTTTTATGTACAAACCTATTTTTAATAAGATCTACAATAAGCAACAACAATGTTGAGTGCTGGTGATTACTATTTTCTCTGCACCTTTGCATATTAACATTGCTTGAGCATCATCTTGTAGTGATGCCATCTGACCTTCTGTAATATAAATGTCTAGAAACAATGTTTCTTCATTTGACACATGGAGCGGTCACCTACCTGCTGACTGTCAACAGCTGGACAGTCTACGTCCGCGATTATAGTGACGGCATGCGCGTGATACCGCAAGCCTCTGGAACAAATGTATGTACCCTCATGATGCCGCCCATAAAGGGCGGGATTCTCTGCAAGACAAAGAAATGTTGTCTTTGCCGTATGACGGCCAGGTCACTTGCGCAGTTCATCCAGTGAGGGCGAACCGCTCATGTGATGTCATGGCCACGCCTCCCCATGTGATATCGCAATTCGCCGCCCTAGTGCATCTTTTGCGAGTGTGATGTCACGCTCGCGGCCTAAGTATTCCGTGCACAACTGCTAAATGAACACACAGACCTGGGGAGCAAAGGGTTAACCACGTGACTACAGGAGGCTACTCAGGAGCCATCTTTGTTTAGGGCAAATTCGATTTCTTGAAAAAAGACATACGTCCATCAAGTTCAACCTATGCTAAATGTAGACATACTTAATCCTCTATACGTACTTACAATATATTGATCCAGAGGAAGGCAAACAAAACCCCCAGTGACACCTCATAAAGGGAAAAAATAAATTTCTTCCCGACTCCAAATATTGACAATCAGATTGCTCCCTGAATCAACATCCTTCCCATGTTTACTTATATTTGTTATACCCCTGTATACCTTTCTAAAAAGATGTCCAACTTTTTTTTTCTTATGAAACATGACCCTATAATAAAATCATAAATAAGCTTTGCCTGGTACAGTAGCCATACTACTAAAATAAACTCAAACACAACTATAACATGTACATTTGTTTTTATATACCCGAATTTACATTTAAACTTTGCTTAACTTATTTTTTGCATCAGGAATTCTGGAAATTTGAACTTTTTTTTTTGATTGTCCACAGAAAAGATAACTACAAATTCTACAGCCTCCGGACATCATCAGACGATCCAGCACACACCGGAGAGCAGAGCTGTCTAACCAGAGCGCGAGAATAAGTTTGTCCTGCCTGCGACCACCCCATATAAATACTATATTCCCATGTGGCCCTGTGTGCTTTAGTTCCTCGTACGTCTGTGGTTGATCTCCTGGGATTAGACCCTCTCCTCTTTTCCTGCACAATGGAAAATGCCGGAGCTTTCAAACACTGGAAACTGCAGTCCTTAAATAAAGTTGATTTTAGTAAAAAGGGCAGTGTGGATGAAGACATAGAAGATCCAGTGAGGTTCATTAATCAGCAAGACTGTTATTTTACAACCAGCTCCTGCTCAGGGAGGGTCATTATTATTGACGAAGTAAATGGCACTGATTTATTCCTCTTTTCAGAAATATGATCACGCATTGCTATTACATTCACTTTGGTTTATCCTTGAAAAGTATGTCGATCATGTACGAGTAGCATTGTAACCTTTAGGCTGCGGCCACGCTGCCGCTGAGCGCGCTCATACTTGAGAGCAGTGACATCAACTCTCCAAGCATGAGCGCTCGGCTGTCCTTCAATAATTTTAGAGCTGGGGGGGGGGGGTGGCATGGTGTTTAAGGGAGGGGGCGGGTGGATGGATGGCTAAAGCCGGCTGTGATTGGTTTGTGTCTGATGCACTTTCATTGGTTACAGAAGGGTCATGTGACCATTCTCCATGCTTGGGAATCAAATATCCATGTCTCTCCAAGCGCCGAGCTTTGGAGAGCGCGTGAGTGTGGCCGTACTTTTTGGGAATCACTGAAGTGATTGCGGCAAGCGCGCTCAGCGGCAGCGTGGACCGGCCTTAGACTGCTATTAGTGCGATTATGGCCCACATTTACTAAACCGCGTTAAACTGTTGGAGGAAATGCTTCTCTTGCTGTCAGTTTGTGATCACGTGCAGTTTGTTTTCATACATAAATTAGACCCTACACCATGTTGTGCATACAATTTGGCCCCGCTGTAGTTCCTCTAATTGTGCTGGCTTGAGGCAGTTGCAAGCAAGTCCTATGGAAACTTACCACATCATAACGTTCTGTTTAATAGATAGACCTGGCCCTAAAACATGTAGGGTACCTGCTTAATAGTTAGAGTTGGAGGGTATACATAAACCGATTGATGGATATTAAAGCAAATGCATGGTTCCCTCGTACAGATGCAGCCACCATTATCCGATCACTTGCCTGGGTAAAAACTAAGGCATCAAACAGTAAATGGCTCAACTTTTCTTTGAGATTCCTAATGTCCCATCGGATTAACCCAGCAGGGGTCCCGCAGTCCCATTCAGCAGGGACCCCCCGCTGTGTTAATCCAATGGGCCATTAGGAATCTCACAGAAATGTTGAGGCATTTACTGTGAGATTGCCCCAGGTTTTTACCCAGGCAAGTGATCGGATAATGGTGGCTGCATCTGTAGCTGTTAATCTCTCATTTGTGTCCATAAACCTTAACAAGAATGCTGATTTCAAATGAGACTTAAGGCAGTGATTTTCAGCCGGGGTTCCGCAAGCACCTCTACAGGAGGGGAGAGCTTGGCCATCTCTCCCAAGCTGTCCCAGGCGTGGCGGCACCCCAGCTTAGCAGCAGCCACGCAGTCACTGATCCTTCATCGCTCTGTCGGTGGCATAAGTTGCGTTCAATTTTTGGCCGACAGGAGGAGGGAGCTGTGAATCTGCGCAGATGGAGGGAGAAGAATGTGAGGGGAGAGGGTTGGGGTTCCTCAGAATTTCACAATCTAATACTAGGGTACCTTAACCCGAAAAGGGTGAAAACCACTGGACTAAGGGGTCAATTCTATATATACCGATGCAGCAATACGTGATATTTCAGCTGAAACTTCCCAATGGGGTTGTGGACAACATCCCGGGAACCGCTACGGTATATACAGAATTACCTCCTAAGTGGAAGTCCTAGAGACAGCCGATGCTAAAGCGAGACTTTATCGCTTTACGTTGTTTAGACGAGTTATAATTGCTTTACCTTCCGGTATACTTCCTGCATCATTTATTTATTTTTTAATATACTGTGTTAAGTTTGCATTCTCTCACCCTGATCACCTCTTTACATGAATACTACGGTCTACTGAAAGAGGATACTATTTGAAATAATAACAGTAAAAAATGATCACCCTACTGCATGTTTTTTTTTTATTATTGCATAACACCTGGTAATAATCAATATTTACCTCCCTTTTTTCTGTTCTAGAGTTTGGATATCTCTGTAGTACAGAAACAGAACTGTTCATGGCTCTTTGTAACTCATCAGCTCTGCCAGACC
This sequence comes from Ascaphus truei, assembly GCF_040206685.1. Taxonomy (NCBI): domain Eukaryota; kingdom Metazoa; phylum Chordata; class Amphibia; order Anura; family Ascaphidae; genus Ascaphus; species Ascaphus truei. The sequence goes on along the minus strand of NC_134492.1, from coordinate 10,382,599 downwards.
GATGATGTGGTGAGTACCTAAAATGCATATATTATTGTGTGCTTGGTTTTAAAGCTGCAGACCAAGCAATATCCTACATGTTGTTTTTTTCTTTTAAATAAATCAGTTCTTTATTATGAGAAAAGACTTGTAGCATTTTTGTTTTTAAAACAACTCTAAATGACCTTTTTAATGTATTATAATGTAACAAGTATATATTTTTTCTATAGCAACCATTTTCAAAGTCACATCCCCTTCCTCTTCTGAAACAGGCTCTGGCACACCCCTTTTTGAGCCCCATCCACTCTCTAGCAGTGCACCAATTGTATCTAGTGACTGCCTGGTCACATCATCTTCCCCACAGAACTTTGCATCTTTGGTCCTCTTCTGCTGCACTGACAGCCAGTTAGTGAACTCCCGAGCCCAATCTTCACCGATCGATCACAGGAGAACAGAACGATCGGCAACTTAGCTAATTACTTATAATTGTGTGGACTGTATTGATGCACATATTAAAGGGAAAATTTTAAATTAAAAAATAAATAAATACAAACAGCTTGGACTGCTGCTTTAAAAGATCAGTTCCTTCTACTTGTTTTTTTTAAATTATTTTTTTTTTACCAACCACTATTTTCAGTTTTAAGGACCCACAGATACTGGTGAAGTTACTGGGTTTAAATCTCCCTCGGGGGAAACAAAATGGCTGCCAAATCTCAGGCCAATAGGAAGCTGCAATGTCATCGGGTTTGGCTGCATATTGTATGGCAATTTGAATGTCCTTTGAAAACAGAAGTAATCTGCAGGACCCTGGTTCCAATCCCATAAACATGTATTTATTGTTTTTAAATGAAGGTTTGATAGGGGGACTGCTCCTCTCAAGCATTCACCTAGAAATGTCTATTCTACCGTTTTTGTACAGATGTTATCATTTCAAGTAGGAATACCATTCTCTCTTCTCCCCCCCACCTTTTTTTTCCTTCTGCTTTCTAAGGCCTGGGACATAGTAGGATCAGCCTTGCTGACCCGTGCTGAGGCGCGCTCACGCTCAGCACTGAGCCCCTGCAGCCGCAATGAGAGCGACTTTAGCAGGGGCTCACGCACGCTTCAGCACGCTTGCGGAAGCGTGTGTCTTACCTAAATTTTAGATTTGGCGCTCGCCGGAGCACAGGGCCGGTTACGTGAGCGATTCGCCCAATGAGGGCGAACCAGTTCCGTGACGTCACATGCCCGCCCCAGACACGCCCACGGACGGCGCGCGCTCTTAGGCCAGGGATAGCACCGCTTTCCCTGAGCCTCAGCGCGCCTCCACACGGGCAAAGTGTCTATGCCCGAGGCCTAAAGCAGGCCTGCATAACATAAAGTGAAACGGGCCAAACTGCTCCAAAGAAAGCAGATTTGGGCCGCACTTTAATTAAAATGACCCCCCCCCCACCCCTTCACGACTCTTACCTCTCCTCCCCCTCACAATTCTTACGCCCCCCCCCCCCTCACAACTCTTACCTCCCCCCCTCACAACTCTTACCGGCGGCGGCTGGTGCGGTGATCTCCGTCTTCTCCCCAGAAAATTCTACTGTTTCCCCTGCAGGTCCTGAAAAAATGGCTGCACGGCGTGGCAACGGGACGCCGTAACGTCACGACGCCACACAACATGGCGCCGCGTTACGTCACGTAGTGTCCCGTTGTCATGGCAACGCCGTGCGGCCATTTTTTTCTGGACCTGCAGGGGAAGAAGTAGAATTTGCAGGGGAGAAGACGGAGGTTGCCACACATGCCGCCGGACTCCGCGGGCCGCACAGTGAGTCGGGGCGGGCCGCATGTGTCCTGTGGGCCGCATGTTGTGCAGGCCTGATCTAAAGCATGCGTCAATGTATAATTCTGCATTCTTACCTAAACTGGCAATTTTTGGTGCTCCATTTATAAATCTGCAAAAAGCCTGATTTGTGCGCCTAACTAACTAGCCGCCTTTCCGTTTCAATCAATCCTTCCGTCATTGTAACTCAGCAGCTACAATGTATCCAGATATTACTAAGGTAACATTATCTATTGTTATAGTTTGCAGCTCAAGCTGCTGGGAACGTTGGCAACTAATTATCCCAAACTGGAAAGTGTTACAAAGATATATAGAAATCAAAGGATGCTCAGTATATTAAAACTCATTAAAAATGGCATTAAGAGTTGAATAAAAAAAAGTGACTTATCTAATACTTTAGAACTGACTTATTTAAAAAAAAAAACACTAGATTTCACGTTTTGCTGCTTTAATGTAACATTGTTATTGTTCTAGTGGAAAAGATGTCACCTTATGTCCGCATAGTAGTTACATAGTAGGTGAGGTTGAAAAATTACATGCGTCCATCAAGTTCAACTTATGCTAAATGTAGTCTTGTCTTCAGTTTGCAGCCCTACAGAAAGCTGTTGGTGACGCAGTACTGAAATTTGAACCCTTTGTCCTCCATGTCCAGTGTCGCATGCTGGAGGATGCACAGCTTCTAGTAAGAGGAATTGTTTCCAACCATTTTGTAAAAACCGATCCCCTGCAATGAAGTGTAATTTTTTTCATTAGTAATGTTTTCATAGACGAGTGCTTATTTTTCTACTGTGGTTTTAGCACAATTACTATTTCGTGTTCAAGTAGTTCATTTAAAGTACACCCTCCTACACAGTATATTACCATTATTTATGTATAATTTACATCCTTTGAATGTAATTATTAATGTTGATATTTAACATCAACCAACTGGGAAGTATACCATTGCTATATTATTGCTACAGTTGCATCTATCCATTGGAATCACAGAATGCCTGTTAAAGGTTGACTGAGCTTCTGATAAACCTTAGAGGTATAAGGGGTCATTCTATGATGTTCGAAGTGTTCTTTTAGAGGGGTTTCGGGAAGTTTTTGACCTGAAACGGCCACTTCAGGCATCAGAAAATGACCCCTTAGTTTTCAGTTCAATATACTTCACGTCAACTGGCATCTGAAGATTTTGTGTCCTATCTGTTTACAGCATAATGTGGCCATAGATTCGGGTTTTAGGAATTCTGGAATCACTGTTGGCAAGAAAGGAAAAATTGTTATGGTAACTATATTCATTTTTATTCTTTGTCATCTGTGCACACAGTGTGGTTACTTATGACTAAAGTATTTTAATTTTGTGTCCCAGTTATTAGTATCACATATTCAGTTAGTTAATTAGCCTGCCTTGGGGCGTTTTTTGTTTTTAATACCTACTTTAAAATGTAGCTAGATGGACTGATGATAATGTTATTTAATTTTTATTCCACAACAACATGTAAATGATTTATTTGATTTTTCAAGCCTTTCTTCCATACCTTTACAGAATATATAGTGCGTGCTAAATTGACTCCAGACTCACAATTTTGAAATATATTCTCTGAGACACTTGTAGAGTTCATGTATTTTGTTTTTGAAGGCGGTAAGGAGCACCCATTGCCTGGAAGTACCTTTAAGCCACAAAGGGAAATGCTTGGTAAACAAGGAATATGTTGACTATCTGGTACAAACAGCAAATCAGAAGATGGAAGAGAATAAGAGAAGAATTGTGAGGTTGGTGAGCTTTGGTATTATTGCACTCATTTACTGGTTCGTGTCCTACTCTGTTTTGGTCCTGTTTTTAAACACAGTCAGCTATAATATGGGTGTTAATTTGCTTTAGTTTCGTGCCGTGTGTCGAGCTGAACATTTTGCTGTAATGTTCCTGCCGGTTTCTTCCTTGGTGGCTGAGTGGCCGTTTTAATGTTTTACGTCCGAGGTTCGATACGGCTCAGTTGCGTCCTCTTATCTCCTCGGTTGGCTGCATGCTTAGATAGTGATACAAACTTTATATCTTCTCCTGTAAATTGTACAATAAGGAACTTAATATACTGATGCCCATTCAGATAATTTCTCTTGATGTAGACCAGGGGTGGCCAACTCCGAGTGTCAAGGGCCACCAACAGGTCAGGTTTTAAGGATATCCCTGCTTCTGCACAGATAGCTCAATTGTTGATTGAGCCAGCTGTGCTAAAGCAGGGATCTCTTTAACAACCTGACCTGTTGGTGGCCCTTCAGGACTGAGGTTGGCCACCCCTGATGTAGTCTCGACATCTTAGTGTCACCAAATACTGTCAGCTTCAGATGTAAAGGGCAGAGATAAAGGCAGCTTCACGTGAGAAGATAAACATGTATTTCTCTGCAGGTTTTACATTTGTCTTCAGAGAGCTTTACAAAAACGAGACAATGTAAGTGACGCAGCCTGTAAGGAAGAGACCACACCAAGCTCTGTGTATACTCGCAGAAGGAAAAGAAAAGAAGGAACCATGAAATCTAAACGTGTCCCATGTGAAGAGGTTGATGATCCAGAGGCTGATCTTACTTTTTTCAATGATGGTACATTGATGTAAATTAAAGTTAATGTCTCTTAAGTTACAGAGCAAATGCTGGGTTTTTTTGCCTCTAGAGCTCAACTCACTCAGAGAAAGCAATATATTCATTTTGAAATGTAAAAAAAAAATGATACAGTACATATAGCCACTGCCTTGTATGTGTGTTTGAACAGTGATTTCATTTTAATCCTGCAATCGCACCAATCCATATACTGAGGGGATATCAACAAGACTTGTATGAAGAGGCTAAGTTGTAGTGCAAATGGCGTGCGTGCGTGTGCGTGCGTGTGTGTGTGCGTGTGTGCGTGTGTGTGCGCGTGTGTGTGCGTGTGTGTGTATTTGTGTGTTTTATATACCGTATTTCCTCGATTCTAAGACGCACTTTTCTCACATTTTAACGTTTCTGAAATCGCAATGCGTCTTACAATCGATGTCAAAAGAAACTTGCCCACCGCTAGGAAGAGGAGTAAGTTGTGATGTAGTTGGCCATTTGAACTGAAGTGTATGTAAAAATGTTATATTGTTATGCCCCAGATAAGTTTTCTTCGTCCAATAAGAGGTGGACATATCGCTTCTCCTACTCCCCCATTTGGAACAGCAGCTTTGTACGTGCTGGTAAACAGTGAAAAACGTGTATTTGTAACTGAATGGTTCCTGGATCAATATGGCCGCTAATGCGAGTCAACTGAGGGTCACGTGATCTCCTACGTTGTGTAATGACGTTCCTAGAACGCGATGCTGCCAACCCCAGCTCGCCGCCGTAGTGCTGAGCAGGAGCTTGCTGTTGCCCTATGATAGGCTGAGGGTGCCTTCTTTTAAGTTGTCATTGTCATTTTTTTCTGTACATTTAATGTAGTGTTTCATTTTTCCCAAAAAGCTGTTATTAAATCAATTGGAATCGATGGCGTCTTAGAATCGAGGAAATCTGGTGTGTGTGTGTATATATACGTGTATATATCTATATTTCCACTCTCGCTGGGAAGCAGGGGGGTCTCCAAGGCTGATCCCTGCTCCCGAGATACTTACATCCTGAAGCTGACGCCAGTGTCTCACAGCTGTTGAAAGGTCCCTGATCATTTGGGCCAATAGGAAACCGCAAAAGGGACGATGTTGCGGCTTTTTATTGGCTTGGGGACCTTTTTAAATAATGTCTCGCAAAGCAGGGGATCCCCGGAGCTTAAATAAACGTGGTTCAGCGCTGGAGATCCCCTTCTTCAAACGTAGTCACACACAAAAAAGAGGTATAGCCACTTCTAAAAATAAAGACCACCAGTGCTATAGTCTTGTTTCAGTGCTAGAGGCTTGTTTCAGTGCTAGAGGCTTGTTTCAGTGCTAGAGGCTTGTTTCAGTGCTAGAGGCTTGTTTCAGTGCTAGAGGCTTGTTTCAGTGCTAGAGGCTTGTTTCAGTGCTAGAGGCTTGTTTCAGTGCTAGAGGCTTGTTTCAGTGCTAGAGACTTGTTTCTGTTTCAGTGCTAGAGGCTTGTTTCAGTGCTAGAGGCTTGTTTCAGTGCTAGAGGCTTGTTTCAGTGCTAGAGGCTTGTTTCAGTGCTAGAGGCTTGTTTCAGTGCTAGAGACTTGTTTCTGTTTCAGTGCTAGAGACTTGTTTCAGTGCTAGAGGCTTGTTTCAGTGCTAGAGGCTTGTTTCAGTGCTAGAGGCTTGTTTCAGTGCTAGAGACTTGTTTCTGTTTCAGTGCTAGAGGCTTGTTTCAGTACTAGAGGCTTGTTTCAGTGCTAGAGACTTGTTTCTGTTTCAGTGCTAGAAACTTGTTTCTGTTTCAGTGCTAGAGACTTGTTTCAGTGCTAGAGACTTGTTTCAGTGCTAGAGGCTTGTTTCAGTGCTAGAGGCTTGTTTCAGTGCTAGAGACTTGTTCTGTTTCAGTGCTAGAGGCTTGTTTCCGTGCTAGAGACTTGTTTCAGTGCTAGAGACTTGTTTCAGTGCTAGAGGCTTGTTTCAGTGCTAGAGACTTGTTTCAGTGCTAGAGACTTGTTTCAGTGCTAGAGACTTGTTTCAGTGCTAGAGACTTGTTTCAGTGCTAGAGGCTTGTTTCAGTGCTAGAGACTTGTTTCAGTGCTAGAGGCTTGTTTCTGTTTCAGTGCTAGAGACTTGTTTCAGTGCTAGAGACTTGTTTCGGCGCTAGAGGCTTGTTTCGGCGCTAGAGGCTTGTTTCGGCGCTAGAGGCTTGTTTCGGCGCTAGAGGCTTGTTTCGGCGCTAGAGACTTGTTTCGGCGCTAGAGACTTGTTTCAGCGCTAGAGTCTTGTTTCAGCGCTAGAGTCTTGTTTCAGCGCTAGAGACTTGTTTCAGCGCTAGAGGCTTGTTTCAGCGCTAGAGGCTTGTTTCAGCGCTAGAGGCTTGTTTCAGCGCTAGAGACTTGTTTCAGCGCTAGAGGCTTGTTTCAGCGCTAGAGGCTTGTTTCAGCGCTAGAGGCTTGTGTCAGCGCTAGAGGCTTGTTTCAGCGCTAGTGGCTTGTTTCAGCGCTAGAGGCTTGTTTCAGCGCTAGAGGCTTGTTTCAGCGCTAGAGGCTTGTTTCAGTGCTATAGTCTTGTTTCAGTGCTAGAGACTTGTTTCAGTGCTAGAGAACACAATCCGTTTGTGTGTGAAGCCGATTCTTGCAAATTTGAAAAACCAGTAACTACAATTCCCCAGACATAATAACTAAGTTAATAAAAAAATATGAAACCTAAAACTACTGCAGAATGTTACAATGCAAATGTTTGTGAGTAAGCTGTTGATTTGTGAAATGTCGTTCAAATTTACAATGGGCATTTCAGTGAGAAGAGCAGCTCAATGTGCTTCAGAAAAACTGCTGGGGGGAGGGCCGATTATAATCAAGGAAAGAAGGGTATAATTCTGGGACGAAACATTGCACAAGATGTATCAATAAAAAATGTCATGTTTCCAATTTATTTATTTATTTCACCCCCCCCCCCCCCCACCCTGGATACATCTGGTGTGGTTTTTGCCTGATAATTGCACCACTTTTGTCTTGATACAAAGACCCCAGGATATCAGTGGGACTGTTAATGAAAGTCAGGACTATTTAAAAAAAAAAAAAAAAAAAAAAAATGTGAGTTCACCATTTAGTCATAAAAAGTCGGTATACATATTGCTCTGAGACAAAGCTGCATCTGTCATCAACATTACCACATGAAATGTGTGACTTACCAATGTATACATAATAAAGGGAATTTGGAAAGTTTAAATCAACCAAAAGTCATTATAATTAGTAGGTAGGTACTGCCTTGATTTTCAGTTCGGCTTCTCTCTTTGGACCGCATCTTGCTGTGGTTTAAAAATCGAATTTTGTTTATTTATTGCAAAATAATATGTTCCCTAATTGAAGGTGTTTTAGTAATTTTGTTTTGAGCCCTTAAGGTGGCAATCCAATATATATTGTTTCCTTTTTTGTTTTACGCTGGATTGCAGTAGGGGGTCTTCAGAATTGAACCCCATTAATTTTAGGTCTTGGGACCTCCTGCTTCTGGGGATACCTCGAGTAGGGGGTGCCAGTAGCTACTCCACTTGGCTAGCAGGGTTCATGTAATGGCAGAGTTTCAAAGCTCCAGCGCCCTGCGGGCCAATAGGACGCTGTGATGTCATCAGGTGTGGCTTCCTATTGTGACGCGGGAGCTTTAAACTTTAAACCCCAGCTACAGAGGTCTGCATCTCCGGAAGCAAGGGGTCCCTGGAGCTTAAATTAATGGGGTTCATCTCCAAGACTATTGTTTGAGCCACCTGTGCTGAAGCAGGGAGATCCTGATAACCTGACCTGTTGGTGGCCCTTGAGGACTGGAGTAGGCCACCCCTGGAATAGAGTGTTGGATGGCTGCCTCAGGAAGCTGGCACGGGTGGGGGTCCCTGAGGAGAGGTTTGGGAACCACTAATGGGCCTAGTGGTTAACGATGTGGAGCCACAAATTGAAGTTTTTGAATATACCACTAGGTGGGGCAATACTACATGGCAAGTCCTTTTACCGATTAGCTTTGCCGCTTTTTGTGCATTTGCTGACCGTTATAAATGTTTAATGGCAGTCTTGTTTATATTATGCCATTTACTGATGAAATTAAAGATTTGGAATGCATATTTAAGCCTGGTGTAGGGTTACAGGAGAAAGTGTTTAACTTAAATAAAACAAGCATGTTTTCGGGGATCAAAATGGTAGTTGTGGAATTCGAACACCATATGTATATATGGAGCTAATAATATCTGCCCCGTGTTTTCTTAGAGAAATAATGTGCGTGCATATATATATATGTATGTGTTGAAACATATTTTTAACTGTGCAGAAGAATAATGTATGGTATCTAATAACTGAACATGTGATTAACATGTCCAATTAGTGTTTGGCATAATTTGTTGTCAGAACGCAGCGGAATATGGGTTCTTTGAAAGTTGATTTTATAATACGTTGCACATGTGTTTAGGTTGTTCAGTGAGCTGACTTCTCAAATAATCAGTTTTAAACATTTTCTACTGGTTGATATCTGGAACCACTAAAACAGGGATATGTATTTTTCCCCCCTCTTGTTTAACTGCAGTTTTCTACAACAAGGACTATAAAGCTAACATTTATTTAGTGTTTGGAGATCAGTGTAGTGGCCTGTTCAAGATGTTTATTTTGCTTCATTTATTTCCGTTTCCTTAAGGACTCTCTTGTTAAGACGTACATTTTCGCACAGTCTCGTTTCGGAGTGAAACTTGCTGCCAGCTCTTGAAAGCTTAGATAGGGACCATTAAGAATAAAAATATATAAAAAGCCAACTAGGCAAGAAATGCGTTGGCGCAAGATGGTAGTCAAATGTATCCAAACTTGTTTTTGTTCATTTTCATGAGACATCTGCTCCCAGAGTTGCCTGGAAAGTGATACATTTGTCAAGTTTCTTTGTGCTGAAGATAGCACCGGTTTTAACGTTTACATTTAGAAGCTTTGTAAAATGTTTTTATTTCACCCTGCTATATGATGTGAGATTCTAAGAGATTATTCTTGCTTTGTTTTTCTCTTGTTTTAAAGCCTATTTTCTTTGATCTACATTCAGACCATGTTTTAGCGCTGGGGTGGGCAACTCCAGTTCTCAAGGGCCACCAACAGGTCAGGTTTTCAGGATATGCCTGCTTCAGCACATGTGGCTCAGTCGGTGAGTAAGCCACTTGGTTGAGCCACCTTTGCCGAAGCAGGCATATCCTGAAAACCTGACCTGTTCGTGGCCCTTGAGCATTGGAGTTGCCCACCCCTGTTTTAGCGTCAGTGTCGCACTACTTTGTACCCGTTTTTGCCCACATGTGAACTCAAGATTGGGGACGTAGTGCACACATTATAAAGAGATGATTTGTCCTCGCTCCTCGTCAGCAGCTTTTGTCAAATCTAAAAAATAAAAATAAATGATGTAATAAAGGTAATTTCTATTCATCCAAACCCACTTGTATTTCCTTAAATAAATTGTTCAGTACAATGCAAGATACTTATTAACCCTTAGCTCTCATAAACATAACAGGCTTCTTATGTACATCCTTTAAAACTTTTTAAGACAATCGTACAAATAAAAAAAATATGTATTGTAATATGAGGAGGTTTTTTCTCGTTTTGTAACCCATTGAGTGCTGAAGTGCCGGTAACATCCGATTCAATACAGCATATAAACCCTTCTGTCCCATAAAGGGTTAGCAATCAAAAGAATCTTCCTACTATGTGTTGTGTCAGAAGCCTAACTAAAAAGAATGTTGAATAATGAACCAAAGACAAAGTGAGATTAAGTTATCTCTGAGTTGATATCCAACTGTGCTGAACAATTTTAAGCAAGCCCTACGCCACTTTAAGATGGAAAGCATTTCATATTAAAAGAGGTATACATACAATAGGCACATATCACTGTGATTTCTGTATCGTGCCCGACTCCTTATTCCCAATCGTACAGAATGCTAAGGGATCACCACTGGTGTAAAGCTCTGAAAATATAAATGATATATTTTTATATCCTGACTTTTTATGGCTATTCTGAAATATCTGCACATAATAATAATAACTTTTTCTACTGAAGCTACATATTGTTTATTAATGAAGGTTTACGGCACTGATAGCAGACTGCTTGCTGCTCCGGCTGATAGAAACAGAGCACGGTGTTGCGTGGGAGTTTTGCGTACGAGTTTTGCGCAGGATCTGTTATCCGCTGGAACCTCCGGTAGGTGAAAATATGTTTTTGTTTAATTACAGATCTAAAATCTAAAATACAATGTCACCTTAATTCCTGTTTTAAAGAAATTGGAAAATGCCTAAAAAGGTAGTTTTGCCCATAAATGTGTGGTGCAGAGTCATTTGGTTTACATAGGTAAGGCTGTCTAAACCATACATGTTTATATGATCAAGTAGAGAACTTTTGATGCACCGACAGTTTGTATATTGCTGATCAAAATATCGCAGGCCTGGCCAACTCCAGTCCTCAAGGGCTACCAGCAGGTCAGGTTTTCAGGACATCCTTGCTTCAGCACAGGTGCTGCAGACAAAGATTGAGCCACCCGTGCTGAAGCAGGGATATCCTGAAAACCCGACCTATTGGTGGTCCCTGGGATATAGGAAGTGAAAGCTTATACCAAATTCCATAGAATGCAAAGAGCAAGGTTGCCATTTAGCAAATGAGCAGCAGTTTCTTTACTTCAAATGCAGAGAGGTACGGTAATAATTCTATTAAAGCAAAAGGTTCATACTATGGCATGTATTTTGTGGCAGTTACAAAACAAAATCCATTACCATTTATCATGGACACGATAAATAATAATAACAATTCTTGTATAGCGCTAACAGTGTATGCAGAGCTGTACATAGAATTTTGCAGGCACAAGTCCCTGCCCCGCAGAGCTTACAATCTAATCTTTCTGCCCGAGCCACGGGGAGATAAAGTGATTAGACCAAGGTCACAAGGAGCCGACACTGGGATTCCACTACTCCTTACCCCCGTATACTACCAGCAGGGCCGCAGCGTGTGGCAGCGTTATGGAGTGCAGGTCCCTGCGGCTGACGAGGGATTAAAGAGCTTTATTAATATATGACTATTAGCACTACAGGAAGGAGGACTTAATGGGGCTACTTTGTAACCTGCTTTTTACCCTCTCCAGTAATATCATTTTTCAATTAATTAGAGGGGATATCGGCAGATTAATACAGAAGGACAGAATATTTGACGCCACCTTTTTTGCAAGTTTATTTTTCAGCGCTAATAAGCAAACAAAGGTATTGGTATCGTGCTTCAATACCGGAAGCAACAATCCTTTTAAATGAAAATGCAACACTTTTTGGATGAAGACTTTTTAAATATTGTATAAGGTCAAGGAGGGGGAATCGTTAGATTTCTGTTTTCTAAAAAAAAAATACACGTGCATTTCACATTAAATGAAAACATGGCAGGGATTATAACCACAGAGTCCTATCATACTTTGAGAGCGGTGTTTGTATAAGCAAAGCAGAATCACTGTTGGGACGCACATTATTTTGTTCTGCTCACTGGTAAAGTTAATTTGCGCTTGTTTTGTTAAAACGAATATTTATTGTTTTGGCTGAAACGATAACCAGCTAGTTAATCAGCATGCATGACGTACAAATAAAGCCACACTAAATGGACACCCTCTTAATATTTATATAGAACAAGGGTGGCCAACTCCAGTTCTCAAGGGCTACCAACGGGTCAGGTTTTCAGGATATCCCTGCTTCAGCAAAGGTGGCTCAGTCTTCATTTGCACCACCTGTGCTGAAGCAGGGATATCCTGAAAAACTGGCCTGTTTGTAGCCCTTGAGGACTGGAGTTGGCTACCCCTGATATAGAGGCTATTTCCAACAAATATTATCAAATGCCTTTGCTGCCCACAGGACAATGTAATTCATTGAGGCCAGGTGTTTTATAATCCCATATCTTTAGCATATTACTAGCATGTTGAATTATTTGGATATTATTGAAGGCATCTATGTAAATACACGGTATAAATCCATCCATTCCTACTTAACGAGATGCGCTGATGCATTGTACAGATCTCTTGTGACAGTGACATACTGCATGAAATACAGCACTATATTTGAAGCTGTTCTGATTAGCGACACTGTTGTGTTTTAGTTTGTCTTATGTAATACACTCTGGATGTTTGCTGTGGTTATTTCATATGTTTTTGGCCTGTTTTATTGTCTAACCCAATTTTCAGTATAGATTATAAAACACAGCTTGACGTAGAATTTCATCCTAAGGGACATAATCTACATTACAGTGAAAAAAAGTTTAATTTAGGTCATGCATTATTCTTTATCAATAGAGATCAACTGCTGCAGCTTCAGGGGGCTAACCACGCATTGCAATGTGTTGTGCACTGAAGGTGGCCATTAAACTAATCATAAATTTACTCAAGAATCAAGTTTACTGGCAAATTTTGACATACGTTACTGTTTTCATCAGGACTGAGTTAGCTTTAACTTGCTACAAAGTTTCATAATTCGGGTTCATTTGTTCCTTAAAATTGCAATGTCGTTTACAATTTCATAATGATAATTAAAAAAATACAGTTAATGTCTAATCATGGCAGTTTGTGTTTCCCTTTGTTTTTGCTGTAAGGTTGTATGAAAGTTTTCCTGCCATACTTAACTGTGAGTTCGGATACACTGTATATTCATCAGCACATTATTTTGTGTGATGGTGACTTGGGGAGAACAGCTCTGCTGTATCGGTAAATCTCCGGATTTGTACACAGCACAAGAAGCATCTTTGCTAAATTGTATTCAGTGATTTATTTGTGATTAATTGATAAGCACAAACGAGTGTGATTTGTGTCAGAAACCCTTCAATTCGGCATTTCCAAGTTTTGGTACACAAATTGTCATAATTGAAGGTGTGTGTGTGTGTGTGTGTGTGTGTGTGTGTGTGTGTGTGTGTGTGTGTGTGTGTGTGTGTGTGTGTGTGTGTGTGTGTGTGTGTACTAGAATTGTGTCTATCGTAAAAGTGTTAATTTACTTCTTGGGAATATAAAACCTTATATAACTGTCACAAATGAATTTGTCCGATACCACAAATGTTTATTATTATTAATCCCACTTTTAATGACAAAGTACTTCGGACACATTTTACATATTTAGAGTCACTCTTACTAAAAAGAACTAAGACATTCTCGTGGGGTTTGTTTTCAATTATGGCCCTTAATTAGGAATAAGATTAAACCAGTAGAAATAAGCTATTTTAGATATTGTCATTCTGCGACCATCACATAGGGAATCCTGATGGTAATCATTGGCAGAAAAGATGCATTTTCCTCCCAAATATCAGATTGTGGTAGACTTCTTGTAGATGACTTTCTCATTATGATTTCACTGGTTATATGTTGCAAACTCCTTGCTTTACTTCCAGGTGTGTTATAACGCTGAGGGATATGTGTTATAACGCTGAGGGATGTGTGTATCACAGTCTCCCTGCTGCAACATTACAGCAAAAAGAACAATCCCTTTGGCAGCAGTTTGATTTGTTGCATTGATAAATCTGATGTTGTTTTGTAGCCAAGAAATTGATTCTTTGCATCTCAAAATATTCCGATTTTATGCCTTTAAAATTCAGTGACACTTTCTGAATATTGATTGTTTTTGTTTTGTTCCTTATTAGAGACCTTTGTCTCAGCCTCTTTTACATAAGAATGACCTAAACTCTGCCAGGTTAAATATTACAGGATGTCTATTCTGTACTGTACATTGTTTTTTTTCCTCTACAGTCCATAGAAATATTGTTTTTATACTCAAATCAGTGACCGAGAGAGACAAACCGAAGACAAGTAAAAATGTTGAGTTCGTACATTACAGTGCAGTCTGCAGATATATTAAAAGAAACAACAACTCTTCAAAAGACTAATAATTCCTATTTTTCCGTGCACAGTGCTGTGGGTTATGCACTGTTGTATATACAAATACTTTTTATTCTCTGTGGAACATCCAAGCTCATTTTCAATGCCTAAGGCCCAGGACAATGGTGCCTTGCCCAAGGTCAGGGGCCTGACTAATGATTTTCATATTTTTCGCTTCCTTTGCTTATATCCTTGAAAGACATAAAACATAAATGGGTCAAAGTGTACATTTCTGCAGCCCAGTTTGGGTGAAGAAAATGAGTATATTATATGGCGATGCTCTTAAGTAAAAATTCAAAATAACAGCATTAGTATGCAAAGAAAAGTTTGCTATATCATTTCATTTAGCACATGATTGCAAAGACAGCGCGTGTCCTAGTTGGGTCTAGTTTTCAAGAAAAATGCTACCTTATTTATTCGTATAAATATAGGTTCAAGGATACAGAATAGATAAAAATGTAGGCTTTTCATTTCCTGGTAATATTTATTTTGGAAATCAATACAGTATTTCCATTTTATTTATTTATTAACTTAAATGTCTATTTTTTTATTCTGTATTATTGTATATTTCTCAGGATAATCTATTTGTGTTGAAGACTACATCTTTAGTAGCACAGCACAATAATAAATTATGACTTTATTTTCTGTTGTAATCTTCCCAATAAATAAATGTAACAAATGAGGTCCAAATCAGCATAAAAAAAGGATTAGAAAATCTGAAAGCAGGTATATTTGGAGAGTGCAAGCTGTGGATTAAGGGGGTGAGGGGAAACTTCATTTAAAAAAAAAAACCTAAATATATCAAGCAACAATAAAATAAACACGCTGCAAATCAACAAATCGAATACTCTCCAAAATGCGAATATTTCTGTTGCAGAGTAATCGTATTAAAAAGTCGAAACATGATATAGACTGTACAGTTATCTTCATTTCCAGAACTAAAAGCAGGGCTGTGTTTTTTTGGGTGGGGGTAAACTGAGTTTTCGCACTTTTTTTTTAATAGAGCTAAACAAGAAAGTACATAGTGATTATGATGTGAGAGCTGAGAATACTGGAATACTAGCTAGGAGCGGCTGGTTTATTTATTTTTACACTTTTTATTTGAAGCGACATTAGTAATTATAGTTTAGATATAAATATTTTTTTTAGGGATCTTGTATCTTTTGCTTAACAAAACATGTGTTTAGGGATTTCCTTATCCTTGCCAGCAGGTGAGTGACAATTCTAGGGCGTCCCTTACCTGATGCAGGGGTTCGAGGTGGCCTGAAACATCATTTCTGCACCTCTGTATCATTTCTGCACCTCTGTATCATTTCTGCACCTCTGTATCATTTCTGCACCTCTGTATCATTTCTGCACCTCTGTATCATTTCTGCACCTCTGTATCATTTCTGCACCTCTGTATCATTTCTGCACCTCTGTATCATTTCTGCACCTCTGTTTTTGTAGGAATAAAATACCAGACCCCTAAGCAAAGCACATGTATCGTATGCTCCCACTACACTGCTCAGGTGTTGCAATTTTCCTTGGGGGGGGGGGGGGGGGTATTTATCTAATTTCCTTAAATAATTTCTCGTTCATACACAGAGTTCCAATGTATAAATATTTTCTTAATATAGGCTATTTAAAGATGTCAATTGTAGTTTAGGGATAGAGTGAATATGGCACAGTGACATTGTGAATTAGTATTTATTTTTCTCTGTATCAGAAATGTAGAATATTAGGATCAGATGTTCCTAAAAAGTCTTGTGACCTAACGTGCAGTATTAAAAAGTTAAATATAAAATACATTGTATATAATTTATTTAAAATTTTAAATTTTTAAAGACAAATAATGACTATTGCTTGTTGCCTAAATTACTATCTCAAGGGCCGCTCTCTTTCTTTACTCTTTGTGCAACTTTTTCTCTCTAAGTGGGAAGGTCAGCCGTGGATTAGACCGTACAGATTTTTAGTCCTCATTTGTCCCTTTTCAGCATGCACGGAGATTTTCCTGAATATGCCCTTACAGAAGTCAAGGCAGCCGGGATATAGAGCAAAAGCAAGAAACATCTTACAAACAGAAACGGCTTCTCTCTGCCCCATAAAATAATAACCATTTGCTAAATTGTTGGGAAGTTGTTATAATTCCTTTTCCAAATTATTACTCGCCCTATAGATTAGAAATGAGGCCAGGGTTAGCAATCAGCCTTAAATGGTAGGATTTTTAAAGTAAGAAGCACTTGTCTGATTGTGAAGTGGAGGCCATTATGGGCTTGATTGAGTCTTTTTTTAGCGAGCTTGATTTGCAGTTGAGAGAACATATTCACTACTGTACTACGAGCAATCAGAGAATTTACCACTTTTTATTTTACTTAACGATTTAAGGTCCACTACTTGTTCACAGCTGCCACCTTTTAAATTCCATCATTAAATACATTTTAAAAAGTGTTCTTTGTTTTCCTATTTTTCCGTATAGAAAAACATGTGTTGTAACATGGAATTCTAAACGTGCTTAACGTAACGTTGCAGGTAATATGTAGAAATGTAGGGGAATAATTACACTTGCAAAGCTCTGTAACCTTTGCAGAAGTGCGTCTGTGTTCAATTCTTTGTTTGCTATTTTTTGTTCATAAATATTTTACATTTGTTCTTAAATTCACATGGGCCATTTTAATACTTTTGGGGAAATTGCTTATTGCTGGCTGTTAATTATTTTGATTAGTGCAAACCCAACTATTTAAAATAAGATAACATAAAATAGTGGGAAGGAGTAACATTGGTTACAAATGAATTGTTTCAGTGGTTTAGTATATTTGTACATTTTTATTTGTATAACACCAACTACTGTATGTAGCTATTCAAAACATTAAGCATTAATATATATTAATGGGAGAAATGCCATTTTAAATATCTACTCTCGCACTTTTTTTATTTTTATTATTCCGATGTCTCCAAGAGATATGAGTAGCTGAAATATTAAGGCCCTTATTCTATATAGTTTGATGCGGCCGGCCCCATGAAAATTATTTGGTCGAAAATCCCTATCGAACGGCCACATGGGACTAGATAGAATTTACCCGCCAAGTGTCCGGGGGGTCAAACTGAATATTTCCCAGAGTCCAGTGCAGTCTGTTACCATGGTAATCGCAGACACCAGTGATAACAAAAACAATTATTTTCAACACTGATAAGAAAAGAAATAGGACATGCTCAGTGTGCAAGGTACTGAAGTTATACAAGTTAAACTCATCATATTGGCTTCTGGAGGTATTGCTGGGGTCTGTTTACTGTAGTCTGCCTGCTGCATAACCAGGTCAAAATAATGACACCAGGTTTGTCAGGAAAAAGTGCGATTGCTTTTAATTGGATCCCTTTGATATATATGGGCTGTATTTTTTTCCACTGGTTTTGTCCCAGTTTTGCAGCTGTGAGGCCATAGTAATCAGACTCCCTAGGTCTATTTATTTATAAAATGTTTTACCAGGAAGTAACACATTGAAAGTTACCTCTCATTTTCAAGTATGTCCCGTGCACAGAGTTATGATAACAATACATGGTTACATTAAATGAACAGCGGCTATACATTATATTTAAAGACATTTCATGAACAGTTAGAGATAATATATTTTATAGGCGTATGTAACAGTTACAGACATGATTAAAATTTGAGACAGTTGAAGTCTTGAAAGAACTTAGGCTAAGGCCCCGCTCCCAGAGTCAGCGCACCCGCACTGCAGACAGGCGGTGCGCTGAGATACACAGACCGCGATATGCGGTCTGTAGGGAGCGGGAGGTGGGCGGGAGTGGGAGGTTTGACAGGGAGGGGGGGCGTGGCTTGAGCAAAGGGACCCGCTACTCCCCCCCCCCCCTACCTCCACGGGCTGCAGGAGGGACCCGCTACTCTCCCCCCCCCCTCCCTCCACGGGCTGCAGGAGGGACCCGCTACTCTCCCCCCCCCCCCTCCCTCCACGGGCTGCAGGAGGGACCCGCTACTCTCCCCCCCCCCCCTCCCTCCCTCCACGGACTCGGGCTGGAGCTGGAGCTGCTGAAGGTAAAGTTTAAACACACACACACGCAGGCACTCATACATACACACACACACGCAGGCAGGCAGGCACTCATACATACACACACACACAGGCAGGCAGGCACTCACGCACTCATACACACACACAGACAGAGGCAGGCACTCACGCACTCATACACACACACACACAGACAGGCACACACGCACTCAGACACACACACAGACATGCACTCACCTGCTTTCACTCCACACTCCTCCCCGCTCCCCGAAGCCTCTCCTCCTCCCGAAGCCTCCCCTCCCCATTGGCTCACAGCCACACCACGTGACGCGTCAACGCTAGGAAACACCATTCTCTTGTGTCTCCTAGCGGCTGACGCGCCACAGCGTGTAGTCAGCTGTGCCGCCAGAGGGGACCGGGACCGGCTCGCGAGGATTCCCCTGCTGGTGGGGAACTCGCGACATAGCCGCCCGCGCCAACGAGCGCAGCGGGACCGAGGCCTTAGACTGGAGGCAGTTTTGAGAGTCAGGTAGATTGTTCCAGTTTTGGGGTGCACGGTAAGAGAAGTAGGAGAGGCCGGATACTTTGTTGAACCCTGGGACCATGAACAGTCTTTTGAAGTCAGATCTCAGATAAGTGCTGCATGTGGTAGGGGTGAGGAGATTGTTCAGATACATGGGTAGCTTGCCCAGAAAGTACTTGAAGGCAAGACAGGAAAGATGTACTTTGCGCCGGGACTCGAAGGATAGCCAATCTAGTTCTTTGAGCCTTTTGCAGAGTTGTGTGTTGTAGTTAAATTGGAGGACAAAGTAGCATATTGAGTTGTAGAGGGTGGCTAGCTTGCTAAGGTGAGTTTTGGATGCTGTAACATACAATATACTATATCCCCACAGTCTATAATTGTCATTAGCATCTGCTGTGCGATGCGCTTTCTGACCAACGGGCATAGGGAGGATTTGTTCCTATACATGGTATCTGTCCAAGCACAACAGTAGAATCAGATCTTTTTCCTTTGAACACTGCAGAATGTATAGATTATTTCACTTATCAGGGTTTTTGTTGTAAACTATTGTGAGATACAAGTGTGCTCTGCATGTTTTGTTTTGCAGTATATCTTAGGTGTTTATCGCTGCTAGCTGTTCATTTGCAACATCCTTAGCCAATTTCTGTTTGTCTGCCTTTTGACATTAGATATTTAAAGCAGCAGAACGTGTTTAAAATTTTTTTATATATATATATAATCAAAAAATAAATAGATGATACCGTTCTGTACCCACAGAACGGTATCATCTATTTATTTATTTTTTGATTATTGAAGCTCAGCTAACACGGTACTGATACCTCTACATGTATGTATATATATATATATATATATATATATATATATATATATAAATTGAAGCAGGGGTCTCCCGAGCTGAACCACGTGAATTTCAGGGGACCCCCGGTTACCAGAGATAATTACGTGCGTGGGGGCTGCAGGTAGAGGTTTAAAGATCCCGGTCACGTGGGCCAACAGGAAGTTGCAAGGGCTGACGTCACGGCTTCCTATTGGCTTTAAATCCGCCATTTCTATAGTCCCATGTAGCCCAGCCAGAGTTGCTACCGGCACCCCCTACGGAGGTAAGTATCTCGGGGAGCAGGGGGTCCCTGGAGCTGAAATGAACGCGGATCAGCTCCAGAGACCCCCCGCTTCTATCCTATAACTCAAAAACAAAAAAGGGGAACAGGATTGCTGTTTTAATTGAGCCTAGGAGGCGCCTGTTAAAGAGGCCCGCAAGGTTACATTTCTGGCTTTTATAATGGTTTACACTACTCATACTGAATAATAATATTGAAATGAGACATCTGACAAAGGAACCCAGAGCTTGTGCATCATGGGCACATGCAGATTAGGAAGTACTGGGTACCACTTTAGGGTGATTGCTGAAGACGGGGATGTGCATCTCTAGTCTTCAAGGGCCACCAACAGTTCAGATTTTCAGGATATCCCTGCTTCAGCACAGGTGGCTCAGTCTTCGACTGATTGAGCCACCTGTGCTGAAGCAGGGATAGACTGAAAACCTGACCTGTTGGTGGCCCTTGAGGGCTGGAGTTGCTCACTCCTGCTGTAAAATCATGAGACCTGCTCTGCAGGATACACAGATCGGAGTTTCCAAGGACAGAGCGGTGCTACCTACTCCCAGGGACCCTGCAGCAGGCCAGGGGTTTTGGAAGCTATGACACATGCAAATGGATGCATTTCAAATGTTGATTAATTGCATTCAAATGTAAATTGTGTGTTGACTGATTCATTAGCTCTCCCAAAAATCTAGACTGGCAGTTTTTGTAATTACATTTTGGGCGCTGCTCCTGCCGAAACTGCCATTGCCATGCACATAAATACCGGAGGTTGTAGTGTAAACCGCAAACCATTTTTTCAATACTGTACATTTAGATTTAAAGCAGCAATCCTGCCCCAGAAGCCTGTATATATTTCTCATATAATGTTAGTAATCCAGTGTTAAAAGCAAAAACGAGATTTTCTTCATCTCTCGCTCCTGAGGTTACCACGGTAACCTTTACACTGCCCTGGGCTCTGGAAAGAGCTTCATTTTAAACTCCCGGACACTTAATATTTCAAATGCTTATATCTCCTCAACACAATATTTGATTAAAAAAAAAACCTGTGGCAAAAAGCAAGAAAAGATCTCTTAAATATGTACACACAAAAAGGGCGATCCTCGTGGACTGATGCTCTAAAGCAGCAATCCAGGGTCCATGTCTAAGACTGAGCCACCTGTGCTGAAGCAGGGATATCCTTACATAGATTGTAAGCTCTACGGGGCAGGGACCTGTGCCTGCAAAATGTCTCTGTAAAGCGCTGCGTACAATTAGCAGCGCTATACAAGAACATATTATTATTATTATTAACACCTGACTTGTTGGTCGCCCTTGAGGACTGGAGTAAACTGTAAATTTGAGCCCTTTCCCCAGGTAAAGAGATGGAAACCATATACACAGTAGATTGAACTGCGTACCATATGTGATCCTATTGGTGGAATTCGGTGAGCTAATTCAGCGCACATGCAAGACATGTTTTTAGAAAGTGAATACTGTACTAGGCTTGGAGAGAAAATCTTTGTATTGACTTTATTTTGACAGTCAAACTGTGTGGTTCTGTTCACAAAAGCACATAGTATACAGTAAATATATTGCAACATGTCAGTCATTTACAGAGGTTTAGAAATCAACAACATCTGTTCCCTTGATCTTGATACTGACTTACAAAGTTTCCTTCTCCAAGGGCTGACAGCAATAGCATTACCTTTATACTCACGTACAGTGTATATTAAAGGGGTTATTTAGTTATTTTATGTAAAAAATGTGGTGGGCACAAGAATCAAGATGCATTATACTGTAAATCAGCAGCCAATTATTGTTTTTAAAAAAATACACATTCATAAAAATGCATATTTCAATTCCAGTTTGTATTTAAAGTATAAATAATATATAATAAATACTGTAATTTAAATCAGTCCATGAACATAATTGATCATTTGCAACTTTAAAATAAATATACACGGTCAAGTAGCATTACATAGTTAAAACGGTCCAAACAAAATATCAATCTTTCATTTATAGATCGCTATAAAAGTTAGGCGCAAACATCTATCATATAAACTATAGCAGGGGTGGCCAACTCAAGTCCTCAAGGGGCACCAACAGGTCAGGTTTTCAGGATATCCCTGCTTCAGCACAGGTGGCTTAATCAGTGGCGCAGTTGCAGATTGGGATATTGAGGCGTTTGTATGCAGTGAAAACCATATAGAGGACGTCATTATTCAACTAACGACTTAACTGGTGCATAAGACCAACATTACACAGTTGATGATTGAAAGAAATAATTGCAAGGTTTTTTTTTATCGCTCTAGTCTCCAATATGTTTTATTAAGGAAAGCACAAATAAAGGTTGGCTTCAATGCACATGATGTTTTTAGTCTCAAAGTTTAATACTGTGGTATGATGTTAAATGCAACTCTTTCAATGCTCTAACAATGGGCATTGTTTCTCTTTATAGTTACACTGAAAATGCATCTGACTCCTTCGTTGTTGGGATCCAATAAACTGGCATCTCTGATTAGAAAACCTAGTCACTTTGTTGCTTCAACAGCCTGCAGTGCGCGCTGCGTCGTGGAGCCGTGCGCGCTGCGTCGTGGAGCATTGCGCTCTGCGGCGTGAAAGGTTGCGAAAGGTCAAGGTGCCATGGATCAGCACTGAGGGGCCCACTAGTTCAGAAAAAATAGCCCCCCAAAACAATTTCCAGTAGTGCTTTATACATGGCTGCAATAGTCTGATGACCAACATATGAAGATACTGTAGAGACTAATACTGACGAGGGGGAAGGGGGGTGCTTGAGGACTGGTGTTGAGCACCCCTGCTCTATTGGGATATTAAGATGAGTGATTCCTACCTCTATTAGCCTGAAACATACAGTAATATCCAACATGAGAGCAACTTCGGACTTTGGTTTTATAACCTTTTAAATAGAGGTGGGCAAAGTGGGTGTGGGAAATCAGAACCTGCCAGAAACTTGCGTTCCAAAACTAAATACTGTGCAAATCTAAAACCTTTAAAGATTTTTGGAACCAAAACCAGAACGGCCACGTGTCCGGCTGTAGGTGGGATTCTCACCATATCTCTTTTAACTATTTGACGTTTTTCAGTTCTGTTATTCTAATTTTCCTAATTAGGATTTTAAACTTATTTTAGGCATCTTTCATGACGTATTGTGCCGTTTTTAGCATTGTCCTGCTTATTGTTAAGTTATTTCCTTCATTCTGTAAAAATCCGAAACCAAACCAAGCAAGCCTTGACAAAACCCAGAACCAAAAACACAGACAATCTTTAGAAACAAAACGTTTTTTCCGAACCAAATCACAAGAGAAAGTGCCCAAACTTACTTTTAAATGCTTAGACCTCTTGAAAGTTAGCTGCCAGCTTATGAATAACCAACTGTTTTTTCATGCATCTCCGGCCTCTCCGCAGTGCTGAAAAATCTGGGTAGAAAAAAATAACTTAACTAAGCTGCCATTTAAAATTATCATTGAGATTGGCTACAGTATTAAGCAAACCTTTTAAAATGGCTCCATTTCCTGGAGCTGCAGGGTGGTAGCATGTCACGATGCCGGGTAACTGAGAGGGAAAGCCATCTTTGCTCAAACTTGACATGTATGAATTGATTACATAAGTGGGCAGTGGTGACCCACTTCTTTCAAGTACACTCCCTTTGTTTGAGTTTTTACTGTAAAACTACCCACAGCAGTTTACAATTAGGGGAAATAATAACGGAATATGCTTTCATCTGTACATACAATTACAATGAGCTACATGTTTTAATAGGATTGTAAAAAAAAATATATATATATCCAAGTTTGACCCATGCAAAAAAAGTAAACATTCTAGATCTGGATACTATATCATTATCACAACAAAGAGAAACTCCTGAAATCTGATGATTTTAACATCTGGAGAATGTTAATGACTTCAAAATGACGGATGTTTTTTATTTTAGCTTGTGACAGACACACTCCTTTCATAGATAGATGATTATTTACATAAATTACATCATCAATATGAAGAAAAAAATGTTAAATAACTTCAAAGGCGTAATTGAAAAGAAACGTTTTTTTTTTTTTTCTTTTTGGTTTTATTAGAAAACCTCATAATGCTTTTCTGGGCCTTGGAATGCTAAGAATGGCAAAATAGTTATCAGCTGTGCTTAATAATTCAATCAACCTCTAGTCTCCATGTAAGAAATCATTTTGAAAATTAGCACCTACAAATGTAGCAAAAGTTACCGTTCTTGTGGCCGCGGGAAAAAATGTATTCCAAAATATATGCGAGAACTTACATACCGATACAGATTTTAGTGACGGGAATACTGTGTATGTGTATATATGTGTGTATATGTATAGATATATGTACACACACACATACACACATTGATATGCGTCAAATGCGTATGTTAAACCTTATTCATGTGCACACAATCATACCGTACATTTCCATCCAAACTTCTTCTTTGCAGGGTTTCAGTTTGCAGATTGCGAGCCGGGATATTCAGGCTCGATGGGGCCTGACAAAAGCTTTAGCAAAGCTGGACAGATTGCAGTCACATTCAAAAGTACTTATTTAGCATTTTCCTACTTCAGACTACCTTGGGAGGCACGCTGCATTCTTTCAGCAGGGCTGTGACTGGTGGCGTGCTGCCTAATGCTGGTGGGTAGACTTTGTGCAATTTAGTTGATATACTGCAATTTCCTCCTACACTCCGAGCTGACCTTAGACAATTTGTCTTCTTTCTGGGAGAAATGTCAACCAAAAGGAAGCTATTAAGTCAAGAAGGCAATTCTGCCAGGGTAGTCCACTGTATAAACAGAACTTGACCTAAGCTAATTTATTTCTGGTCCTTTACAAAGAGACTTTAAAGATCTGACTGGTTCTAAACCTCTCACCAAAATTCAGGCTTCAGATTTGGACGTGTTAGTAGGAGGGCTTTGTATCTGCATGATGCATCTGTTACTGGTGAAAAGTTCAAATCAGATTTAAAATCAAATTTCATAGAACATTTTAGAGCATGTTTATACTTTTTTGTATCTAGAGTGGCCACATTTAAATTTTTATAATACGGAGAGCCACCCCACCACACAATATACACACACACTATCCCCCTTCTCCCCCCACAATACACACACACAATCCCCCTCTCCCCCCACAATACACACACACAATCCCCCTCTCCCCCCACAATACACACAAACACAATCCCCGCAATACACACTCAACCCCCCTCCCCCCTCCCCACCACCACAAAACACACTTTTTTATTACCTTTTGGGGGGAGACCTCTGGTGCCGCAATAGTCCTGCGATCGAATGCAGAAGTTGGGCCCAACATCCAGGCAAGCCCAACGTCTGGCACCGACCAGGTGGGGAGGCCCTGCTCCGGCAGCTGGTGCCCGGCAGCAAACAGGTCTGGCAGCCGGGCGCAGGTGTTGGGCCCGGACAGTTGTCCCAGTGCTCACCCCCTGTCGGCGTCCCTGCATCGAAGCACTAAAATATGGGACAATTCTACGTCCCGACTGACCTTTCAGAGGCAATGCAATTTTCAGAGACAACGCCGTACATATACGGGGCGTCTGGCAACCCTATATGTATCAATATCCTTATGTAAAAAGGAGATGATGTACTCTGAAATACTATAGCCGTTTTTACTTCTATTAACATACTGATTGAGGAAGGTATGTACTTGGGGAGGTGTTTGCAGAACTTTAATTCCCGTACTGTACTTTGCAGTGCTGTGAAAAAGTAGTTGGACAGAAGACGGGTACATATTAAGTGTCCACATTGTATATAAATACTGTCATTTAAACCATTTCTAAAGTGACAGTATCAAATGTAAGAAACATAAAAATAGTGTCTTGTTTACACAAATCAGTAGTTGGTTTACTTCAATTCAGACTTTACAGAGTTTTTTTTTACCTATCCGAGACGCAGAATTTTAATTATTATTTGAGTCATTTAATCATTTTTATAATATACAGTATTTATTATATCATTTAACAAGTATTTCTCCCGGACGCTCACTTTTAACAAGTCCTAGAAGCAGACTCATGCAGATTGATCCAATGAAGAGAAAAATGTCAACGTAGAGTAGGAAATACACCAAAAGGCGATATGCATCCCTTGATTAATTCCAGCCAGGGTCGGGCCGAGACATTATTGTGCCGAGAAAAAATTCGGCACCCCTATAAACCATTTTATTCTAGGCGCCACGCCGCCTTTTACCGTCGCCTTTTGCCATCTTTAGCTATCCTCTCCGCTAGGATCTCCCCAGCCGCGGGGTACCTTGCGTGGCTGCCGTTTGTGGGCGCACGTGCGGGGCGCTTGGCCGCCAGCAGCCACTGCACATTGTTAGATTTCCCGTGGTGGGCGGGCAGTTTGGGCGTGTGTCCTGGCTTCTGGTGGCCGTGCTGGGTGTCCAGCACATGTGGTGTTGGGTTGGCGGCTAGGGGGGGGGGGGAATAAAAGCGGTGAAGACATTTGGGTATGACGGGGGGTGACCTGCGGCGATGGAGGGCGCCCCTTTTTGATTGGCGCCCCGGGCAACTGCCCAGTCAGACCGTCCACTAATCCGACACTGATTCCAGCATAATGACTTTCAATATTTGTTGCAGAAATTGTACGTTTTTCTGTCAGTCACTGAATCAAACGTAATGAAGATGTTAAAGGTGCACAATTCCTGTAGCTCGCAAAAAAAAGTCATCGATTAGCACGGATATAATGACAAAGTGGGAAGTGACTTCATTTTTGGAATTAGCGATCAATAACTTGTCTTTTCTGGACTTTGATCCTGCCACTATGACAAAAAATGTTACATTAATAGTAAATGACTTCCTTTCTCCCCCCACCAAAAAAAAAATTCACTAGACGTTACCGTATGTGACTGGGCGTGATCGATCGTATTTACCATGATTGCAACCTCTCTGCATTTATCCCAGCCTACTGGTATTTATGGCACGGAGTCTGATCCCCATATATTTCATATTGATGGGTATATTAGGATTAGTATATTAGGATATTGAATGAAGCTGTGTGCACATGGACAGTACCAGGGAAGAAAAACAAAATAACGCAAATGTATTGGCTACTTTGTATGTTTCTTCAGCGTATGCATTGGTACTAGTCCTATGCTTTTCTATTGCATTGAGCCTTTCTGCTACACTGTTTAGTCCAACTGAAGATGGATGTCACTTTTCATAGAAAAGAAATCCCATTATATTCAATGTAAAATACTGCAGTGGAAAACTTAAGGGAAGTGCGACTGGGTCAACCCTGCCAGACCCACATTCACAACAAATATGCCGGCCTTCAAAGGGCAAATTGTGCTAAACCCATCAGGAGTAAGCAACAATAATTAAAATAATGTATCCCTTCAGCTCCAGAGGTGCCTGTAGTGCATTGTTCTGCAACGCATGGCTGGCCTGTCTGGCAGTTACAGGGTTTAAACGCAAGTAAACGATAGGATATTATGAAACGGGTTTCATGTGACATTATAAGGTTACGTTTAATGCGCTGAGCACAACAGAGCGAGCGGATTGAGAAGTTCAAGATGTTTATTTTCTTTCCTGCACCGGGGCCCAAATGATCTCATTGTGTTCACCTACCCCATGGTTCAAAGTGAGGCTAGGGGTTCTGTTTGTTTTCATCCCAGTAATTTGCTACTTAGTAGCTCACAAAATCAGCTTTTTCCCTTTCTGTAATTATGCAAATTACCATTTTATGACTTAATGTGGTAGGTTTAGAGCAGGGGTGGCCAGCTCCAGTCCTCAAGGGCCACCGACAGGCCAGGTTTTCAGGATATCCCTGCTTCAGTACAGGTGGCTCAGTCAAAGATTGAGCCACTGATTGAGCAACCTGTGCTGAAGCTGAAATATCCTTAAAACATGGCCCTTGAGGCCTGGAGTTGGCCACTCCTGAGTTAGGCTGCGCCCACGCTGCCGCTGAGCTTCATTTAAAATCAATCGGTATGGCCATGCGCTCGTGAGTGTGCACGTACGCTCTCCCAGCTAGGCGCTTGGGGAGACAGAGAAATTGATTTTCGAGCACGCTGAAGGGTCACTTGACCCTTCAGCACCAGTGAATACATGGCCACGCCCCCCGCTCGCACTTGCAAAATGTTGCAGGACAGCGGAGCGCTCATGCTTGGAGAGCTGATGGCGTCACCGCTCTCAAGCATGAGCACGCTCAGCGGCAGCGTGGCCGCAGCCTTAGAAGATGCTTAATAGAGACGTGGGGAGCGTGCAGAACAGAGTCAATATAATGAGTATGATGGCAGTAATTCCAAAGCACAGGCGGAGGCACCGTATGCACAGTATGATTCATTATTTCTGCCTCTACATGGTCACAGTTCCAAGCGTTTCTTAACCACTAAAACCCGTTAACTGAACATATCTGTAATTTACAACTTAAAATCTATCAACAAGTACGGCGATGTTGACAAAAATATTGCTGGTTGCCTTTTAAATAATTTTTTTTTTTAACCAAGCCAAGTGGTTGAAATCAGTATTTTCTCAGCTGTAGGGTACATTTACCAGTAAATTGGAGGCTTTGTTCATAAACAAAGTGATTAAACATCCTGGGCAAATAATTATAGCTTAAAATGTGTCAGACATGAAATGCCTGCCGAGTCAATTTGTATTATTATGTGTTCGTAGTAAATATGTCAGTGCAATAAATCCTATTGTAACATAGACCTTACGGTCCTTGTGTAGGGCATGGCTTCACACGGAATGATTTCCCATTGATACAGAGGTCTGGGGTAACCCTATTCAGAGTGTATACCTATTGTAGGGCTAGAGGAGTAATGTAACTGGATGCAGCACAGGTGAAACGTGTTCAGAACCTTTGTGTCAGCTCTCCCCGTGGCCAAAGGATTTCTCCCCGTGCCCCAGGTACAACAATTAGATTGTAAGCTCTATGGGGCAGGGAGTTATTCAGGCTGAAAAATCCTATGAGCAGCACAGTGTACACTCTTAGCCCTATATATCGATGAGGGGGATATATCATACTAATAATAATTCAATTTCAGCCAGAGTTTGAGTACAATTTATTACAAAGCCATTCCATCTCCTTTCACATGTGTATTCAGTAGTTAGGATCTGAATACATTTTTTGTCTCCCTTCTCTTGACATGGGGGCTATCAATTCAGTAGCATTTTTGTCAGCACAGGTTCAGTCCCGGCTCAATAATAGAGGTCTTCTCCACTTAAGTCGGGTGCAGTATATGGAACAGTTCTTGAAGTGAAGTCATACCCACAGGCATGTCAGAACGTGACACACCTGATCCAAAATAATTGGGAAGTTGTTGAAATCCCTTTTTACTTCAAATATAAAAATGTCACTTTGGGTGGATCTTGGTGTGTAAGAACATTTTATTCCTGAATGGATTTAAAGTTAAAAAAAAAATCCTGAATTCGGTCAACTTTAAAGAATTTAATTCATGAATATAGGATTTATTGTTCTTTATTAAGCAATTGCTTTTGAGCTACTTTAAAAATGTAAACTGTCCAAGTGCATTCAACTTTTAAAGGTACATTGTATTTTATAAGCCCTTCTGGTGGTTGCAGAATAGTTAAAGCCACATGTTCTGTCCATTTATTTTTTCATTATCCAGTTTATTTTTTCTTTATAAACTCATTTATATTCATCATTTTCCAAACATGATTGTTCTACTGGAATGCAATGCATGTCCTCCCCAGATAGTCCTTGGCAGAGAATGTTGCAAAGCCACTTTATGAAATAGATCAACACAATTTAATGCACCTTTTAACCCTTTAAACCATTTTAATTCAATGTCTAAGGCAGGAGTTCTCAACTCTCCTGTCCTCACGACCCCCACCCCCCAAACAGGTCAGATTTTCAGGATATTCTGCTTCAGCACAGGTGGCTCAGTCTTTTGACTGAGCCACCTGTGCTGACGCAGGGATATCCTGAAAACCAGACCTGTTCTGTTTTGGGTCTTGAGGACTGGAGTTGAGAACCCCTGCTATAGATGCATACAAATCGGCCCATATATAGCATCAGTTTACTGAGATGACATCATTTGGATGCTCCTGGAATCTGTGATGAGGAAGTATTGCACAAGGAAGGATTGGACAGCTGCCCTGGAATATTTGACATTGTTTAGAACCACAGTTGTGCTCCGACAATCTTTAGCTAAGGCAGTAAGCACTCGCAGTAGGGTGGCAGCCACGTCTCGTACATGTTCCTCAAGCCTCTTCCAATCTCTAGAAACAACACACTGGTGGAAAACTAGGGATTTTCAAAATCATGGTGTGAACTTGCAAATTAGTCCCTTTTCAATAGCTTGTACTGAGAAGCCAGGGCTGAAGTCTAGAGCCAGCAACACACTCAGACAGCTATTTGTTATCCTTCACTTTTTAGCTTAGTTAGTATGAAGAATATAATAGACTTCTTTATTATTAGTCAAATATTAACTGGAAATCAGATTCTTTAACCACCATTTTTTGGTATTGATGCACCCATTAAATGTTTAAATGTTCAAGCAAGAAAAACAAAGTTATCAGCTTTTCTTTAATGTATCTGGATGCAAGTACCATATTAGCACTATATATCAGCACATCGCACCCCGAGGTGAATAAGTGAAGTATTGTTGTGGTATATAAGGAAATGGCAGGGGGGGAGGGGGGTTATGGTCTTGTGGAACAGGTTTGCACACAAAGTGAAGACCATGTGGTTTACCTGTGCACCACATACGTGGCATAAATAATTATTATTCTTATCTGCTCTACCATTGTTTTACTTTCATTTGTAGATGTAGTTATCCAACGAGAAGATACTGGAGAATATATACTTTCTGGAGTTTGCCTTGTCATTTATTCTAAATTGGAGACAAAACGCACATTTTCTACCGTGACAGATTTCTCCTGTTTCATTTTGAAAACACAACACCTCCTGCCTTTGTGTATGTGGTGTTCTGTAATTATCGCAAAGGGGCTGCCACGGTCTTGTTAAACTTAATCTGAAAGTGCTAGAGCCACTTATTGTGTGTCTGCACCAGACCTGCCGTGCCATATATGTGTGCCAATGATGGATAGATGACCAATCAAATTCAAAATGCAAAGAGGAATTAAATATTACGTTTAAATATGGGCATGTCAGCAGGATCTGTATTTTAGAAGCTTTTAGATTTGACCAATTAGTCCAATATACATTTCTATTAACATTATATTGACCTCAAAATCCCTGACAATTCATTAATCTTTGGTTAATCCTTTTGTAATTAATTGTTTTATCTTTTAACTGACCTTAATTATTATTTTTTGCTATTTTGTGAGACTTTTTTATTTATGCAGGTCCAGCAAACTAATGGTCTAAAATGTCTTTGTATTCTCGTAATAACAACATGTAAATTGAACAGTAATTACAGAAATTGCCAGGGCACGGACAAAGCAGACAGGCCTTTCACATTCGCAACATATCATTAGCGTGGTAATTTCAACGTAGATATCTTAAATGTATCTCATTGTTACCCAGGAGCTCTTAGATTAGAACAGATCATTCTGCTCATTTTATTTGTCAGACATCATAACATGTTGTTGTCATTGGGACAAAACCGTGCGTTATTTTGCCATTTCCTTTTGTATTTAGTTTTTTTTTTTACTTAGACACATTTTATCAGCATCATTTTTGTTATTTCTGTGCAGATGTTCACAAGAACAAAGTTACAGAACATTTTAACCCTTTGTTAAACCATTGCAATCGTTGTTCATTTTTTTGTTTGTTTTCTTTCATGGAAATTATTTTTTGTTTATTAAAAGCAAAAGCATTATTTCAAAAACATGGATATCATTTTACTATCCATTGTGCTTCTTATATACAGGACGATTCTGCGGTCTGTTTTACAAGTACCGGCTCATCTGCAAATATATTGTGGTTGTATCATCATCTTTTTTATAATATACTTGTGAATGGCCATATTACTACGTTTGCCTACACTTTATTTACAGATATTGCGTTCATTTTATCAGGCTGGCAATAGGAAATATGGATTTCCAGGTTCACTTTTGTCATTTAGTAATCAAATGTTTCTAATCCGTTCTTACAAATGCAGAATTATTATTATTGTTTTTTTACATAGGATTGAAGCAGGCGGTCTCCGGAGTTGGACCCCATTAATTTCAGCTCGGGACCCCCTGCTTCCGGAAATGCAGACCTCCGTAGGGGGTGCCCGGTGCCGCTCGGCTAGCAGGGATTACGTAATGGCCACTTTTCAAAGCTCCCACGTCCTGTGGACCAATAGGAAGCCGTGACGTCATTCAGTGCGGCTTCCTATTGGCCCGCGTGATTCGGGAGCTTTACACTTGCAGGTATACCCTTTGGAGGTCTGCATCTCGGGAATCCAGGGGTCCCCGGAGCTGAAATTAATGGGGTTCAGCTTTGGAGACCCCCTGCTTCAATCCTTCGTTAAAAAGAAAAGTGCATGAATTGCCCCTTTAAAAGACAATAAAATACATAATGGCTTTTATACAAATTTACATTGTATGCTTGTTCACTACGTAAGGAAATATCAGCTGTAAAGGAGGGGGTTACTGGGTATTTCATGGTATGTTGGTCGAAAGAAGATGTCAAAGGGGATGGAAATAGTACATATTGAGAAGGTAGAGAGGAAATTTATGGAAAGTTTGACATCCTTGTTTTCGTAGCTGCTCTGAAAGTATAAAAATAAGAAAGTCGGTTGGGAGTTTTAAGGAAGGTGAGTCTCTTTAGGAAGTCTTGAAAATAGTAAAAGGCCAGCTACAAAGTGTCATGGTGAAGATCTTGAGCTACGTGTGTGTGTGTGTGTTGTAAAAGGGAGCCTAGCTATAGAGATAAAAATCATATTAAAGTCCCCATCACAGTCTTAGAGAACCTTAAGTTACGAATGGGTGATTTGGGAAGTAGAGAACCCTTTAATTTTGACTGTAGCTCTGATCTAGAGTCCCAAATCCAAGTCAGAAATGAAAAAAATCTTGTTTCTCCCTCCAATTCAGTTTGGGTCCCGTCCTCGCACTTCTTACCATCCAGTGGCCCTATGTGGCTTGGAGGCTGGGGATTGGAGGCCAGAGGGATGCCAGCCTCACCTTTTCTGTTGGTCTTGTTTTCTCTGATACTGCGGATCCAATCAACAGAGGGGGCATAGGCCAGCAGGAGACAAGGAGCGGCACTGATCTGCTGTTAACCTCTCTCCCCCATGTCACCCACTACCACCCCATGTCCCTCTCTTCCGCCCCATGGCACACCCCCTTTCTCCCCCCTTTCATTATCATCACCTCCGGCCCTTGTAGATACCCTGACGGCCTCACCAAGGATCTTCCAGATATTGCGGTTACAGCCTCTCTTCCCTATGTCGCTCCAACACACTTTCTGATTTAATCCTCCATCTTACTTTTGGTTGTCGTCTTGGTATTTTAATTCTCCTTGGAATCCAGTCGTGTACCATCCCTGTCCCACGTTGGTCATTTATTGCTATCTGTCCGTCCCGCTGCCATTTTCATTTCTTCACCCTTATGTCACAGACTTGTTTGCTCTCAAACTCACTCATTTTTTTCCTCTCTGGGTAATACCCTCTTTATTTACCTTTCCATATACCTTTCTCAAGTATATCTCTCCATACTTATTTGAGTTGTCTGAAGCTTCTGAATTATCTTTGCATTTAGTGTCCAAGATTCCAATCCATATGTGAGCACAGGCGGTATACACTGCTCAAACAATTTCCTCTTGAGGCACAGTGGAAGGTCCTTTTTTCCCAAATCCAATGTCTAGAACAATTCTTCAAGTGTTACTATGGAAAGCTTTGGTGTCATGGTGTTTCCCTGCCACTCTCCCTTGCTTACCTTGCTTGTATCTTCATGTAGCTGTTGCGGTTGCATTCTAGTAAATGTTCTTTATAGTATCAATGTTTGCTTCTAAAATATTTTGTCTTCTTAATACATTTAGAATCTCTGAGGTGTAGGCAGAATCAAATGCTTTTTTGTAGTCTATGAATCCTAACCTGAGTGGTGGATCGTATTCATTACTTTGGGAAATCACTTGTATGACTTGGATGTGGTCCATTGTGTTGTATCCACTGCAAAATCTTGTTCTCTAGGCTGAATGAATCCAGGGTCTACTGCAGCCAATTGGTAAATATCGTCATAAAGATCTTGTAAGTGATTGGAAGTACAGTGGACTAATTGGTCTATAGTTCTTGAGGACTTCAATGGGAATTTTTGTCCACCAACAGCTTGAACGGCTGCTTCAGTGAATATAGAATAAAGCTCGTGGGGAGGCTGGCACAGGAGAAACTAGGTTGAACTAGGGAGTTAAAGATAACTTTTAAGTGATATGAGCAGAGAGATTTGCAGAGTGTTTTAGGTCATGTGAAACAGAGAAAATGGTGAATAGCATTTCGTCAAGTTTCCCCCCTTCCTAATATGACAAACTGACAAAAAGCCTTTTTCTGAGTGATTCTCTGTAAGTATACCCAATCCACCCCTCCCCCCCCCCCCCATATTCAGGCTTTCCACTGTGACAAATGTTGTCTTTGTGTCGTCTTACTCCAGTCGTATTTCTATTGTCATTATCTATTTTTCCATAGTCATGATTTTTCTTAATTTCTCCTAATTTTTAACATACAGTGTACAGTACCACCCTTTTCTAGTCTTTTCTTGCCTCGGCCAGTGGGTTTGTATCATTTTCACAAGCGCCCCCCCCCCCACCCTTCCACTCTCCCCCCCCCCCCGCCCTTCCCCGACCCTGCAAGCCCGGGCAACGCCGGGTATATCAGCTAGTGTGTGTGTATATATATATATATATATATATATATATATGTATATATGTATATATGTTACATCTTTGTGACCTCATTGTATGGGTGTAAACACATCACATAGCTGTATATACCCTCCGGCACTCGGGGTTGCTTTGCTATTTCTCGAAGTGTTTCATTCCATCTGTGATAGGTATTAGAATGATGGGTTGACATTTTTTTCAAAGCACTGTATTTTGATTTGAGAGGAGTGAAATCATGAGATCTGCAGAGGGGAAATACGTATTTTACCGGACACGTTTCCCTGTTTTTACTCTAGGCCTGCTTTTATTTTCCACTATTAACCCTGCCATGGCTGCCTCTAACGGGAGAGTTGGTTTCAATAATCTCCACTGTTACAAGTTGTTTGTTTGCACATTCTCAATATCAAATAAAAAGTTAAATATACTGAGATTTCAGAAATACAAAAAGCAGTAAATAGTATATTGTATATAGTTTTATCAAAAAGAGATTATGGAGAAAAATGGGCATTTGGCTGAGGTTTGTAAATCTGCCAGTGTTTGAATAGTTAACATTTAAACCAAGTTTAATATCTACACATGCATTTAAATGTAATTTTGTTTGGGTAATATATTTCAATGAGCAAAATACCTGTGTTACAGAAGCAGCCAGAGCGAAAGCAATCATTACATTACAAGGCACCTGGGACATTTGGACCAATTCTAGTTGCTGCGGTGTTGCACATGTCAAGTCGTGCCATTTGACGAGGCAATAAGTAACGGGGAAAACATTTTGATCTCGTCGTATTGTATCCGATTTTCCTCTTCTAAAATATCTGTTGATATCACACATTACAAGCAACCATAGAAAGTACAAAGAGTAAAGACACGGCTGCTGTAAAACATGACACTGAGTGTGAAGCAGGGGAACCTGGTTCAATTCCCGGTGTCGGCTTCTTGTGACGTTGGGGAAGTCACTTTATCTCCCTGTGCCTCAGGCACCAAGAACATAGATTGTAAGCTCCACAGGGCAGGGACTGTCTGTAACATTCCTATGTGCTGGGTAAAACGCGCTATACTGTAATCGTGACGCGTTTCGAGTCCCATTGTGAGAGAAGCACTATATAAAATAAAGTTATGTATACACACACAATGTGTGTGCTGATGAAGCTGCGCAGTGAGTGAAGGAGTCAATTGCCCGTGAAGCCGGGGGTTTCTGGCTTAAATTAAAGTGTCAGCTCCTTGTGTCCTTGAGAATTCCTTCTATCTCCATGTGCATCACTGCGCCTCCCTGCGCCTCACTGTGATTGTAAATTCTGCAGAGCAGGGATTTTTTTTTAAAAGAAAAAGAATTATACAACACATACATTTAAAACAAGAAACAAGGAAGTCCAGAGCAACATCCAATGTGACAAAAATACACAGTGAAATACCTATGTATCTCTTGAAAAAAGGGTAATTTAGTTAACCTTTTGGCCAAAGCGTATAAGCCTGCGAGCCACTTACAAGTCATGACCATAATATCGCAGGTCCTAACACTAACTGATCAAAATTCTTATTTACCTCTCTAATGTAAGCTATTCTATTAATAATCCACATAGAAAATGGCATTATAATGGCATTAAATATACATAGTTTGGTATACAGTTCAGGGAAAAGTGCCTGACAAAGGCAATTAAATGAGGAAGTCCCTGCCCAACAGAGGTAAAACAGCTAGTCTTGCATCTATGGACAATCGATAGTATTTCCGCCCAGTTTTGCATGTTGGATTTATTAGAATACCGGCGAATTGGTGAAATGTATAAGATCCAGGCATTTTGGCCGTATCGCACGGATTTCCAGGCCCGGAATGAAATCGCATCTAATAAAAAGGTCATTCTCGCCCAGTTTGGACATGTGAGAAGGGATTTTAGAATACGGTGACCTGCATATCCGAGCGAAAAGGGCTTTAACTGCACAGATATGCAGCTCTCACAGTTACTAGAGTAGGCCCCATTTGTATAGCTGTTGTAGTTCTCTGAAATGTTCATATAACAAATCTATAGTATTCTAGGAAGTCGGTTTTATCAAAGCAAAGAAAGGCATACTTTGGCGCACATTGGTTTTGTATGAAACATATAAAGTGTTCAGTGCTTAGCTCCTCCTAACACTTTGTTTTTTTTTAGAGAAACCCCATCTTCCAAGCTGACAAACAGGGCAAAATATTTGTCTATGTTGACGAGTTGAAACCGCCTCTCGTTGTTGATATAAGGACAGAGACACTTGTATTTACCTTGATTCACAGATCCCAAAATGCTTTAGAATGGTGTATTGCAGGATCAGCAACTCATATAATATTAATGAACGTATCTATTGGAAGTGGCATTCCAGCAGCATCGTATTCGCGCCATTGTCCTGCATGCAACACCCACATGGCACAGAAACAGGTGCTCAGCGATGTTTTTGCACTAATGGTTACAATTAACATTGCTTAATAAATCTGACCCCCAGAGTCCAAAACATGAACAAGGCGCTGTTTAAATTGTGCCTTTAGTTGCAGTCGCTCCTCCGAGGAAATGGCCACCATGCCCTGCAGTAAATAATGACTTTTTGTTAATGCACTATGCACTTTTGTGCTTATGTCTGTAAGAGCAACTGCCGTGACTCCCCACTAAACAGTCAAAAGAACAAGCGGTGTGTGCATAATCTCCCCGCTTTACACTGCTTAAACACCACTCCGCCGGTCTGTTGCTTGAAATCCACTGCTGATGCCTACAAAGTAGAGAGTTCATTTCGGAGTCCTCAATCTCTTTTCTGGACAGGCAAATAGGTATTGGCTAAGGCCCACTTTGATTTCTTTTATGTGCCCACCTGCTTGTGAGAATCTGAATGAATACCACCTACTGGCTTCACACAGAATACTGCACAGCTAATTAGATGGTTGAACCATTAGCTTCAAGTGGTAGCTTATGTGAACTACTGAAACACGATTTCACGTAGAACCTCTTGCTTCAGCAAATATGGCACTAACTCTATACTGAACATTTGTGTTTTATGACCTCTGGACCTTGTGTAACCCATTTCTATGCAATCTGTATTTTGTCAGCTGCCCTTGATATTTTGTAGTCTAATTACAGTGGAAGATTAACATATTACTTTAACCGTTCAGAACATCAAATGAGCTCATTGCAAATTGAAGAATATGAACAGGATGATGGTGCTTTCAATCACCGGCAGTGAAAAAATATAAGTGTCTGCATTAACTGGATGATTCAGAGTTACTTTCACTTCTATCAGGAAAAGTAAATATCGGCTATTATGGACACAGACATATTGCTACTGCGCATTTCTTTGTATTCAGGCTGTTGGTTCCGTTTTTTCGCCCACAAACAAGATGACCTGGAAAAAGAGGCATACAGTATGCTTGAGCCAAAGAGAAAAAAGGCAATGTCCTTTAACTTGATTCTCATCCAATACCATTTGCATTGCCCTATTAGTAAAAGAAATGCACAGGTGTACAATTTCAAAATGGAAGTGCTACGTGCATAAAAAAAGAGCATCACTGCCCACAAAGAATTAATGGGAGCTTAACCCCTTGACTGCAGGAAGGGTACTGCGGGCCCCTCCGGCAAATAGTGACCGCAGGGTCCGTTAACAAGACACTGGAAGAGGAGTCCTCTTTCCTTCACTGCAGATCGCGTCTTGCGCTCCATGCGAGCGCCCCTGGAAAACGAGAACTCATCAGACATGACATAGTCACTACACCCTGGGCCACCCAAAGGGTTAAATCCAGGCACAAAATACTCAAACTCCAAAAGCAAAACGAATTATCTTGGGGAAAAATCGAATTTTAAATAAATCTCCAAAAATAGAGAACACGTTTAAAAAAATAAAAATAGTAGGAAAATCTCATAAATAAGAGTAGAAATAGTTATTGTTTTCTCATCACAACTAATGCAACACAGGACTGGTAAGGGGAGGCTCCACAAAATAAGGTTAGCTGGTGGGGAGCGATGATGGGCTGTTCCACTTATAAGCTCACTGGCCGTGTCTCGGGAGTGTTCTCCTTCGTGGCCTTCGCTGCTCCCGCAACACTGGTGGAGTCTCCGTGCGTCTACGTCCAGGAAGTACAGTAAGGTGGGGAAGACCAACCACAGTGTTGCGGAAGCAGCGGACGCGGTGGTGACCGGGGATAATATTTTTACTCGTATCTGTTGATTTTTCGTTTGAAAATGCGTTATATATTTTTGGGAGATTTTATATTATATTTTTCCATAGACATTTTGGGGGGGTTTTGAGCTTTACGTTTATCCATTTTTAAAATCTTTGTGTGTGTATGTGTGTGTCACCAAGGTGTGATGGTGAATTTGTGCCGTAGGGTTTGAGAGCACCAAATGCTGGTGTTACCTAGATAGTAGATGAAATTGAAAAAAGACATATGTCCATCAAGTTCAACCTATGCTAAAATTTAGACCACAGAAACTTATCCTGTATTTGTATTTGCAGCATTTTTATCCAGACTAATGCTAATAAAAAACCCCAGAGGCACATTATCCAATGAAGTCTCATAAGGGAAAGATAAATTCCTTCCAGATTCCAATAGTGCATAATAATTCCGATTTCTCCCTGCATCCACATCCTTCCTTAGAAGGGTCAGGAAACTGATCGTGGTCCTCGTCACTAACATTTCGGCATTTGTGCTTACAAAATATTTACTGTATCCAACAGCCTGGATCGGAAACTGATTTCTTTGGTGCAAAGTTGGTGCACAGACATCTCATTTAAACTTGCGCTTGTGTGCGCCTATATACTACTGTAATCTGAAATGTCTCCATCTGCGGCAACACATTTTTTTTTTCATTTTGTGGGGAGCATAGAAAGGACTGTGCTAGGAGTACAATGTTAATGGGATGTACTAAAAAAATAATATATATATATATATATTTATTTATTTTTGTCCGCCCAAAAAAGGAGAAAGTTTGTCAAAATCGGCCACCAAGTTCAACTTCACTTAAACCCTAAAAAATAATTCTGCCAATAGTGTTATTGCAGAATTCAGTTACAATGTATCAACCCCAAATTTGAATGGATGCAGCACAGATGTTTTCTTATATAGGTTAAGAAAATGTATTCTTTCACAGTATGGCTATTATAATACTAATCGTTTCTATTTACTCACCCTGGTTATTAAGAACACTTACACAGTTCTGCTCTCAGAATTACAATGCATCAACGTTTATTTCAAACAGCAAATGTAAGAAGACCCACATTTTATCAGGGTTTGTATTACTTTTTAGCACTAAAACCTTGACACACACACAAAATTGGAATATGATCTGAGAACACGATGGATGTGATAGATATTCCCCGGATAGGCACATGTGCTATGTTTTATGGGACTTTTTAACAGTAGGTTACTATTATATATAATGCACCACCACAGAACCTATACTAATGGAGTATACTGACCGTTCTTTTCTATTAATGCAAACGGCAGTCTATAGTGTCCGATGGAAAAATGTTTGCTATATGTATCAGGCTTAACTTTGCAATCTATACAGTACACCTCTATACAGTTCTCATTTACAATGCAGTTCTCTTACAAAGTGTTTAGTGCTGGGGTTCTCAACTCCAGTCCTCAAGCCCCCCCAACAGGTCAGGCTTTCGGGATATCCCTGCTTTAGCACATGTGGCTCAATCAGTGGCTCAGTGCCACTGATTGATCCACCTGTGCTGAAGCAGGGATAGCCATAAAGCTGCAGCCCAAACAATATCCTACAGTTCTGTACTGTGAGAGAATACTTGTAGCATTTTTTTTAAACAACGCAAGGACATTTTTTATGTATTCTTATGTAGCAAGCATTTTTTGTTTCTATAGCAACCATTTACGAAGTCATATCCCCTTCGTCTTCTGAAATGGGCTCTGGCACACCCCTGTTTGAGCCCCACCCACTCCCTAGCAGTACACTTATTGTATCTAGTGACTGCCTGGTCACATGATCTTCCCCACAGAACGTTGCATCTTTGCTCCTCTTCTGCTGCACGGACAGTCATTTAGTAAACCCCCGAGCTGAATCTTCACCGATCGATCACAGGAAAACGGATCGATCGGCAACTTAGCCAAATACTTATCATTGTGTGTGTTGTATTGATGCACAAATTAAAGGGGGGGGGGGAAATAATATGTAGGGTGAAAAAAAAAACGACGACACCTTGGACTGCTGCTTTAAAACCGGTCCTGTTGGTTCTTGAGGCCCGGAGTTGAGAACCCCTGAGTTACAGCAATTCATGGGTCCGGTGCAAATATAGAAACTGCGCTTAACAGCATATGTAAACCCAGGGGTCCGCAAACTTCTTCAGCTGTTTCCCCCCTGCCCGGGAGCCATAGCGCCCCTCCTCTCCCAATGACTCGGCGTCAAATGATGTTGCGTGTTGCCATGGTGTCGTGTGACATGACATGACGCCGCTGTGTTTCCATGGCGACGCGTCGCCGAAGACCCGCAGAGAGCAGGTAAATGAGTTACAGAGGCCTCACACCTCCCCCGGCATTTCATTTAAATAGCGCGGGGGCCTCTGTAACCGCCCGCGCCCCCCTACAAATTCTCCCGCCCCCCCCAGTTTGCGCACCGCTGTGTTAACCACTATTTCTTTGTAATAACTGATCATTTCAATATCGTACTGTATTGGGAGAGGGAAAAAAACCCAGAATGAATAATGCCTCCTTTATGGTTTTTGTTTGAACAGATATGATTTGGAAACATTTGCCAAAAAACCATGTTTTCAAAAATAATCATTCATCTAAACAGGATATTTTAGAGTCTGAGCAGCTCCAACATATGCATGAAAACCGCATTTGGGAAGGAAACTGAAATGTAAGCTTGTTTTCCTGCAAGGGTGTAGCTTTAATGTGTTTTGGACTGAGAGTACTTAGAACTTTATTATTTTTAGTGTGGTTGTTTTATTTACATGATGTTTTTTGTTGACATATTATTTTAAAACCCTTTCTGCCTGGTGCTGGAAGGCTTGTTAGCTTTGTCTGATCTATGCAAGAAATGTCTAGTGCTGCAGTAAATGCTAACCGGACATCTCCATGAGTATAATGGCACACTGTCTCCCAAATGTTGTACTTTAAAATCCAATTTTTACATTAAAATGCAGAACTTTGAAAGGTAAAGGGCATTGTTCATCTCTCAAGCAATTCCAAACCAAATTCCAGTCTCTCGAACCAAATGACAAGATGTCACTGATCAGGCCTGTCTTTGCCATTTGAACGCCCCCTGGCACTCATCGGGATGAGAGGAAACGTAACAGCATATCATTACACAAATAAAAGGAGTTGTATTATATCTTTACTTGCACGATTTGTCAGCTATGGAAACATATCTGAAATTCTCCATTTTTGAATCCCTCCCCCACTGTCGCCCTCTCTACCCCTCCCTCTTCCCCACCCTCCCTCTCTCAAACCCATCTGTCCCTCTCTCCCCCACCCTCCCTCTCTCCCCCCCCCACCTCTCTCTCTCCCTTCACCCTCCCTCTCTCCCTCCACCCTCCCTCTCTCAACCCCCGCCGCCCCACCCTCCGTTCCTTTCTCATCCTCCTTACCTCCCCCCCACCCTCCCTCTCTCCCCATCCTTCCTCTCTCACACCCTCTTGCCCTCACCCTCGTACCCTCATCCTCCTTTCCTCATCCTCCCCTCTCTCCCCCACCCTCATTCACTCTCCCCCACACTCCCTCTCTTTCCCTCCCCCACCCTTTCTCTCACCCTCCCTTTTTCTCTCCCCACCCTCCCTCTTTCTCTCCCCACACTCCTTTTTCTCCCCCCACCATCCCTTTTTCTCCCCCACCCTCCCTTTCCTCTCTCTCCCCCCACCCTATCTCTCTCTCTCCCCCCACCTTCTCTCTCCACCACCCTCTCTCCTCCACCCTCTCTCTCCCGACACTCTCTCCACCACATTCTCTCTCTCCCCCACCCTGTCTCTCCCCCACCCTGACCCTCTCTCTACCCCACCCTGTCTCTCTCTCTCCCCCACCCTGTCTCTCTCTCTCCCCCACCCTGTCTCTCTCTCCCCCACCCTGCCTCTCTCTCTCCCCCACCCTGTCTCTCCCCCACCCTGACCCTCTCTCTCCCCCACCCTGTCTCTCTCCCCCACCCTGTCTCTCTCTCTCCCCCACCCTGTCTCTCTCTCCCCCACCCTGTCTCTCTCTCCCCCACCCTGTCTCTCTCTCTCCCCCACCCTGTCTCTCTCTCTCCCCCACCCTGTCTCTCTCTCTCCCCCACCCTGTCTCTCTCTCTCCCCCATCCTGTCTCTCTCTCTTCCCCACCCTGTCTCTCTCTCTCCCCCATCCTGTCTCTCTCTCTTCCCCACCCTGTCTCTCTCTCTCCCCCACCTTGTCTCTCTCTCCCCCACCCTGTCTCTCTCTCCCCACCTACCCTCTCTCTCCCCCCCTACCTCTCTCTCTGCCCCCCCCCTACCTTATCTCTCTCCCCCTACCCTATCTCTCTCTCCCCCCTACCCTAACTCTCTCCCTCACCCTCCTTACCCTCTCCCCCCCCCCCCCCCCATCCTCTCACTGTCTCACACTTTCTTTCACTCTCCTCACTGGAGCACTGGAAGCCCACAGACAACACCTTATATTACAGTCATTGTTCAGACCCTGCAGATCTCAGGGCTGCATGTAAGCAGCCCTGCGAGACCCCCCTCTGAGAAAGAGATGGCATGATCATGAAACACATCAGGAGTGGAACCAGATGGACCACGTCTCTGTAACAAAGACATATACATGATACCATGATTCTTACAGGACAAAGTCTTCTAATTGTATTAAAAAAATGTTTTAATGGAAGCCAAATCGTATGAATATGGCGGCTGGTGGAATGCCTGCAATCAGTAAAATAGTGAGGACATTAAGTGGCACAAATGGCAGTTTTTTTTCAATACATTGGTGCTAACGGGATCATTTTATCTGCTTTAGGTCCAAAGCTGCTAAATGGTGCTATGTCTTACTGTACTTTAAATCCCATTCACTTGAATAGGTCTTAAGATGTGCTAAGGCTTA
The DNA here is from genome assembly GCF_040206685.1 of Ascaphus truei. Taxonomy (NCBI): domain Eukaryota; kingdom Metazoa; phylum Chordata; class Amphibia; order Anura; family Ascaphidae; genus Ascaphus; species Ascaphus truei. The sequence continues at coordinate 10,338,985 of NC_134492.1, read as the reverse complement.
GCACCATTCAGAGCTCTATTTACTAAGCAGTGTAAAGCCATTAGACACATTACAGCTCATTCAATTGAATTCACTGTAAGGTATATTTTTGCTTAACACTTTGTAAATACTGTATTTAGTATAGTAGTATTTGATGAGCTATCATGTGAGTATTTGATTCCTAATACGAGGTTTTACATGATATTACGATGAGATATATGTAGTTTGATTTTACTTTTGTACATGTAGTCTGTTAAACGTCGTTTGGGTATTGAGATTTCCCCTCATTTAGTCGTAGGGTCATTGAATGAAACACTTGAGGATCGTGCAGATTCATTTTGATTTACTTGATGCAGTGTAAAAGGAATGAGATAAAAAAAATGACTTTATTTCTAATGTTAATTTTGATATTCTAATACAGTACTTTGATATTTTCTCTACCACAGTCTAATTTCCAGCTCACTACAAATGATCTGAACTGCACTGCTGGGATGAAACACTTTGTAAGCTTATAATTCCAAGAGTGTTATGATTATTTTATTCAAGCTGAAGTCAAACGGCAAACAATTCACAAGGGAAACTAGTGTGGTTTAAGGCCATATACTATAATCTGATTTCAACACTATGTCTTACCTTGGGATAAATCCATATCCATTAACTTTAAACAATAAATTGAAGCCTTAACAGTTCTTGGCAGAATTCAGTGCAAATATTGGCAGCATTGACTTCCCAATGTTACAGAAAATATGCACATGATTTTTTGAATATAAATCTTTAGCATCAATAAGTATATTCACTATAAGTTAAACTATGTGACTTAGAGATTCTCTCTCGTTTTACTGTAACGAGACTAAACATACTCAAGAAAAAAAACTAAAGCACAGTGAATGAAAAACATAACCCTATTTTTTAAGATGTCAAATGCCTTCTACCTATGTTGACGAACATGGCAGCAACCCTAATTAAAATAATATTGTTATTGTTGAATGTATTAACGCATGGATTCCTACACCGTGCTCATTTCCACGGGCATTGTACAGGAATCTGTATCCAGTCTCACATTTCACTTTGCTGCTTCAGGGGCCCACCGCGTACTTCTTCTGAAAGAGGTCCATAAAGTTCCTGTAATAGGAAGGTAGCTCTATGGCTGCATCAACATCTGGAAATGTACTACAAGCACCCAATGATTACAGAGGAAGCCCAAGAAGTGATTAGTGGATGTTCATTTAAAATGCTATTCATGTTGCAATTCTAGTGCAGTTCTATTATGCTCTTATTGTGAACCCTATACATAGTGAGGCATTGTTGCCATATAAAGACGATTCCTAACACTAGAAATAGTTTTCTCTAACTTGCCAACTATCACATGGCGACCCAACTGGCCGCACCACAATAAAGCCGATTTTCCAATGGGGGACGTCGGCATTCATTGACCTCATACAGTAGTTAGAACGTCGCACCTGGATCATGTGTCCAACGTTTCAATCTCAGAGATTACTCTGATCGTAAAGGAGTTTGTTTGGTTCACATTGGAAAAGCTACCACATGAAAACCTTCGCCTAATTATGCAGTTAAAAGATTTGTGGGCTTGTTCTTGCATGAAGCTTGACTTTATATGAACCTCTTTGTTGGCTGCACCAGTGATGGGAGTTCCTTGAAATGTTCATGTTATGGCCGGACTGAAGTTATTAGTTTGCGGACCTAATTAATATGTTTATTCATATTATGCACAGTTTAAAAAAGTCAAGCAATTATACTTTGTAATTCACATTTGTTCTTTAGTTCTGTATGATGCTTTATATAGACAATTAGTATAATTTTTCATAGTACAAAAAAGTTTACAACACAAATAGGGTATGTATCAGCTCTCACTGTTTAACAGCAAAAACATTACCATATTTATTAAAGATATATAAAATCCCATTGCTCATGTAAGGATTTATCTCCTTTGCTAAAGCTGGTTACATTACCAGTTCTGCATCCACTAGAATGAATTTAGCATGCACAGTCCCATTGCTGATACCTTGTTCATTTGTTGTTAATGTTTCTGCAGGATTGCAGACTAATTGCAGCCAAGTTTGATCACATGACACAATAAATATGTTTTTTCATTGTTTAGTTTCTGGCGTGTTTGCAATGTTTTCCTCACTTACTAGATATCAGTTCTAGTTTGATACGAAATGCAGGTAAATACTTTGATTGGAAATGATTTAATAGAGCACATTCATTGACTTTAGTAAAACATGTAATCACAAAACAGGTAGAGGGAAGAGCTGGTAGTGCGATTGCACAGAAAAGTGCAAGTAGGTGAATTTTCCAGGTTCGTAGTTATCCTGTATTTTGTTGAAAAACGTGAAGAAGAAAAAAACAGGATAACGCTATCTAAGTCAACAATTTCCTTAAAAACAGCATAAATGTACAAATATAGAGGGAACACGGGGGGGGGGGGGTGAGTCGCATTCAGCATGAAAAGGTTCACATATATACAGTAGGTTTCAAATACTAAGTAAACATCTCTGTATTGTTACGGGTCAATTTATAGGGTGTAAATTGAGTAGTTTGTTTGAGGAGGTACCCGGGCGCTATCTCTATGTAGTTTATCTGATGTGCAGAAGTATAAAAAGAGTGGTGTAATACTGCCTGTAAGTGGTTTTCGAGTGGTATCCTCTCGTGACTCGGAACCCCAGCAGGATCTATCCAGGACCCTTATAGGTAATGAATACAAAAAGGATGGGGGAGCACAATGGTTGGAAACAGGCAGTGTTAGAGAACTGGTGATTGCTTTTTAAGGTGAAGCGGTTATATCTTGAGCGGATGTGTTAGCTCAGGTGTCTAATCTCTAATTGGAAGGATAGGCACACATGGGTGTACGTGTGTTGGTGTGAAGGTGAAATAAAATAAAGATATATAAAACTTACACGGCCTTGTGTAAGCCCTGTCACATCAAGGTTTCTTTGGGAGTCCCGTGTGCTTCTGATGAGGCTTTTCTTCTTGCGATGCGGGTTCTTCTTCTTGATGTAGCGGCCACTTACTTCGTTGATTCACAGTGCCACTCCAGGGGGATTTCCTCTCGTATAAATAGAAAGGAGGATAGGGTTAACACATATAATTATATATACGTCAATGTGGGGGGGGGGGGGGATGGTGTGTTTTATGAACCACCAAGAAGATTGTATACTATATATTATAGTTTAACACTCACACGGACTAGTGTGAGTGTAATCCTATCTTGGTATCTTGTACACTTCTAGGTGTTGCCCAATCAAAATATCAGATGATGAAAGGGTGGGGTATAAGGGTATTAGTGGTAAATATAACACGATACTCACACGGGCCAGTGTGAGTACACACTCTTAGCGGTATCTTGCTCTTCTATTCCAGTTGTAGGTGCTGGTGAAGATGGGGTTAATATAAAAGACACTAATGTCTGGAGGGTAAAAACACTAACTTTAATAAAACATGAAAAATAAAATAAAAAACAAACACAGAATATAATTCTGTGGAAGGTAAAAGCAAGGGGTAGACAGTGTGGTGTTTAGTTGTAGGGAGTCTCTCTCTTCCGCGTCCGGATGGAGAGCTGCAACTGCACCTCCGCCTCCTCTGAAATGTGCTTTAAAATGTTCCAGGTGAAGAGCAACGCGTTTCGTCCAAGTACTGGACTTCCTCAGGCTCTGTAGATTCACCTTAAAAAGCAATCACCAGTTCTCTAACACTGCCTGTTTCCAACCATTGTGCTCCCCCATCCTTTTTGTAAATGGAGTAGAGATGACTTTATTTATATATATACAACATTATATAATATAATGTTTCGACAGACGGGGAATCATTTATTCCATTGAAATTAAAACTATTTATTATTGAGAATTGTAATTGTACAGAGGAACATTCGTAAGTATACCGAATACGTACCACAAGTGCTTGGTAACGCTGCCAGGATCCAGGGTATATAGTGGAATTGGATATAACCAGCACTGACATGGATGCTTTAACAGTGTTTATTATATTGGTCCTATACAAGGACCTTTCTCAAGACAAAAATACTGACAATCCCAGTTTATTCAACCGTAAAAACAATGATAAACATACTTTACAACAATTAAAATAAGCTTAACTAATGCTGTAAAGTTCTCTTAATAAACATTGTAAACCACACTAGTATATATACAACGGCACCTGAATGTGGTTACACAGTATCCATTCAGGATACGATAGCGACTGCTTTCACTTTTTTTTTTTTAGCAATGAAATGGTTCACCACCCACTGAAAATGTTGTGGTAGAGCATATATGGAACACACAAGGTCAATAGAAACCACAATGAACAAGACATGATTCCTGTAAATCTGAAGGTTTGCTTCTACAGACCTGAAAGATTAGTTGCATGGTGGCACATACTTCTCTTTCAAAATGTAAACGAAAAGAAAGTGAACTTGAAGACAAGCTGTCATCGCATATCAGGGTTAATGCGTTTATGAGCCCAGTGCTCCAGTGGAACCACTGCACCATGCCTTCCTGACACTGATGAAGTAGTGTGATGAGACCCTGTACATACAGTATAAAATAGTTCTGCATGAGAGACACAGAGCCTGCTAAAGACACAGTCTTATTGCTGATAAAACAACGTGCGTGGACGTACGAGAACACAGGCCATGTTATTTTAGTCGTTTTGTAAGAGCTAAGCCAAGAAATGCACCACGCACGACATGAAAGCCTTCCACATCTTGCTGCGCAGTGTTGCAATCCATTTTTCTTTGCAGACTTTTACTTTGTCATTCTGGTATCCCATTATACAGACAGATTTTTTTTCCTTTCTCCATACATCCTTCCTACCAACCAATTAGATTGTAAGCTCTTCAGAGCAGGGACACCCTTTTCAAAATGTTACTGTTATGTCTGCAGCACTTCTCCCCTTTGTGTTATTTATATTATTTGTTATCTATATGATTGTCACGTATATTACTGCTGTGAAGCGCTGTGTACATTAATGGCGCTATATAAATAAAGACATACTGTACAATACAATACCTCTGTTTAGGTGAGTTGGGCAACTAGATGTGCTCGAAGGAAAAAGAGGCCATTGTGAATTGTACTGTGTAGTCTCCTGCAAATTATAAACCTGTATGATTTATTCATTGTGTACATTAAATATGTTGCTAGGGCTGCACCACAGTACAATATTTCCAGTCTGTAAACCTTTGCTCAAGCCTTGTTAATAGCTGTAATAATGTATATGAGAAACACAGACGCAGCCTGGCATAACTTGGCCCCGAGCAAGCTAAAAGATCTGGTAATTAGTGCAGGGGCATGAGTAAAGAGGTGTGAAGGTGCCCAGCAGGGGGCAGTGTCCGCATACCTTGGGATAGCAGAGAGATGTACAGTCCCACTTACTGGCTTAAAATTAGAACC